>NC_138773.1:189513677-189550836 GCF_965119305.1 Pelophylax lessonae
CTAAAACCCAATAAATGCCCCTAAAAAGTGCCTAGGGTTCTGGGTCATGCCCCAGGGACTATTAATCACACAAAAAAAAGTTCTTAAAAATTGTCATTTTTGATAGAGAGACAATTATTGAAAAAAAAAAAAAAAAAGAGATCTTTTGATTTTGACTTTGTATTTAGTGTCTGGGGGGTCTAAAAAGTGTACCTACGAAGTTTCAGCTTTGTAGCATGTCCAGAACCATAAAAAAAGATTGTTTGTATTTTGTCAAGTGTGTGTGTATATATACATACCCCTATACAGAAGTTCAGATGTTTTGCCTGCCTCCAAAGAACCCAAAAAAATGCCCAAAAAAACGCCTGCAAAAACAAACCTGGGCATTTTTTTTTGGCACTGGCATTTTTTTGGGTTCTTTGGAGGCAGGCAAAACATCTGAACTTCTGTATAGGGGTATATATATATATATATATACACACACACTTATATGTATTTTACACTTACACATATATAGGTGTGTTAGGAGCGGAGCCATGTTAGTGTTAATTATTTAATTAGCGCAAATACTGTACTGCTACTTTCACACCTATATATGTGTATGGGTATATATACATATAAGTGTGTGTGTATATATACCCCTATACAGAAGTTCAGATGTTTTGCCTGCCTCCAAAGAACCCAAAAAAATGTAAAAAAAAAATGCCAGCGCCAAAAAAAAAATGCCCAGGTTTGTTCTTGCAGGCGTTTTTTTGGGCATTTTTTTGGGTTCTTTGGAGGCAGGCATAACATCTGAACTTCTGTATAGGGGTATATATACACACCTGCACATATATAGGCGTGAAAGGAGCAGAACACTATACTTGCGCTAATGAAATAATTAACACTAATATGGCTCCGCTCCTAACACACCTATTTATGTGTAAGTGTAAAATACATATAAGTGTGTGTGTATATATATACCACTATACAGAAGTTCAGATGTTTTGCCTGCCTACAAAGAACCCAAAAAAATGCCAGCGCCAAAAAAAAAATGCCCAGGTTTGTTCTTGCAGGAATTTTTTTGGGCATTTTTTTGGGTTCTTTGGAGGCAGGCAAAACATCTGAACTTCTGTATAGGGGTATATATATATATACACACACTTATATGTATTTTACACTTACACATATATAGGTGTGTTAGGAGCGGAGCCATATTAGTGTTAATTATTTCATTAGCGCAAGTATAGTGTTCTGCTACTTTCACACCTATATATGTGTAAGTGTATATATACATACATGTGTGTATATATATATACCCCTATACACATGTTCAGATGTCATGCCTGACTCCAAACATGTCCTCAAAAAAGCACTATCAACGCCTGCAGCAAAAAGAATGCTGACAGGGGCGAAGCCATATTAGTGCACTGAATGTGACACAAGAGAAACGATCTTTTCTCTATAGCGGTCACCCTGCTATGGAAGGGTTTTGTCACCCTGCCATAGCAGTCACAGTCAGTTAACCCTACACTACACTACGGTCCCCTTACACTTAACACTTTCCCTACAGAAACTGAATAATTAAAGCTAACTATAGTGGAAAATAGCACGCTAACTACACTAGATATCCCTTTCCTCACACTAAAAATTGCTAAATGACACTTTGTAGCAAAAGTCACAGAACTGCTTCCACTCTTTTCCATGTCCCTGTGTAACAATGCTAGGAATTTGGCGGGGGCTATCTTATATACTGGGGGGCGTATGGACCCCCTAGTCACTCCAATCACATTCCTAGCATTCTCCTGCCCCCTCAATTGGTTTTTACTGATGGTTCTGGTCCAATCACAGGCTTTTAAAGCCCATTTCCTGAACCATTGCATTTTGGTCCGTTCTGGTTGCCGAATTCTGAACTTTTTCAGCAAAAAGTTCGGAATTCGGCCGAACCTCGAACAGCCAATGTTCGGGTCGAACCGATGGTCGACCCGAACCATTCGATCATCCCTAGTAACCAACTGCTGAATGGCAAGCTACAGATTCGTGACTCAGCAGTAACAATGTTAATAGCCATGCCCCCTGCAATATTTTATCATCCCTCTGTATTGCAGGCAGCCACAGACTACTTGAGAGACAAAGCTGCCCTAAATTCAGTAGCATTGCAGCAGCATTGCCCCCCACCTTTCCCCCATCACAAGGAGCTGCCATAAGTGAACTTCAGTAACAGGATCTATAGGTATTTGTGAGACTGCAGGTGGAAAACAGTAAGTCCAGATACACTTACAATTAAATTTTAAGTTCACCTTTAGTAACCTGTTACATATTACACTTGTATTCAGGGTGTAACATGTAGCATGTTACTGAAGCAGCATTCCCCGCCCAATCCCCCATTGCGACAGCGGGTGGGGAATACTTTCCCTGCAACCGCTGTCACAATTTAAATAAAGCATGGCTGTGTGGGGGCTCTGTCCACACAGCAGTGCCGTTACATAATTAGTGAGGTTGAAAAAAAGACACCAGTCCATCAGTTCAACCTATGATGTGTGTGTGTTTGCTGTTAACCATACATTGTATACCCCTGTATGTTGTGGTCTTTAAGGTGCCCATCTAATAGTTTTTTGAAACTATCGATGCTCCCTGCTGATACCACTGCTTGTGGAAGAGAAGTCCACATCCATACCGCTCTCACAGTAAAGAACCCCTTACGTAGTTTAAGGTTAAACCGCTTTTCTTCTAGTTTTAGTGAGTGGCCCGTGTCTTATTGTATTCCCTTTCTCTGAAAAATTTGTTCCCTATGCTATGGTCACCAGTACGGTATTTGTACATTGATATCATATGCCCTCTCAATTGTCTCTTCTCCAGAGAGAACAAGTTCAATGCTTGCAGTCTTTCCTCATAGCTGATGTCCTCCATTCCTCTAATTATCTTTGTTGCCCTTCTCTGGACTCTCTCCAGTTCCAGTACATCCTTTCTGAGGACCGATGCCCAGAACTGGACGGCATATTCAAGATTTGGCTGGACCAGAGTCTTGTAAAGTGGAAGAATAATCTCTTTATATCTGGAGTGAATCCCCTTTTTTTTTATACATGCCAGTATTCTGTTGGCTTTGCTTGCAGCGGGTTGGCATTGCATATCATTGCCAAGCCTGTTGTCCACTAGGACCCCCAGGTCCTTTTCCATCTTTTTTCACCCAGAGGTTCACCCCCTAGCGAGTAACTTGTATTTGTATTTCTGACACCCAAGTGCATTACCTTACATTTTTCAACATTAAACTTCATCTGCCATGTAGTTGCCCACCCCATTGTTTTGTTCAGGTCTGCTTGTAAAATTACCACGTCCTGCATAGAAGATATTGGCCTGCTTCGCTTAGTATCGTCCGCAAATACCGAGATTGAATATCCCATCCTCTAGGTCGTTTATGAATAAATTTAAACAGGATTGGCTCCAGGACAGATCCTTTGGGGACCCCACTTTCCACACCGACCAATCCGAATACTCCCCATTTATCACCACCCTCTGTACTCGCCCCTGGAGCCAGTTTTCATACCAGGTACTCATCCTTTGGTCCGTACCTACGTACCTTAGTTTATATAGTAAGCATTTGTGGGGAACTGTGTCAAATGCTTTTGCAAAGTCCAGATACATCACATCCACAGGCCTTCATTTATCTAGATGGCAACTTATTTGTTCATAGAAGGTTAATAGATTGGTCTGGCAAGAACTATTAAACCCCCAGGGTTTATTTTAGCTCTTTTAAACGTATTCCTCTTTGGAATGCACTGGCCAATCCCTTTATTTAGTATGTTCTTGAAGCACTCCAATTTTTCCTCTATGTTTTTTGTTCCTAGGGTTCTATCCCATTTGATATTGTCTAGCAAAGAGCGCAGTTTAGGGAAGTTGTCTCTTTTGAAATTTAGTGTCCTTATATTACCCTTGTGTTTCCTATTTCTATGATTTATACTGAAACTAATTGACTTATGGTCACTGTTTCCTAAGTGGTCCTGTATTTCTATATCCATGATCAGGTCTGTATTGTTAGTAATCAGTAGATCTAGTACCACATTATTTCTTGTCGGTGCGTTCACCATCTGACCCATGAAATTGTCCTGCAATACATTTAGGAAATGCCGAGCCTCAGATGAATGAGCTGTTCCTTCTGACCAGTTTATATTTGGATCAGTAGCGGAACTATCAGGGTCGCAGCGGTCACGCTTGCGACCAGGCCCTGGAGTTCCGCTACCTGAGGGGAGGCCCGCCAGCCCCCGTTCTCTTACCGCGGCCGCAGCATGAGGGAGCCGTCCGTCCGCCTGACTGTTTGTGTTCGCTAGTGGCTGAGACTGAGAGACGATCGTTGTGCGGGGGGGGGGGGGAAGAGGTGTCTACAGCGGCCAGTTTTCTGTGTAAAGCTGCAATCTGCTGCTGTGCTACCTGCACCACCCTCAGCCCTGCCGATCCTCCAATCAGAGCTGATGCAGTGAGGCAGCAAGGGTGGACACTGGACAGTCACTGAAAGAAAGTCAGCTGACCAGCTGACACCAATAGAGTGCAGGGGGAGGAGGAGTTCTATCCTCTGCGAGTGCGTGCCTGCTAGAAGAAGTGTGCCTACCTGGCTGGAGTTGCTGAGTGACTGAGGGGGAAGCTGAATGACCGACTCGACTGCTAAGTGCTAATTGTAAGTGAACTAACTTGCTTTTTTGATCCCAAACTCCACCCTTGCTGGCTTGCTGGAATGCTGCCTCTTAATGATCCCAGACCCATGCCTGGCACAGAACAGATCTCATCCCTATCTACAACAGAGGTGTTGGGGGGGGGGGGGTGTAGGGATGAGATCTGCGGTGGTGGGGGGATGGGATCAGTAAGACAGAGGAGGTGGTGGTGGGAGAGGATGACACCACATCCCATCCCTCCTCCACCCCCCCCACCATCGCCCCCACTGATCCCTCTCCACCATCACCTCTTCACCACCGCCATTGATCCCACCCCCCTCACAACCATCACCCCCCCTCACAACCATCACCCCCCCTTACCACCGCCATTGATCCCACCCCCCTCACCATCGCCGCCACTAATCTCACCCCCCCTTCACCACCATCACCACCTCTGATCACACCCCCCCACCACCGCCACCACTGCCACCACTGATCACACCCCCCTCCCCACCACGGCGCCGCCACTGATCCCACCCCCCTCCCCACCATTGCCACCGTTGAACCCAGAAACAGAAATGTTTTACTTTGTTATACGTTGGGAAAAAAAAGTGTCTTGCATCGGGGCCCTGAGAAATCTAGTTACGCCTCTGATCTGGATAATTAAAGTCCCTCAATATAATGCCATTTCCCATCCTTGCTGCCATTCCAAGCTGTGGTAGGAGGTCCGCCTCCCTCTCCTCCCTCCGGTTTGGGGGCCTATAGCATACGCCCAATATTACTTTCCCCATAGTGCCTTCACTTTGAAGTTCTACCCATAGGGATTTTTTCCTCCTCCTTAGCTCCATTAGTGATGTCGTCCCTCATATTTACCTGCACATTGTTCTTAATATAAAGACATACCCCTCTCCCTTTTTTACCTTCTCTATCTCTGCGATATAGGGAATACCCCTGAATGGTCGCCAGCCAATCATAAGAGCTGTCAAACCAAGTCTCTGAAATTCCCACAAAATCAAAATCCTCATTCACAGAGTTCTTTAAATGAATGAACTATAAGTCCGGTCTTCCACCACAATAATTTCTCAATAAACTGAGGGGACACTGATAAGTGCTCTCTTAGTACATTGATTCTTCCTGCTATTTAGCAACTGCCTGCCTGTATGGGAGGTACAAGCAGACAGCTGTACTGAGAGTCTGCAGGAGCCTGATATCGCACCCACATATTGATTATCGCGAGTGCAATGGTCTGCTGGCAGCTAAGAAAAAATAAATAAATAAATGCACATTTCTTTACTTACGAAAGTGAACTTATTCTTAATGCACATATTTATTTTTTTCATTGCGAGACCATAATACTTTAAGGACTTACACAGACCTTCCAGCAGTTTTAGGGTGCTAGGTAGGTAGTTCTGACCACAGCCACAAACTGAAATTGTCAGGTCTAAAGAAATACTGAACCAAGAGGCTCAGTTCACACTTTGGTACTCGGTGACGGGGAATAGTAGAGTGGCAAAGCAAACAGTATCTACAGTGTTCCTTATTAAGACTGTGGCTTCCTATTGTTTTCTTTGGGCCCATTAGTGAACAGAACACTGCCTGTAAAAGCACACTGCATTGAAGACTCTCCATTTTGTGAACATTACATATTGAAGTTCATATCATATAGTAAGATTTTACACTAGGGTGTGTGATTTATAGATTGTGTTGGGAATAAACAGATGTCACACAATACAGTAATCCCCCGCTACATCGCGGTTCAGTTTTTGCGGTCCCGGTAATTTGCGTTTTTTTTTGTAATGTTATTTTACTACATAAATCATTAAAAATGAAATATTTTTGTGTTTTTCATAGCTCTTGCTCTGTCTCTTAGTATCTTTTATGTGTTTAAATTAGTTTCTATTGTTTTAAAAGTGTGTTTAAAGACCTTAAAATGCTTCTACACGTACAGTGACAGTAAAAAAATCATGCCTACAATGCATTTTAATAGGGTTTTTCTATTTCGCGGAATTTCACTTTTTGCGGCTGGGTCCGGAACGTAACCCCCGCAATGGAGGGGGGTTTACTGTAATGCCATACACATAGTTATGATGTGGACTCATTTTACATCCCCTAAACTTGATATCCAAGTTAGCCTATTACCAAACAAATGTATTGCAACTGTTTAAATTTATGGATAGCACCACGGTCATAATTTAGGTTCCATTCCTACTAGCGTAACGTGACAACTAGCACAAAAATCGCCCAATTTTTGGTGCGCACATGGAACCACACAAAACCTGCTTGTTATGCCTGCTGTGGCACCCCAAAAGCTGACAGTAAGAAATGTGTTCTTGCACAAATAAATACATGTGGTATTAAAAGCGCCGAACAAAACAAACTTAAAAAGGTACATGAGCTTCTTTGCCCTGTTTGTTGCGCATAGGGCAGCTGATTGAAATTATTATGCAAAAACACGATGTGGCCCTACACTTGTACGAATAGAGCCTTAGGGTTTGATGAAAGTCTATAGAGATTACTTTAAAAAAACTGTTTTGTTTACAGGGTTCATATTTGTAATTTTTTACTTTTTTTATTAAAGGAAAAAAACACCAATCCCACAGAAATATATCATATGGGTTCTAGTCTTGGTATTTTATGGTATCAGGAAACAGGGTGCTGACATCCACTAACCTATCACCGCTACGCAGTGTCTAATAAAGAAAATCGGTTGAATCCTGAAAGTCAATAGAACCAATTTAAAAAAAAAAAAAAGAAACAGAAATAGCTTCTTATCCTATACCTGTCTGACAAATTTACCCCGGCTAGGATGGCTGATGTAAGATCTACATTAGTATATCCACTTCTGGACCAGGCCTTTTTCTGACACTTGTTGTTTACAAGTTAAAATCATTTTTTTTGCTATAAAACTACTTAGAACCCCCAAACATTATAAATATATATTTTTAGAGACCTTATAGAATAAAATGGAGATTGTTGCAATATTTTTTTATCACACCGTATTTGTGCAGCGGTCCTACAAACGCAATTTTTTTAAAAAAATACACTTTTTTTAATAAAAAAGTAATTAAACAGTAAAGTTAGCCCAATTTTTTTCTATAATCTGAAAGATAATGTTATGCCAAGTATATAGATGTGAAATGTGGTTGCAGCGCTGCTTAAAATATAAATACAAGTGATAAAATCTGCAAAAGATCATATATTCATAATAATCATAAAAAACATATATATTCCTTGTAACCAAATGATTAAATAAAAATGTGCTTGAAATAAATGTCCATTAATGTATCCTTCCGGAGTGATATATCCTTTCCCAATATTTAAAAAGTGCTTGAGTGCCCGATCTGTGCTGTGCATGGGGTTTCCCCCTTCAGATGTCTACTTACCCCCAAGTAGATATAAGCAGGCATGAACAATTAGGCTTTAAACTCAGCGTCTCCAATTAGCAAGGAAGGGATATTGCTGGAAGATCAAGATTCATCCCCCGTGTCCTCAGAGAAAAAAACCCCAAGTAGATATAAGCAGGCATGAACAATTAGGCTTTAAACTCAGCGTCTCCAATTAGCAAGGAAGGGATATTGCTGGAAGATCAAGATTTATCCCCCGTGTCCTCAGAGAAAAAAACGAAGCTACAGATGAAGCTGTGTGTCACAGCGAAACGCGTCTAGCGATAGGTAGAGCGAGTACCACGTGATCTCCGGCCGGATGATTGAATGCTGCGGGAGCAGCACACCACCGAGCCGTCCTGTTTTTATTCTCTGCATGTTACATTGTGATGTTTGTGAGTATAAACCCCCGCTGTACACCCAATAAATGTGATGTCCCAACGAACTTCACTATGATCTTCCAGCAATATCCCTTCCTTGCTAATTGGAGACGCTGAGTTTAAAGCCTAATTGTTCATGCCTGCTTATATCTACTTGGGGGTAAGTAGATATCTGAAGGGGGAAACCCCATGCACAGCACAGATCGGGCACTCAAGCACTTTTTAAATATTGGGAAAGGATATATCACTCCGGAAGGATACATTAATGGACATTTATTTCAAGCACATTTTTATTTAATCATTTGGTTACAAGGAATATATATGTTTTTTATGATTATTATGAATATATGATCTTTTGCAGATTTTATCACTTGTATTTATATTTTAAGCAGCGCTGCAACCACATTTCACATTCCTAAAGAGCACTTGCACTTTTTTCTGCAGCTAGCAGCTTTAACAAGAACACTCATTTATTTATAGCACTGAGTAAGCACTTTTCACTCAAATCTATAAGCGCAGGGTCCCTCAGTTTTACACAAGTATATAGATACCCAACATGTCATGCTTCAAAATTGGGCATGCTCGTGGAATGACGACAAACATTTGTACTTAAACATCCCAGTAGGTGACAGTTTAAAAATGTCTACAGGTTACCAGTTTAGAGTTACAGAGGAGGTCTGAGACTCAAATTATTGCTCTCGCTCTAACGATCGCAGCGATACCACACATGTGTGGTTTGAACACCGTATACATATGTGGGCGCAACTTGTGTATGCGTTCGCTTCTGCGCGCGAGCTAACGGGGACGGAGCGCTTTAATTTTTTTTCCTGTTTACTTTATCTTTTATGTTTTTTTTTTACACTTTCCTTTAAAAAAAAAAAAAAATAGTGATCACTTTTATTCCTATTACAAGGAATGAAAACATCCAAAAGACCTCAGATCTCACATTTACACTAAAAAAGAAAACAAAAAAAAAATTCATTTTTTTTCATGACGGAAAAAAATGGGCTCTTTAAGTCCGTTGCTAGGAACTGATGTATGCCCTCGCTGCGGTCCTCCAAGGCCATAGTGTCGAGTGAGGGCCATCTTGCCCTCACTTGCCTTCCTGCCTGAGGGTACAGCGAACCGGATCATTTTCCCCAATACCAACGGGTCCAGTAAGCAGGGAAAACGACCAGGAAGCAGCGGGAGGGGGGGTGGTCACCTCTTTTGCCACCCATAAAGGTGATCCTGCAGTGAATCTGCCATTGGGACCACCCTTATGTTAAAGCGGGCCGCCCGCAGTTTAAAAAAGTACCTATCTGCTGCCATAACCCTGGTATTTAACGTCAAAGTACTGACATTGGAGTTAGTAATTAGGTAATTCTTTATTATGTAACAATATTGATATTTTTGTATCCTAATATGACGATAATCTCTGAACCTTTTTTTTTTTTTACAGAGGTGAAGATATTTTGTCCATTCTTACAAAAGTCAACAAGGATGTAAGTGAGCAGGAGTATGCAACGAATAGAACCACATTGAAGCAAATGCCTCAACCAGCTTACACTCTTCGCATGAAGCTAATATTCCCTATACCAACCTCTGACTATAATAGTTTCTGTAGTGCTGGAAAATAATTGTATGCTGCAAAAGTAGGTTAGTGGGGAAGGTTATTCCCCTTGTTTCATTGCACTTGTGATTATTCTTGAGTATTTTGGAAGGGTTTCAAATTGCAATTAACATACTGATTAAAGTATAAACAAAGGCAAAACCTTTTTTTTTTTTTCAGTTTTGGATATAGTGGACCAGGATTAGAACACCTATCAGTTTTTTTTGCGGTCTGTGCCCCCGGGGAGATTCATCCGCTCTATTTGTTCTGTTTACTATTATCATTGAAAGTGAAAGTAAAAGAAAATCCCAAATTTTGGGTTGTCCCCAGAAAACTAAGAGAGAAAATCTTCCAAGTTCTAGTGACCTGGGGGGGGGGGGATTCCCTTAATTTGCAGGGATTTCCTCTCACTTCCTTTGTGGCTATTGGACAGGAAGTGGAGGGAAATATCCGCAATGGGGCACAGATGGCGAGAAAAAATCCTGACAGGGGTTATAACCTTCACTTACTCTATCCAAAATGAAAAAAAAAAAAGTTTTGCCTATAGTTCTACTTTAGGTCCCACTTTACCATATTAGTTGAGCCACACTCCCATACCAATTAAAGGGTCAGTCCACTTTTTGTCAAATGCTCAAAAGTTAAACAGTTCTCAGGTCTGCACACCTGCTGTACCCATTGATGTAATAGGCCTCATGCGCACTGTTGCTGTTAAACAGTTGAGGCATTTTTGTTTTCTGCCCTTGAACTCTCCTAATATCATCCTATGTGTTAGGCCTCATGCACACATGGACGTTTTTAGTAGTTTAGTAGCAGGGGAGTTTAGAGGATGTTTTCTGAACGCCCTAAAATTTCGTTCAGGAGAAGGAAATTTGACCACAAAAATTGCTGAAGTGCTACTTTTAGACTACTTACCTTTACACATGGTTTATTTTATTGGCCAGAATAAAATAAAATTCTGGCCAATGAAATAAATAAACTCCCAAACTTCAAACTGGTTTGAAAAAATGCAGCTTAGGTGAGTTTAAAACGTTTTCTCCTCCGTCTGGAGAAACAGCGTTTACAAGAAACCAGCGTGCATGAGGGCTAAGAGGTGCCAATGCTTTCTGCTGGATTTTTTATTTATTTAATATTATGGATAATGCTTGAACATGCAAAGCTAGGAATGTCCAAAACTCTCAGTTGGGCACGTACAAAGCGAGGAACTATGGTAGGGAGATCTCAGTTGGAAAATCCAAGAAATATAAGCCATTGCTTATATTTCTACCTACCAGGCTTTACCTGTACCTAAAATAACACTTTTGGGTGGATTAATCTTTGAAAGTGGCCCCTTTGTATATTTAGCAGCATGTAGCTGTACTCCTTACAGGTAATTATTACCTGTCAAAGATATCACAATGCCTCCTGTTTTTATTTTCCTTTTTTATCAGAAGGCTTATGCAATCTTTGTTCATTTATTGTCCAGGTTTATCATTTACTTCCTGGAATAAGGTGTTGGTTAATAAATAACACCTTCTTATAAATCCCTGTGCTTAAACATTAGTTTTATGTAAATTGCTGTATACACTTTACACACACAGATCAGCCCGCGGCTGCTGCCTCTCACCTCTTAAATTGCAACAAAGTTTCAATGTACAATCTGAATGTTCACAAAGATAGACCAAGGAAATGAATGGTGAACAGCAAACAGTATTGTGGCTTTAACATAATACTTCCAAAATACACTATCTATTAATGGAATAACCAAGTGCAGTGTCTATTTTCTCTAACCTTGCCCTTAAAACTTGTATGCTAGTTCAAATACAATTATACTTTAATACCAAAAATTCTGTATGGGTCCCTCCATCCAGACAGACAGATCTCAGATGCAGTACAAACCCACAACCCAGCAAATCCTTGGACCAGGTGGCGTTTACATTTACCTTTCCTCCTGGAACTTGTGCTGTAGTGCACAGGTATAACTACAAGCTCTATAAAGATGAATGGTGAATCAGTCATTGTAAAGTGCACTACTCCTAAGGACTGTGTTTGGGTATTATATATAGGGGGGAGTAGGAGAACTTATACAGAGTTTGTAGAGAAAACGTATATGTATCTGTCCCCAATCCAGCTAGATAAACGGCAGAGTTTGTCCTGAATCCAGAGAAATCCCACTCACAAAGCCATCTAGCTGCTTGTTATCATCTTCTGAGTCCATACGTGTGCATGCACAGTACACTCTCCTTTAAAACTTTCAAAGAGTTTGTATGCCACTGGATGTACTCAGAAGATTTTGACAAGTAGCTAGGTGGCTTTGTGAGTGTGATTTCTCTGAATTCAGGACAGGTAAGTAAAATACTTTCAGGAATGGCTAAAGAAGATGCACCATACAATATGTCATTAGCAAATCAATACCTATAAGTGTAACTGCACCAAATGTACTTTAATCATGCAAGTCTCATTGTCCAAGTAAACAACTTTTAAATAAAGAATGTCTTGAGGTCATTCCATGAATGTTACCTAATACCAGTACATTGGAGATTTATGTGTACCTGCAGAATTACCTTGTTTTTTGTAACCTAGACTTGCAAAAGAGTGTTGATAAATAATGGGAAGATGACTTTTGCACATTTTTTTAAAACCTGAGCCAGCATTTTAAAATTAAAGAATTGATTTGCACATTTGTGAATATTATGAAATAATGTTTTTTATCTATGCAAGAACTGAGCATTTGCAAGCATTAGCTTGGGTGTAAAAGCTAGACATTGATGGAATGGTGCTCACAGTGGTCATAAACCTTAACCTTTTGTTCTGGAGAACGCATTGGGGTTGATTTACTAAAGTCAAATAGAATATACATTTTGAAAATGCAGTTGTGCCAGAGCTTGGTAAATGATGGGGAAATTCTGTTGACTTCCATCATCAAATCTTGAGGAGGTGCATACTAGGGATAGACCGATTATCGGCAAGGCTGATATATGGGGGGCCGATATGCACTTTCCCTGATATATCGGGATCCGCCCTGGAACTGGCTGATATTTTTGTGACGTCATTCTGCCTTCTTAGGCCTCCTCCCTCGGCTTGGACAGCCTCGTCTGGAGTTTGGACTAGTCTCGCAGGAGTGTATCGCAGCTGTACACCCACCCACAGAAGCCCGGTGCCAGCCAGCCAACCACATCCAGAGGCCCTGTACCAGCCAGCCAGCCACAGGCACTGTACCAGCGAGTCAGCCAGCCACCCACAGGCCCTGTACCATCCAGTCACAGGCACTGTACCAGCCAGCCACCCACAGCCCCTGTACCAGCCAGCCATCCACAGCCCCTGTGCCAGCCACCCACCCACCCACGAAAGGGTGCTAGCCAGCCACCCACCACAGAGTACCAGACAGTCAGCCAGCCATCACAGGGTGCTAGACAGCCAGCCACCCACAGGCCCTGTACCAGCCAGCCTCCCACAGGCCCTGTACCAGCCAGCCACCCACAGGCCCTGTGCCAGCCAGCCACCTACCACAGGGTGTCAGCCAGCCACCCACCCCAGGGTTCCAGCCAGCCAGCCACCCACCACAGGGTGCCAGGCAGCCAGCCACCCACCACAGGGTGCCAGCCAGCCAGCCATCCACCACAGGGTGCCAGCCAGCCATCCACAACAGGGTGCCAGACAGCCAGCCACCCACCACAGGGTGCCAGACAGCCAGCCACCCACCACAGAGTGCCAGCCAGTCAGCCACCCACCACAGGGTGCCAGCCAGTCAGCCACCCACCACAGGGTGCCAGCAAGCCAGCCACCCACCACAGGGTGCCAGCAAGCCAGCCATTAAGCGTTAAACAACAAATTAACATGTTCAGTACCAGATTTGTGTCAAAAATTGTCTTTATTTTTCAAAACTTTAAATGTACAAAATATCGGCCCATATCGGCCGATACCGATATGTTGTGACCAAAATATCGGTATCGGTATCGGCCCTGAAAAAAACATATCAGTCTATCCCTAGTGCATAAACAGCAGCATCTATAAAGGAATAAAAAATTGTAAAAAAAGGGAAACAAACTCCCAAACTTTTCCTTTTACTGGTCGCAAATATTTATATTTGATGTGAATTTTTAATTATGGTTTGACTATCAAGAAACAAAGACAACTGCAGCACAGGGTAGAACAAAGACAAGTGCAGCATAGCGGCTTAATGGTTAGCAATCCTGTCTTGCATGTTCTCCCTGTGCTTTTGTGGTTTACCTCCGGTTGCTCTGATTTCCTCCCACACTCCAAAGACATACTGGCAGGTTAATTGGCTCCTGTCTAAATTGGGCATTAGATTGTAAGCTCCTTGAGGGCCAGGACTGATGTGAATGTACAACATGTAAATGTGCTATATAAGTTTGGTTCCAGATGTTACGTGACTTTCAGGGTCCGATTTAAAATGGAGCTATAAATAAATTTGTCTGTCACAATGTTTTTTTAAAATGGCGACTGACTAATTTTACTGACTATGGCATTGTGATCTTGCTACAGAGAACTCTGTAATGTTCATAATAAATCAATAAAAAAAGATCCCCCTCTCCCATCAACTTCTGCTCCCAATTATTGCGTTGGATGCTTTTGATTTGCACTTATTCCTTCGGCAGATGCATGCATAATGTAATTCTGAATTTTTACAAATTAAAATCTGTAAAAATGGTGTCATCCTCTCTAGTTCCTGTCTGCACAAATTAATTTGATCAGAACTTAAAATGAACATGACTAAGCTTAAAAGTTTTTTCTTTTTTTAAAGTTAACAACATTGCTGAAATTCAGGCTTTTGTGTTGTCTGCAGGCACCTGTGTTAGTCTTAAGCTGCTCATACACTATATAATCTTATTGTACAATCTCTTTTCAATTTATTTCACGGCTCCTTCACACAAAGTGCAGTGACTGCCATTTTTCCACACTGGATAAATGCCAGTCATAGCTAGAGCACATAAATAACAGTTGTCTGCTAGGTGCCCTGTCCATAGATATGTAGCCAGGTAGGCACAGCATGTCATCACAAAGCACCGCACTGCTGTGTGGACACATGAATGAAGTGTCACTTTATGCACTTCAAATAAAGAAAAAAGAAAGGAAAAAGTAAACAGTGTGATGCGCTAAAATACGCATCACACTGCCCTCTCGCTGTAATTCACTGCAGCCAAAAATGGCATACAGTGTAAATGAGCCCCTAAATTTACTGAAACTATGTAATATGAGGACAATCTTAAGCAATGTATTTAAATATTATCAAATCAGGAAAGCTCTTCTACTACATAGTGGATGGTGGATCTAAAGGTCAGCCTTAAAGCTGATCTTCATGTTTTATTGATGTTTTAATAGTTCATTTGGACCAAGCAAGTTGTGCCTGATGTGTATACTGTAAAAACTGTATGTAGCATCAGCTACAAGCGGTATACAGGACTGTGTTCTGGCAGCAGAATTGGGACTTCCCATCCCACTCTTGGAACAAAATCAAGTCATGCTGAACAACACTCAGCCATTCACAGGGAGCTTTGTAGTCTATGAATAAATACAAGGCTTCCTCTGGCTGGCTGAAGCAAAGAGGTGGGCGCATTGCCTCATGATTTCTGACTCAGCTATTCAGAGGATGTTTTAATATTATTACAAAGCTCCCTGTGAATGCCTGAATAATGTTCAACCCAACTTGATTTTGGTTCCCATCCCATTGCAGGAACACAGTGCTGTATATTGTATAAAGCTGATGCTGCATACAGTGCACACAGTGGGAGCATATAGTACTGGAGGTAATAGTTCGTTTGGACCAGCATAGTTGAGACAAACATTACAAAATTTACCGGAGATCAGCTTTAAAATCCACCCCTGTGTCACTGTCCCTTGGAGCAACTTCACTTCAAAAAATACGTTTCAGGCCAGGAGAGAGGCCTGTACAACTATGCAAAGCTAAAGGTAAGGTTGAAGTTCATTTTTCACAGTTAAAGGATATCAGATTGGTCTTAATATTAGGAGAGGATGGGGCTCCATTGGAAAATAGGGAACAATTTGAATTCTACATTTCAGCACTGTTTCTGTTGCTTGCAGCGGCTTGGCATTGCATGCCACTGCCAAGCCTGTTGTCTACCAGTACCCCCTGGTCCTTTTCCATCCTAGACTCACCGAGAGGTTTCCCCCCCAGTGAGTAGCTTGCTTTGGTATTTCTGACGCCCAGGTGCATTACTTTACATTTTTCAACATCTACCATGTGGTTGCCCACCCCATTATTTTGTTCAGATCCGCTTGTAAGTTTTCCACATTTTGCATAGAAGATATTGGCATGCTTAGTTTAGTATCATCCACAAATACGGAGATTGTACTCGATATCCCCTCCTCTAGATCATTTATGAATAAGTTAAACAGGATTGGCCCCAGGACAGAACCTTGGGGGACCCCACTTTCCACAGCCGCCCAATCCGAGTACTCCCCATTAATCACCACCCTCTGTACTCTCCCCTGGAGCCAGTTTTCTATCCAGGTACTCACCCTTTGGTCAATACCTACCTTCCTTAGTTTGTACAGTAAGCGTTTGTGGGGAACGGTGTCAAAGGCCTTTGCAAAGTCCAGATACACCACATCCACAGGCTTACCTTTATCTAGATGGCAGCTCACTTCATCGTAGAAGGTTAATAGAATGTTTTGGCAAGAACGATTTTTCATGAAACCATGTTGATTACTACTAATAATACCGTTGTCATTACTAAAGTCTTGCATGTAGTCCCTTAACATCCCCTCCAAAATCTTGCAGACTACTGATGTTAGGCTGACCGGCCTATAGTTACCCGGGATATATCTCGGCCCATTTTTAAATATTGGTACCACGTTGGCTTTTTTCCAATCAGCTGGCACCATACCCGTCTGTAGACTATCCTTAAAGATCAAGAATAATGGTCTGGCAATCGCCTGCCTGAGCTCTTTAAGAACCCTCGGGTGCAAGCCATCCGGTCCCGGTGATTTATTTATGTTAAGTTTCTCTAGTTTAGTTCTAAGTCTATCTTCTGTTAGCCATAGCGGTACTTCCTGAGGTGTATTATTTAGTTTAGCCTTACAAGCTGGGTTAGTGTAGCCCCCCGATTCGTTTGTGAGCACTGAAGAGAAGAAATTATTTAACACTTCCGCCTTTTCTCTGCCCTCTGTGGCCATATTTCCTTTGTCGTCTTTTATGGGGCCAATGTGTTCTGGCCTCGCTTTCTTACTGTTTATATGCTTAAAGAATTTCTTGGGGTACTTTTTACTCTCTTCTGCTATATGTCTCTCGTGCTCTATTTTAGCCGCCTTGATTTCGTCTTTACATTTCTTATTACACTCTTTGTAATGCTTGAATGCTGCCAATGACCCCTCAGGCTTGTATTTTTTGAAGGCCTTTTCTTTAGTATTACTATGCATTTTTATGTTGGAGTTTAGCCACCCAGGGTTTAGTTTTGCTCTTTTATTTCCCTTTGGAATGCACTGGCCAATCCCTTTGAAGGCCTTTTCTTTAGTATTAATATGCATGTTTATGTTGGAGTTTAGCCACCCAGGGTTTATTTTTGCTCTTTTAAATTTATTTCCCTTTGGAAGGAACTGGCCAATCCCTTTGTTAAGTATGCTCTTGAAGCACTCCCATTTTTCCTCCGTGTTCTTTGTTCCCAGGGTTCTATCCCATTTGATATTTTCTAGCAGAGAGTGCAGTTTTGGGAAATTCAGTGTCCTTATATTACCATGATCAATACTGAAACTAATTGACCTATGGTCACTGTTTCCTAAGTTGCCCCATATTTCTATATCCGTGATCAGGTCAGTATTGTTGGTAATCAGTAGGTCAAGTACCGCATTTTTTCTTGTCGGTGCGTTCACCATCTGACCCATAAAATTGTCCTGCAAAACATTTAGGAACTGCCGAGCCTTGGCTGAGTGCGCGGTTCCTTCTGCCCAGTCTATATCTGGATAATTAAAGTCCCCAGTTATAATGACATTTCCCATCCTTGCTGCCAATCCTATCTGTAAAAGGAGGTCCGCCTCCCCCTCCTCCCTCTGGTTGGGGGGCCTAAAGCATACGACCAATATTACCTTCCCCATAGTGCCTTCCCTTTTAAGTTCAACCCATAGGGATTCTGCCTCGTCCATAGCTCCATTATTAATATCATCCCTCATATTTACCTGTACACTGTTCCTAATATACATACATACCCCTCCCCCTTTTTTACCCTCTCTATCCCTGCGAATAACCCTGAATGGTCGCCATCCAATGATGAGAGCTGTCGAACCAAGTCTCTATTATCCCCACATAATCTAAGTCCTCCTCAAACATCAGTAGCTCCAGCTCTCCCATCTTGTTGGCCAGGCTTCTGGCATTGGTATACAAACCTCGTAATTTTGACCGGTTGCATATATCCTCGTTCGATGTTGTTTTTAGGCTGCTCTTGTGATTTTTCCCCATACCCACCTTGGGTTTAGGAGCTCTGGCTAATTTTACATCTGTACCCTCCCCCCCATCACCTAGTATAAAAGCCCCTCTAACTTTATGGCAATCCTCTCTCCCAGTACGGCTGCACCCTCCCCATTTAGGTGCAATCCGTCCCTACCAAAGAGCTGGTGGCCGACTGAGAAGTCGGCCCAGTTCTCCAGGAACCCGAAACCCTCCTTACTACACCAGCTCCTCAGCCACTTGTTAACTTCCCTAATCTTCCGCTGCCTCTCTGGTGTGGCTCGAGGTACAGGTAGTATTTCTGAAAATACTACCTTGGAGCTCCTA
Organism: Pelophylax lessonae; assembly: GCF_965119305.1. NCBI lineage: Eukaryota > Metazoa > Chordata > Amphibia > Anura > Ranidae > Pelophylax > Pelophylax lessonae. The sequence continues at coordinate 189,532,358 of NC_138773.1, forward strand.
CTCGTCAACTTAGCGCCTAAATCTCTGAAATCGTTTTTGACTCTCCATCTTCTTCTGCTTCTTCTGCCTATGTCATTGGTACCCACATGTACCATGACAGCTGGGTCTTCCCCAGCCCCACCCAATAATCTGTACACCCGATCCGTGATGTGCCGAACCCGAGCGCCCGGTAAACAACAGACTGTTCGGCGCTCACGGTCTTTGTGACAGATTGCACTGTCTGTCCTTCTAATGATTGAGTCCCCTACCACCAGCACCTGTCTTTCCTTTCCCTTTCTCCCGGCCTCACTGGAGGAGTTCTTCCCCTGGCAGCTAGGGGCGTCACTCTGCTCCAGCAATGCTGGTCCCTGACTGGTTTCCCCAACATCACGCAACGGGGTGTATTTATTGGGGTGCTCCAGCCCAGGATTGGCCTCCTTGCCTTTTTCCCTTCTACCCTTCCTAACTGTCACCCATCTACTCTGCTCTGATGCCTGCACCTCCATCTCTCCGCCCACCTCTGTGCAGGCCCCAGCCTGCACCTGATGGGTACGATCCCAGCTCTCCTTCAGTATGGACATACGTCTCAGTGTTGCCACCTGCTTCCCTAGATTCAGGACCTGAGCTTCCAGGGAAGCAACTTGCTTACATTTTGTGCATTTGTATTCGCCCTCGATCTCATGATCGAGGAACGTATACATACCACAAGATGTACACCGAATCGCATCTCCACACCCGCCGGGCATTGTACCTACTAAATCTAATCTAATGGGGATTCAGTAATTTAAATCTGTCCTGTGTGGCTGTTTCCAAACTTCCTAACTCTACTTTCTTACCCTCTGGTACTCCGCTACACTCACAGATACTCACAGGTACTTACAGACACTCACAGTCACAGAGCACGGTCAGTCGCAGAGCACGGTAAGTCGCAGAGCACGGTCAGTCGCAGATCAGTCAGTCGCAGAGCACAGTCAGTCTCAGAGCACGGTCAGTCGCAGAGCACAGTCAGTCGCAGAGCACGCAGAGCATAGTCAGTTTCAGAGCATGGTCAGTCGCAGAGCACGGTCAGTCGCAGAGCCCAGTCAGTTGCAGAGCACAGTCAGTCGCAGAGCCCAGTCAGTTGCAGAGCACAGTCAGTCGCACAGCAGAGTCAGTCGCAGAGCACGCAGAGCACAGTCAGTCGCAGAGTCGCAGAGCACAGTCAGTCGCCCAGCACAGTAAGTCGCAGAGCACAGTCAGTCGCACAGCACAGTCAGTCGCACAGCACACTCAGTCACACAGTACCCACTAATACTCAGCTACACAGTACTCACTGACTCTCAAGTACTACCCTACACTCTCAGTCACAGTCTTCAATCACAATCACAATCCCAGTCTTTACTTACAGTCTTTTACTTACAATCACAGTCTTTACTTACCAAGTGTGTGTTCCTGTGCACCTGTAAGCCGACACTTGCAGAGCTTGTCAGCGATTTCTCACTCCTTCCTCCCTCAGTCAGTCAGTCTTCTGCTCCCGCCTCCCTCCTCTGTCACTACCTGGTCCTGTCAGCCAGCCAGCTAGTGGGGTATGATGTCGGTTTCTCCTCCACTCCCGGTCCCCACTGCCTCTGTGTGTGTGTGTGTGGGGGGGGGGGGCACTCTCTCGCTGTCTCAGTGTGTGGGGGGGGGGCGCTCTCTCTCTGTCTCGGTGGGGGGGGTTCGGTTATGCCGCTCACTCTTCTGGGAGGGGGGTTACTGTACTACTGCACAGCTCTCACTTACTCACTCCGCTCTCACTCACTCCCTCCCTCACACACTCGCTCGCTCCTCACACACAATCAGCTGCCTCTGATCCCGCGCTCTCAGCTTCCTCTGATCCCGCACGCTTTTCCACCGCAGCACAGCACCACCTGCAGGTCTCCCTCTGGTTGTAAATCTTTAGTGGAGTGAAGTAACACTGGGACCTGGAAGTATAATTAAAATATGAAGAAAAAATATATAGAAGGGCCATCTACCGGGAATGGGTAGAAGCTACAGTAGGCTCCATTCACGAAGCGGTATTTCCCATGTTAGGAAATGCAGTAAAGTTCAAATATTTTTTGGGCATTCACAGAAAAACTCTACTAAAATACTGCATGTGGTATTTTCCCGAAATATGCAGTATTTATCCCATTTTTTCTCATGCAATATGCAGTGAAATGAATACAGTGGAAAAGGATTGGAACCCCTGTGAGTTTTTATTTAAAGTGAGTTTTTTTTCAAAGCACCCCTGTCCTCATCAAACCCCCCCCCCCGTGCTCATGCGCAAATGTGAATGCACATGTAGGTCCCGCACTCATATGTAAATAGTGATCACACCACACGTGAGGTATCGCCACGAACGTCAGAGTGAGAGCAATAATTCTTGTGCCAGGCCTCCTGCTTAACTCTGATAACCAGTAAAGGCTTTTAATACATCACCTATGGATAATTTAAAGTAACGTTGTTTGTTGGGCGTGTTGTTTTATGTTATGACATGCTAGGTATCTATTTTAACCACTTTACCACTAGAGGATTTTGCTGTCTTACGTCTGGGCCACTTTTTGCGATTCTGCGCTGTGTGACTTTAACGGACAATTGCGAGGTCGTGCAACGCTGTACCCAAACAAAATTTACGTCCTTTTTTTCCCACAAACAGAGCATTCTTTTGGTGGTATTTGATCACCTGTGCGATTTTTACTTTTTGCGCTATAAACAAAAAAAGAGCGTTTATTTTGAAAAAATAACAATATTTTTCACATTTTTTTAGATGAAATTCCCCCCCAAAAAAATGTAAAAATCAAAATTTTTTAAAATTTTTGGCCAATTTGTTTTCTGCTACCTATGTTTGGTAAAAAAAATCACAATAAGCGTATTTTGATTGGTTTGCACAAAAGTTATTGCGTTTACTAACTGAGGGAAAGATTTCTGTCATTTTTGGTGTTTTTTTTTTAACGAGAATTGGTGGCGATCTGCAATTTTTTTTGCGGGACTGCGACATTGGGGCAGACAGATCGGACCCTTGACTGACATTTTTTACACTTTTGGGGGTACCAGTGACATTACTGCAGTAATCAGTGCTATAAATATGCACTGTTACTGTAAAAATGACACTGGCAGGGAAGGGGTTAATTTTATTGGAGAGGGAGGGGTTAATGTATGCCTGGTGCTTACTGACGTGTGTGGGGGGAGGTGACTGAGTGAGTCAGGGACAGATCGGATGTTCAGCTATGCTGAACACTCCGATCTGTGACTCCCTGTCACTTAGAAGATCCGCCCGCTCTGTTTACACAGGCGGGCGGATCTCCAAACTAGATTCCCCGACGATCGGGGAAGAGCAGCGGCGATCGCCGCTCCTCCCCTGGCCCGACTCCCGCTGTGACTGAAAACAGCGGGAGCGCGCCTCCGGCGGCACGCGAGCGCCGCCTACAGGGGGAGGAGACTAGCGACGTAGTACTACGTCGTTAGACAATAACGAGCCACATTGCTGCAGTTGCAGCAACGTGAGCAGACGTTAAGTGGTTAATCAGAATAACATTGTCATATGTTTTATTAAAAAAAACTGTATTATATTGTGTTTGCGTTAAGATTCATTAAAGTGTTTTCCTGAAAATTTGTATTTGAGAAGCTACCTTAAAAAATATTGTGCAACATAAAAAATTGCAACAACAACCATTTTATTCTCCAGGGTCTTTGCTTTCAGAAAATATATAATGTCTGGGGGTTTTAAGTAATTTTCTAGGAAAAAAAAAAAACATGTATGTCAAAAATGTCAGAATTGGCCAGGACGTGAAGTGGTTAAAGGACACTAACGCAAGATGTGTCATTGTTACATAGCATGGAAATATGTACAAGGAAGAAAATCAGCATTCTGAGAAGGGGTGTAACCACATTAGATTGGAGTAATGTAAGTAGGCGTATTTTGCAGCACTTCTTCTACAACTAGTTTCAGTTGGTTGTAAGTAAGGTGCAGTAAGTACTGTGTCAATGCACAAGACGTATCACACTCAGCAGCGCTATACCCAAAAAAATCCACTCTGAGTATCTACACAACTGTTGTAATTAAACAACCATCATATGAATGCAAGCGTCCAAGTGACATACACAGAACAGTCTCTATTGATCCCCAGTGCGGTCTTTACTAGCAGAGTAACATGGAGTCCATGATAACAGATCGAATGTATTGTGGTACTTCAATCAAATTGGAAAAGGATGGATCCACCACCACACCTCCAGTGCTCCCCTCCAGATTTAACACTCACTAGATCAACAAAGGTAAAAAGCCTCTATATCTTTGCCTCTCGGTTGTCTCTCCAAACCTCTGGTTATAAGATACCGATCACTGCACGCTGTAGCTTCCTGTTTCTTTTGCTCAGACTCTCCAAAAGCATGTGATCCAAACAAACATGGCGGCAGCAAGCCATGTGCTCACGTCTGTAGGCCAAAGGGCTAAAGCCCTTTGGCCTACAGATGTGAATCACATGCTTTTGGAGAGTCTGAGCAAAAGAAACAGGAAACTACAGCATGCAGTGATCGGTATCTTATAACCAGAGGTTTGGAGAGACAACCGAGAGGCAAAGATATAGAGGCTTTTTACCTTTGTTGATCTAGTGAGTGTTAAATCTGGAGGGGAGCACTGGAGGTGTGGTGGTGGATCCATCCTTTTACAATTTGATTGAAGTACCATAATACATTTGATCTGTTATCATGGACTCCATGTTACTCTGCTAGTAAAGACCGCACTGGGGATCAATAGAGACTGTTCTGTGTATGTCACTTGGACGCTTGCATTCATATGATGGTTGTTTAATTACAACAGTTGTGTAGATACTCAGAGTGGATTTTTTGGGTATAGCGCTGCTGAGTGTGATTCGTCTTGTGCATTGACACAGTACTTACTGCACCTTACTTACAGCTATTGTTCAGTTACAGCGGCTGCTGATCAGTGATATTATTATATATTTATTCATTGTTTTTATATGTTTATAGATTCAATATTGCACTGACATTGTGTTACACATAAGTATCTGAAAAGGGTACTCATTATTTTATAGTGACCATTAGCGTGGGCATGTGATTGACAGATATTATATCATCAATCACAATTTTTATAGTTACAGTTGGTGGCTTTCTGAGAAGAGGTAACGGCTTGAAACGTACAGTGGGCTACTCACACAGCCAAGAATCATTCCAAAAGTAAGCAAAAGTAACATACACTTCAAACTAAAATTCATATCCATTCATCTAAATACTTTATAGATTCCTTCAACTTTTATTTCATTGATTGTTTTGCTTTATATAGAAAACGAAAGTAAGTTCACATTCCATAAGTACTGTGTACATCATATACAGTATGTACAACGACTGTATGTCTAATGTGTAAGTATAGCCAAACCTTTTTAGCTTTGGATAGAGTAGGAAAGGATTAAACCTTTAGGTATATATAATCCACCACCTGCTACATTAAGTGTAATTAAAGAAGCCATGCTATTTGCAAGATTATACCCAGAGGCATTAGTGCTATGCCTGGGAGAATTTAATCTTCTGTGGGACCCGCTGGTGGACACTGGACCTCCCCCCCCCCCCTAAAAAGAACTCGAAAACCACTTATGTTTCGTGAGTTAGGGGAAGAATTTGGATGGAGAGATTTGTGGCGAATGCTTAACCACTTGCCGACCGCCGCACGACTACTTACTGCGGCGGTCAGCCCCTCACAGGCAAAGCGACGTAGGACTACGTCGCTAGCCTGTAAGGGTTTTGGGAGCGAGCGCGGGCCCCCGGAGGGCACTCCCACTCGGTCACGGACCCCCCCGAGCGTGTGCCCGGCGGACCAGATGTGCGCAGGGCACTCGCGATCATCCGTTACACCGGGAGAAAGGCAGGCGGCTAATGTAAACAAAGCCGCCTGTCATTCTTCCCTGTGTAAGAATGGAGATCATACGGTTCTGCTATGTAGGACCGTTGATCTCTGTTCTTACACCAGTAGCCACATCCAATCAGCGTTAGAATCACGCCCCTAGGGACACACTTAACCCCTCCCTCTCAAAAAAAAGTTAACCCCTTCACTGCCAGTGTCATTTTTACAGTAACGTGCATATGTATAGCACTGATTACTGTAGTAATGTCACTGGTACCCCCAAAAGTGTCAAAAATGTCAGTCAAGGGTCCGATCTGTCTGCCGCAATGTCGCAGTACCGCAAAAAAAATCGCAGATCGCCGCCATTATTCGTTAGAAAAAATAAAAAAAAATGACAAAAATCTTCCCCTTAGTTAGTAAACGCAATAACTTTTGCGCAAACCAATCAAAATACGCTTTTCGCGATTTTTTTTTACCAAACATATGTAGCATAAAACAAATTGGCCTAAAATGTTAAACATTTTGATTTTTACATTTTTTTGGGGGAATTTCATATAAAAAAAATGTGAAAAATATTGTTATTTTTGCAAAACTGATGCTCTTTTTTTGTTTATAGCGCATGATCAAAAAATTGCACAGGTGATCAAATACCACCAAAAGAAAGCACTGTTTGTGGGAAAAAAAGGATGTCAAATTCGTTTAGGCCGCGCAATTGTCCGTTAAAGTCCCGCAGTGCTGAATCGCAAAATAGGCCCTGGTCAGGAAGGGGGTAAAATCTTCCGGGGCTTAAGTGGTTAATCCCCGGACCAGGGCTTATTCCTGGGCCATCTCAGTAAGGGGATGTCTGTCAAGAATAGATCTGGCGCTGGGAAATGATAAAATTATTTCTAGGGTTGTCTCTGTTCAATGTTTGATTAGAGGAGTGTCTGATCACTCACCACTCCTGGTAAATATAGCAACAGGAATTGAGGGAATGAAGCAAAACTGGAAATTTCAGCCATATTGGTTATCACAGATTGGAATGCACGATTGTATACCTGAACAATTGCAGATATTTTTAGAAACACATGGATCCCAAAGAGATTTGATCTTTTGGGACACCTTGAAAGCATATCTACGGGGGGCACTTAGATCAACAATATCATATATTAACCACTTTACCACTAGAGGATTTTGCTGTCTTACGTCTGGGCCACTTTTTGTGCTTCGGCACTGTGCGACTTTAACTGACAATGGCGCGGTCATGCAATGTGGTACCCAAACAAAATTTACGTCCTTTTTTTCCCACAAACAGAGCTTTCTTTTGGTGGTATTTGATCACCTCTGCGCTTTTTATTTTTTTGCGATATTAATAAAAAAAGAGCGAAAATTTTGCAAAAAAATGACATTTTCAACTTTGTCTTTTAAAAAATATCCAATATACTCAATTTATGTCATTTTTTTTGGCCAAAATATATTTAGCTACATGTCTTTGACAAAAAAAATTCAATGAGCGTATTTTTATTGGTTTGCGCAAAAGATATAGCATCTACAAACTATAGTGTAAATACTGAAATTTACGCAGCTTTAATTTCTGACTGCCTAGCTCATTTCATGAAGTGCTAAAATGGCAAGGCAGTACAAGACCCCCCCAAATTACCACTTTTTGGAAAGTAGACATCCTAAGGAATGTTCTGAGAGGCATGTTGAGCTCATTGAATATTTCATTTTTTTGTCACAGGTGTTTGAAAAATAACTAAAAGAATTTTTTTTTTTTTTACACAAAGTTGTCATTGAAATGATATATTGCTCACACATGCCATGGGTATATGTGTAATTACACCCCAAAATATATTCTGCTGCTTCTCCTGAGTACAGGGATACCACATATGTGAGACTTTTTGGGAGCCTAGCTGTGTACGGGACCTCGAAAACCAATCCCCACCATCAGAATTTCAAAGGGCGTACATTTTTCATTGCATTTTCTCACTACCTATAACGGTTTAGGAGGCCCTGAAATGTCAAGATACCACAAACCCCCCCCCCCCCAAATGACCCCATTTTGGAAAGTAGACACCCCAAGCTGTTGGCTGAGAGGCATGGTGAGTCCATGGAATATTTTATTTCTCTTACGTCCTCCGGCAGTCGCCGCCTCCTCTAAGTCATCACTATTGGGTATTGACTTCCTATCCGTAGGAATAGCTAGGCATAGAGACTTAGTCAAAAGACAAAAGGCATTAGCATATACACACCCATGGGGGCTGTCCCATCCGGTCAATACCCCCCCTGCATCACCACTCCCAACTCAGTTTTAATTTGCCTAGCGTCAGGAATAGTCAGGCTTACCTTGTGCTGGGGCTTCAGTCTCAGCCTTCCTAATCTTTTATTTGATTTCTTTGGAAATGTCAGTTTTTTCTCTTACTTTACTAGCTGTTTATTTTGTCAGCTTCTAGTGTTAGTCTTCTCTTCGGATGAAGATGGATCATGCGGTGCTGGGATTCGGACTGACCGCCCTGGTTTTTCCAGGGCACTGAGGGTCAGATGGACCCCCAGCCCGCCATCGAGCGTTCAGCTATGGTTCGCCCTGGCATTACGAACGACCCATCCCTGTTCGCTGCAGGGATGCAGCCGTGAGGTGGCTACCTCACAGGACTCGTCTGCGGTGCTGCAGCGTCATGTCCCTGGCTCACGGCACTCCCTGTCAGATGAGGACAGAGGTTTATCCGTGCATAGAGGCTCCCCCACGCCATCGGGTACAGGTAAGTACTTTTCTGTGTGGGGCCTCTGTCTGGGGTGGCAGTCTGTGTTGCTGTGTGTCCCCATGTCTGTGCCTGTGTGACTCCCTGTGCGATCCCTGCGGGGTTCGCTTGTGCAGATTTGTATGTTTGCCGGGGGTCCCTGTCCCTGTGTCACCTTAGGTACATGTTCGGGGGTGCAGACGTCTGTGATTGTGCGGCGACCGCTGCGGGGAAGATTCGCGCGGTCCGCCATATTTACTGTGGGCACACGTGTATAGCTCCTCTGGGGCGATTATACAGGTCGTTTTGGCACCAACCTCCGCCATTTTGTGGGCGGTGGAACGATCGGTCCGACCGCATGTTGGCGGCCATTTTGGCGTAGCCTCCAATGCATTCCTATGGGGCAGCCATTTTCCCGAGGTCTGACTTATAGTCCAGCCCTCTCCAGCAGCACTTCCTTTCTCCATCAGCAGCAAGGACACTGGCAGCAACGCTCTGCGGGCTCTGCAGGTTATCACTCTCATACTTCCCTCTGTATATCGCTTCTGGCTCAGTTTCTTTTCTCCTTTGGGGGTCTTTCATAGCTGGAACAGTAGCGGTGGGCTGCACACACGCAGCGCTCTTAAAGGGGACAGTACACCGGTTTTTGCACTGTAGTTTGTTCTGGTAACTTGAGCCATGGATTCTCAGGAAAGCAAATTTCCTCCAGCTTTAGTGGGGGGCCCCAGTTCTCCTGTGGCTCTGCTGCGACCTGATCTGGCTGCTGTAGTAGCAACCTTGGTGGCAAATATGGAAATGCTGATGGCTGAACGGGCTGCAAGGAAGAGGCCCAGGTTGTCTCTCTCTTCTGATTCAGATGGGGATTTGGCTGCTGCTGCTGCGAGCGTGCCCTTCTCAGGGTCCCGCTCATCCCTGGCCCCCCTGGGGTCTGAGGGGGAGGCTGAACTGGAGGGTGTTTATACATCCTCCCCAGGGTCACCTGAAGAACGGCGACCATGGATGAGTTAATTGTTTCTGTAAAAGAAACCTTACATTTGGAGGATGAGCCCTGTCCTCCGGGCGTTGTGTCCTCATTTGGGACGCACAGGACCCGCAAGTCTGCGCAGGTTTTTCCCTGCCCAGCGGAATTTCATTACACTGTTAATGTAGTGTGGCGCACATTAAAACGTCCGTTCCTGGTACCTAGTCGGTTAAAATTGCTTTATCCTTTTGCGCCGGCTACGGAATCACGATGGTGTGTGCCTCCACAGGTGGATCACACTGTGGCCGTGCTGAACAAGGCTACCTTGGTTCCTACTGAGGACACCCCGGTCTTCCGGGATCCCACGGACCGGAGGTTGGAGTCCCTGGCCCGCCATTCCTATACGGTGGCGGGTTCGTTGCTCAAACCCATTTTCGCGTCCGTTCTGGTGGCTCAGGTGGTGGCTGATTGGACTAAGATGCTTAGGGGCAATCTCGTGTCTGATGGTGTTCCGCCTGCCCGGCTGGAAATGGTGGATCAAATCCACCAAGGAGTCATGTATTTGTGTGATGCAGCCTTGAATGAGGCCCCCTTGGTGGCTCGCCTCTCTAGTGTCGCGGTACTTAACTGGCGACTGATATGGCTGAAGAGCTGGTCGGCCGACCAGTCCTCACGGAAAACTGTTGCTGATTTTCCCTATGCTGGCTCTCGCCTTTTTGGCGAGGTGTTGGATACCCTGATGAAGGGCGTCACGGGGGGCAAGAGCACTATACTGCCCCAGAACCCGAAGAACAAGTCTTTCCGAGGCAAGCGGGGTTCTGCGCCTAGATCCACTCAGGGGTCCTTTCGTGCCTTTCGGAATCAATCCAAGGGCAAGCCCTTCAAGGCCCAGGGCAACCAGAAGAAGCCCTGGGCGGGTAAGCAGAAGGCCGGCAATGCCGGCTCGGCGGGACAATCCACCTCTGCCTGAAGGAGCGCCCTCACCCGTTTCCGGGGTGGGGGGACGTCTGCGCGGTTTCCTCCAACCTTGGCTGCTCCGGATTTCGGACAGGTGGGTTCAGGAAATCGTTCGATCGGGTTACAAGATCGAATTCCTTTCCCGGCCGGCGGACAGATTTTGCATCAAGCAGTGCAGGACCTGCTTGCTCAGGGAGTGATTGTCCCGGTACCTCATCAGGACAGGTTTCGGGGGTTTTATTCAAATCTGTTCACTGTGCCCAGGAAGGAGGGCAAAGTGCGTCCTATTCTGGACCTGAAAGCGCTGAACCGCTTTGTGCGTGTTCGGAAATTTCTAATGGAGTCCCTCCGTTCGGTGGTGGCCTCCTTGAGCCCAGGAGAATTCCTGGCTTCCATAGATCTGAAGGATGCGTACCTGCACATCCCTATCTTCGAGGGTCATCAGCGGTACCTTCGGTTTGCTATCGCAGAGGACCACTACCAGTTTGTGGCGTTACCTTTCGGTCTCGCTTCGGCACCCAGGGTGTTTACCAAGGTGTTGGCACCGGTCCTGGGCCAACTGCGGGCCCAGGGCATTGCGGTCCTGGGTTACCTGGACGATCTGCTTCTGAGATCGCGTGTCAGTCAGGACCTTGTGCGCGACCTATCCATCACGGTACAGACGCTCCAAGAGTTCGGATGGACCATCAACGAACCCTATCTGGGAATGGTTCTGGACTCTGCTCAGGCAAAGGTGTTCTTGCCGGAGGAGAAGCTCCAGACCTTGCGGGACGAACTCAGGTCCCTCAGGGACAATCCGTCCTCGTCACTCAGGACCTGCATGCGGGGCCTGGGGTTGATGGTGTCGGCCTTCGAGGCGATCCCCTTTGCTCAGTTCCATACGCGGGCTCTCCAGACGGAGATCCTGGCCAGGTGGGACAGACTTCCTCAGTTGTTGGATCTGGATGTCTCCCTGAGTCGCCAGACCAGATTGGCTCTTCTATGGTGGATCCAGTCCCCGTCGGTGGCGGAAGGCAAGTCCTTCCGTCCGTTGGTGTGGACGGTGGTTACCACGGATGCCAGCCTGTCGGGCTGGGGTGGAGTCCTGGGCAACCTGTCTGCACAGGGCACTTGGGCGGAGGAGAAGTCCTCCCTCCCGATAAATGTACTGGAGCTACGAGCGATAAAACTCTGTCTCCTCCAGTGGTCGGAACGTCTCCAGGGCTTGCCTGTTCGCGTACGGACGGACAATGCTACCGCGGTGGCTTACATTAACCCCCAGGGGGGCACCAAGAGTGCTCGTGCGGCCCGGGAGGTGTCCGACATTCTGTCTTGGGCCGAGGCTCATGTCCCGGTGATCTCGGCAGTTCACATTCCGGGTGTGGAAAATTGGCAGGCCGACTATCTGAGCCGCCAGACCCTGGACCAGGGGGAATGGTCCTTACACCCGGAGGTCTTTCAGATGCTGTGTGCGAGGTGGGGATCCCCAGATGTGGATCTGTTCGCGTCCCAGCTAAATCGAAAGGTGGAAAGTTTCGTGGCAAGAACGCGCGATCCGTTGGCGGACGCCTCGGATGCGTTGGTGGCCCCTTGGCATCAGTATCGTCTGATGTACGCCTTTCCTCCGATTCAGTTACTATCCCGGTTCCTTCGCAGATTGGCCTCGGAACCGCACATGGTGATTCTGGTGGCACCAGACTGGCCACGCCGGTCCTGGTACGCCGACGTTGTTCACCTGGCAGTGGCGCCTTCGTGGCGCCTGCCTCTGCGGGAAGATCTCCTGTCTCAAGGTCCGATCTTCCATCCTGCTTTACAGTCACTGGCTTTAACGGCCTGGCTGTTGAGACCCAGGTCTTGAAGGACAAGGGTCTATCCCCTGAGGTTATCCCTACCCTGATCAAGGCTAGGAAATCCTCCTCTGGTAAGATCTATTACCGTACCTGGAAAGCCTATTTCACCTGGTGTGAGTCCTGGGGGTTCTCCCCTCGTTCTTACTCGGTGTCGAGAATCTTGGCTTTCCTCCAGTCTGGAGTGGATCAGCGCCTTGCGCTGGCCACGATAAAGGGCCAGGTGTCCGCACTGGCTGTCCTTTTCCAACGCCCTGTGGCGTCTCATTCCTTGGTGCGCACCTTCATTCAAGGTGTGCGACATTTGGCTACCCCCAGGAAGTAGCCTTTACCTCCGTGAGACTTGAACTTGGTTCTGTCCGCATTGCAGCGTGCTCCCTTTGAAAATATCAGGGAGATATCGTTGCCTCTGCTGTCGAAAAAGGTTGCTTTTCTGGTGGCGATCACTTCGGCTCGCAGAGTGTCGGAGCTGGCGGCGTTGTCTTGCCGCTCCCCTTATTTGATAATTCACAAGGATAAGGTGGTTTTGCGACCACCCCCATCCTTTCTTCCCAAGGTGATCTCTGAATTTCACCTTAATGAGGACATTGTCCTGCCTTCGCTTTGTACGAAGCCTAAGCATCCAAAGGAGATTGCTTTGCATTCCTTGGATGTTGTCAGGGCGATCAGGGTTTACCTGTCGTCTACGGAATCCTTTCGGAAGACGGATTCTCTCTTTGTCCTTCCTGAGGGACCTCGGAAGGGCATGGCTGCATCTGCAGCGACTATTGCCAAATGGATCAGACAGACCATTGAGCAGGCTTACGCCTTGAAGGAACGGGTTCCGCCCTTCCCTGTTAAGGCGCACTCTACCAGGTCTTTGAGTACTTTATGGGCCTGTTGGCATCGGGCCTCGGTGGCCCAGGTGTGCAAGGCGGCGACTTGGTCGTCGGTGCACACTTTTTCCAAGTTCTACAAAGTAGACGTTCTGGCATCAGCTGATGCTTCTTTTGGCCGCAAAGTTCTCAGTGCGGCTGTGCCATGATGGACCCTTGAATTTTTCTCTGGGTCCCTGGCTGTTGGCATTTGCTTTCCTGGGCTGTTGCTCCTGTTGAGCATTGTTTTTTCTGTTGCCCAGTTGGTTCTTACGGTGCATGTAAGATTCCTTTCTCTGATGTGGGTACTGTGTTGCCTTTTCTACGGTTGCGTCTCCCACCCCTCATGTCTATACTGCTTTGGGACATCCCAATAGTGATGACTTAGAGGAGGCGGCGACTGTCGGAGGACATAAGAGAAAACGGAATTTTTGTAAAATCTTTCCTGTAAAATTCCTTTCTCTGAGTCCTCCGACAGTCACCGCCCCCGCCCCTCTTTTGGAGTTCTTATTACCTACTGCTATACTACCAAACTGAGTTGGGAATGGTGATGCAGGGGGGGTATTGACCGGATGGGACAGCCCCCATGGGTGTGTATATGCTAATGCCTTTTGTCTTTTGACTAAGTCTATATGCCTAGCTATTCCTACGGATAGGAAGTCAATACACAATAGTGATGACTTAGAGGAGGCGGCGACTGTCGGAGGACTCAGAGAAAGGAATTTTACAGGTAAGATTTTACAAAAATTCTGTTATTTTGCCACAAGTTTTGGGAAAATTACAATTTATTTTTTTATTATTTTTTTAACACAAAGTTGTCACTAAAAGATACATTTCTCACACATGACATGGGTATATGTGGAATGACACCCCAAAATACATTCTGCCGCTTCTCCTGAGTATGGGGATACCCCATGTGTGAGACTTTTTGGGAGCCTAGCTGTGTACGGGACCCCGATAATCAATCCCCATCTTTAGGTTTTCTAATGGCGTAAATTTTTGATTTTATTCCTCACTACCCATCACAGTTTCGGAGGCCCTGAAATTTCAAGATAGCACAAAACCCCCCCAAATGACCCCATTTTGCAAAGTAGACACCCCAAGCTATTTGCTGAGAGGCATGGTCAGTCCATGGAATATTTTATATTTTGCCACAAGTTCCGGGAAATATATTGTTATTATTTTTATTTTATTTTTTTTTACACAAAGTTGTCACTAAATTATATATTTCTCACACATGCCATGGGTATATGTGAAATGACACCCCAAAATACATTCTGCTGCTTCTCCTGAGTACAGGGATACCCCATGTGTGAGACTTTTTTGCAGTCTAGCTGAGTACAAGCCCCCGAAAATCAATCACCACTTTCAGGCTTTCCAAGGGCGTAAATTGTTGATTTCACTCCTGACTACCTATCACAGTTTCGGAGGCCATGAAATGCCAAGACAGCACAACCCCCCCCCCCCCAAATGACCCCTTTTCGGAAAGTAGACACCCTAAGCTATTTGCAGAGAGGCATGTTGGGTGTTTTGCAGATCTCACTTTTTGTCACAAAGTTTTGGAAATTGAAAAAAGAGGGACAAAAATGCATTTTCCTGTTTTTCTTCATTTTCCAAAAACAATGAGAGATGCAAAATACTCACCATGCCTCTCAGCAAATAGATTGGAGTGTCTACTTTGCAAAATGGGGTCATTTGGGCGGGTTTTGTGCCATCTTGGCATTTCATGGCCTTCAAAAGTGTGATAGGTAGTAAGGAGTGAGATCAACAATTTACGCCCTTAGAAAGCCTGAAGGTGGGGAGTGGTTTTCCGGGTCCTGTACGCGGCTAGACTGCCGAAAAGTCTCACACATGGGGTATCCCTGTACTCAGGAGAAGCAGCAGAATGTATTTTGGGGTGTCATTTCACATATACCCATGGCATGTGTGAGCATTATATCATTTACTGACAACTTTGTGTAAAAAAACAAAAAAATAAATAATAATTTTCCCGAAACTTGTGGCAAAATATAAACTATTCCATGGACTCATCATGCCTCTCAGCTAATAGTTTGGAGTGTCTACTTTGCAAAATGGGGTCATTTGGGGGGGTTTTGTGCTATCTTGGCATTGCATGGCCTTCAAAAGTGTGATAGGTAGTAAGGAGTGAGATCAACAATTTACGCCCTTAGAAAGCCAGAAGGTGCGAATTGGTTTTCCGGGTCCTGTACGCGGCTAGACTGCCAAAAAGTCTCACACATGGGGTATCCCTGTACTCAGGAGAAGCAGCAGAATGTATTTGGGGTGTCATTTCACATATACCCATGGCATGTGTGAGCATTATATCATTTACTGACAACTTTGTGTAAAAAAACAAAAAAAAAAATAAATAATTTTTCCGAAACTTGTGGCAAAATATAAACTATTCCATGGACTCATCATGCCTCTCAGCTAATAGCTTGGAGTGTCTACTTTGCAAAATGGGGTCATTTGGGGGGGTTCTGTGCTATCTTGGCATTTCATGGCCTTCAAAAGTGTGATAGGTAGTAAGGAGTGAGATCAACAATTTACGCCCTTAGAAAGCCAGAAGGTGCGGATTGGTTTTCCGGGTCCTGTACGCGGCTAGACTGCCAAAAAGTCTCACACATGGGGTACTCAGGAGAAGCAGCAGAATGTATTTTGGGGTGTCATTTCAAATATACCCATGGCATGTGTGAGCATTATATAATTTACTGACAACTTTGTGTAAAAAAACAAAAAAAAAAATAATAATTTTCCCGAAACTTGTGGCAAAATATAAACTATTCCATGGACTCATCATGCCTCTCAGATAATAGCTTGGAGTGTCTACTTTGCAAAATGGGGTAATTTGGGGGGGTTTGTGCTATGTTGAAATGTCAGGGCCTCTGAAACTGTGACAGGTAGTGCAGAGGTAAAATAAGCAATTTACGCCATTAGAAAACTTGAAGATGGGGATTGGTTTTCGGGGGCCTGTACGTGGCTAGACTGCCAAAAAGTCTCACACATGGGGTATCCCTGTACTCAGGAGAAGCAGCAGAATGTATTTTGGGGTGTCATTTCACATACACCCATGGCATGCGTGAGCAATATATTATTTAGTGACAACTTTGTGTAAAAAAAAACAAATTGTCATTTTCCTGAAACTTGTAAAAAAGGGCAAAATGTAAAATACTCCATGGACTCAATATGCCTCTCAGCAAATAGCTTTAGGTGTCTACTTTCCAAAAAGGGGTCATTTGGGGGGTGTTTGAACAGTCCTGGCATTTTATGCTCAATTTTAGCAACACATCACCCACTCTTCTAACCACTTGAAAACCAAGCCTTTTCTGTGACTTTTTGTTTACATGAAAAAAATTTTTTTTTTTACAAGAAAATTACTTTGAACCCCCAAAGATTATATATTTTTTTAAAGCAGAGGCCCTACAGAACAAAATGGTGGATGTTGCAATTTTTTTTGTCACACGGTATTTGCGCACACATTTTCCAAACGCAATTTTTGCGTAAAAAAAACACTTTTTTTATATTTAATGCAGAAATACACTATATAATTCCAAATTGTTTGGTAAAATTTAAAAGATGATCTTATGCCGAGTACATAGACACCTAACATGACATGCTTTAAAAATTGCGCACGCCCGTGCCGTGGCAATAAACTACGTACGGTTTTAAAAGCCTTTAAAAGTCTTTACAGGTTACCACTTTGGACTTACAGAGGAGGTCTACTGCAAGAATTACTGCCCTCGACCTGGCATTCGCGGCGATACCTCACATGCATGGTACAATTGCAGTTTACATATGACACTAGACCAAAGCTTGTGTGCGCATTTGCGCGCAAGCACAGGGGGGCTTGATTTTTTTTTTTTAATTTACATTTCTATGTTATTTTGACACCTTTTCTTTCATTTTTTTTTTTTTTTAGCATTTTTATTGTTATCACGGTGAATTAAAATTTCCCCTATGATAGCAATCTGTAGTGACAGGTACTCTTTTTAAAAAAAATTGGGGTCTTTTAGACTCTAGATCTTTCCTCTGACCTTAACGCATCTGACCACACCAAAATTGGTGTGATAAAATACTTTCCCAATTTCCCAATGGCGCTGTTTATTTCTGGCGAAACAGAAGTCATGAATTGCTCGTAGCTTCCGATATCTTAGGCCATAGAGATGATTGGAGCCATTCTCATCTCCAATCAGCTCTATGGTTAGATAACTGAACCACCGGCTGCACTCTCGGGTTAACCGATGGGACAGGAGAGCCCAAGAAAAACCGTGGATGGCGGCGGAAGGCAGCAGGAGGGGGGAGTCCCCTCCCACTGCATGTAAAAGCAGTCTAGCGGCCAATTATCCGCTAGGATTGCTTTTACATGTAACCCGACCGCTGGCTGTAAAAAACGATACCAAGATTATGCCTAAATCTGCAGGCATCATCCTGGTATAACCACTCAAAGTCCAGCAACGTACCAGTACATTGCAGGTCCTTGTTTGGCATATAGTGTAGTTTTTTTTTTTTCATGCAGCCTGTGGGCTGAACGGAAAAAAAGAGAACCTATCAGAAATCAGCAGAGGAATAATGCGTAGTATTACTCATCATTAACCGCCCAAACAACCACCCACTGAATTTAATGATGGGTATACACGACACTAACCACGTATACCAAAATAGGATTTTAACTGCAGTGCTGAAATCAGAAAATCACCACAGCTGCTGCCAGCAAAGGTATCCATATATGCTGAGCGCAAACACTGTTTGTGTCAGAATATATAAAATCAATGCCGTGGCAGCCGACGAGTACCTGCAAGAGAAACAGGTCACAAAAGAATGAAAAACAAACAAAGTACATTAAAAAGTACATAGAAAGTGGAGAAGAACATAAAAAATGACTGAGACGACAACTATTTTTGGCTTTTATGTATTTTTTTTTTTTCTTCAAACGTCGAGTTCCAGGTTCCAGGTTCGGGTCTCTCAAAATGACGATAGCCATCGAACATCTTTTGAGACCCTGTGTAAATGTGCCCTAAATTGTGCCGTGCTGTACCCTACGCTAATAATCCACTAGTGTGTGGTAGCGACGGAAACAGTCACCGTGGCAAAGACCAGGTCGGTCAGGACAGTCGGGACAATAATTCCGGGTGTCACGCCTAAATCCGCGCTTGCTGCAGACACGGCATCTTTTTTGGGGGTATCGTTGGGTAGGGGGGTACTCGGGAGGTATTGCGGAAAATGCCTCTCATGCAGCCGGCTCACTGCATCTGGTTGGGGAATTGGGGCAGGAGCACCAGCTGGATACAGGAGGGCTCTGATTATCTCTTCTTGGAATTGAAAGAAGGATAA
>NC_138773.1:190151036-190362641 GCF_965119305.1 Pelophylax lessonae
CTACCCTCAAGTTGTAAAGCGCTGCGGAAACTGTTGGCGCTATACAAGTCCTATATAATAATAATAATAATTTGACACCAAGTAGGAGCTCCAGTATACCAAACCAACAGACAAGTAAGACCTCCTGCGCTTGAGAGGACCCCATGGGTGGCAGTTGTCTAAATACCCTTCTTGGCTTAAATGGGCATGCTGTGCCCCCTTACGACTGGGGAAGCCAGGATACACAAACTAAAAAAAGGATTCAAGAGCTCATGTACACATTTGTCACTTTTTGAAGAAAGCTCCATGATGGCAATGGCATAATGTGCTAGTATGCATCGCATACTAGCACATTATGAAATACTTACCTTAGAACGAAGCCCCCACACGGTCCCCTGGACACCGCTGAGGGAGCTGACATGTTCCCTCTGCATCTCTTCCTGGTTCTGCAGCTCTGGCGCTGTGAGTGGGCGCGGGAGTTCACTTTCCGGCAAGGAGCTCTGAAGGTCTGGCAAGATACCCTGGACCTTCAGAGCGCATGCGACGCTGGTGTCAGCGGCTGCATTCAGGGTGATTAATTTTACCTACAGGTAAGCCTTATTATAGACTTACCTGTAGGTAAAAATTAAAAGCGGAGTATACTACCACTTTAAACACAGAATCGGATCGATTTACGATTCCTAGGAAAAAAGGTCAGTTTATAATTTAAAAGGTTATTGCCCTTCTGGTGCCAGTTTCATATAAAAGGGTCATAAAAGACTCAGACTTCTTATCATTGCAGCGATTATGAACAGTACTTTAATCCTGTGAATGGACTACAAGTGGCTTGCTGTAAAGAAAACCTGTACTGAATAAAAGATTTAACCAGCTGCCAAGTTGTTACAGTTGTTGTCGGTGCGACGCCAACTTTATGGTGCTGCATTGACTTGAAAAAGTAGTTCCTGCGCTACTTTTGGCGATTTCAGGTGCGACTTGCATACACGTCTGTGCATGAAGCCGCACATATGTCTTCCAAGTGGCTCCAAAACAAATTTCGATGCTGTAGCGCCTTTCTCCTGCGCTCAGAGACAGGGCCCCCTATCCAACCTATTCAAAGGTGTTCCACAGAACTCATGTTTGGCTTCCCAAATGGCCACGGCCTTGCTGCCCTTTAAGACTGGGAGGCATTAAAATCAAAAAAGTGAAGAAGGGCCTCTGAAGAAGGGGCTAAGCCTCGAAACACGTTAGCCATCATCTATCGAGGACATTGTACCTGTCAACGTGATACAGATTGTTCCAGATGTTCGGATTTGATGTGCCTTTTTACACTTTTGTTTGCGAGTATATGCGCTTACATTTAATAAAGCCTATTTTTGTCGAGGATAACGTGCTAGGCCGGTGCGCCCTCTGTTTGGCACCTGAAGTCGCACTGACAGGCGGATTTGAAATTATGTAATTTAAGATGAAGTTGCGCAATTTCAAAGCCGCATTTAATGTGAATGAGGGCTTTGTGTACATTTCACATTGTATGCATTGACACACTTACGGCCCATTCAGACTGGCGCGATCCGACTTTGAGGGGCGACCTGTGAAGTGCACAGCGTGCATCGCGACTTCGGCGCGACTTGCTGGGACTTCACATAATGGAAGTCTATGCAAGTCGCTCCCAGGTCGCCCCAAAGTAGTACAGGACCCTTTTTCTAAGTCGGAGCGACTTGTGTCGCTCCTATTAGAACGGGTCCTGTGCTAATCAATGGCGAGCGACCCACCGCAACTTGTCAGGCTGACAAGTCGCGCTAGTCTGAATGGGGTCTGAACAATTTATTACAAAACATGATTACTGCTTTACAACACAAGTCTCATCTCAGGGCAGATATTACAAACTTACTGTACTCTATAAAGATGTGCAAATCATATAACGTTGTTTACAACTATGTTGTTATATAGCTTACTATTTACAACATGTTGTTAAAGAAGAAATCCGGGGAAAAAATATGTATTTTCCCATGCAACACAAGTTGCCTGCTCATTTCTGTCCAGGGCATTGCGGAGCGGAGCGATACCTACTTAATCCGCTGATCCTCTGAGCGCAAAACTGGTTCCCGACGCTCTGGTCCCCCCCGCATGCTAGCGGTCTTGTGGATGGACTGCTCCTGACGTCATCACGCTCATAGACCGGCTCTGGATGTGAGCAGGTCCTAATTGTTAAACTAAGCTCACAGCTGCTGTGCAGTGAGGCTTGACTATTTATTTACGCGACACATCCTCATCTTTTATTTTGTACAAAAAAATAAATTAAAACATTATAGTTATATACTATTCTGCAACATAAAATCCTATTTTTATCCTACAAGGCTTCTGCATTTAAAAAATATGTTATGTTCTGAGGGCTTTACCGCTTAAGGACCGGGCCAGCGTTTACATATGAACAGCTTTTACTGGGCATGACTTGTATATGCATTTGCTTCTGCGCACGAGCTAATGGGGAATTTTTTTGGATCCCTTTTATTCCTATTACAAGGAATGTAAACATCCCTTGTAATAGAAATAAGCATGACATGTCCTCTTTAATGTGCGATCTGGGGTCAAAAAGACCTCACATCTACACTAAAAAGCAAAAAAAAAAAAAAAAGTAATTTTTTTCCATGATGGAAAAAAATGGACTCTTTAAGGCAGTTAGGAGGAAGCGAGGTATGATGTCGCTCCGGTCCTCCAAGGCTATAGAGTCGAGTGAGGTCCATCTTTTCCTCACTCGACTTCCTGCCTGAGGGGACAGCGGACCGGATGGTTTTCCCCACTACCGACGGGTCCGGTAAGCGGGGAAAACAACCAGGAAGTGGCAGGAGGGCACCTCTCCCACCGCCCATAAAGGTGATCCCGTGGCAAATCCGCCCCTGGGACCACCTTTATGTTAAAGGGGACTGCCCGCTGTCTAAAAAAATACTGGGGTTATGGTAGCTATCTTCTGCCCCCGTATTTAACATCAAAGTACCGACGTAAATACACGGTGGGCGGTCCGTAAGTGGTAAAGCTTTTTTAAACCCAAAAGCAGACATTCATTATGCTGCAGTTAACAAGTCTTAGATGTGATGGTTGCATTTGTTTTCTTTTTAGGCATTTCGTGTTCTATTTTTATCTGGTGATCTGGCCAGTAAGTCTGTTGTTTTTCAAAAGAACGTGCTGTCCTTCAGATGTATCAGTTACAGGGATAAGGCAAACCATTCAACACTGGCAGGGGTGCTTACAATGATCACTTTAGGTATTTATGTGAAACCTTTATCCCAAAAGTAAAAAAAAAAAAAACAGTTAATGTAACTGCATTTAAAGTGGTAGTAAATTCCACTATATCTATCTACATACATATACTATATCTATCTATAATAAGGCTTTCCTGTAGGTACGGTGAATATCTCTAAAGCTTGCAGTGTTTTGGAGATATTTACACTGAATGCAGCCGGTGACATCACCAGCGCATGCACTCTGCAGGGATGACATACCTGTGCCGTCCGTTCAGAGCTCGTTCCTATAAACCTTGACTCCCTTGCGCATGCACAGGAGTGACGTTATTGCGGTTGAGCAAATCAAAGGACCAGAGCCTGCGAACCTGGAAGGAAGACCAGGAAAGATGGAAGCCCTGTCGGCAGTGACAGTGCGCTGCTGTAGGGCTTTGTTCTAAGGTAAGTATTTCATAATGCCATTATTCCATTGCCTTGCAGGGGATTTTCTTTATTTTTTTGAAAGGCTGCAGTTCACTACTGCTTTAAAGTGTTAGTTGGAGCTTTGCCTCCCCCCCCGCACTGAAAATGCTGCTGTCCAAAAGGTGCCCCCTGTGCTCCTTCATCCAGAGTGGGGACACTATCACAGGAGGTGTATTACGGTCAAGATCACCAGATGAAAACAGAGGGGAGAAAGAATAGAAAACTAATGCAGCCATGACATCTAATTTAGATTCAGATTGAGAATCTTTTATTAATCCCAAGGGTAATTAATAATTTATAGGTTGGTAATGATTGATAAGGTGGATAATAGTACAATTTTGGTTTTGGCTTTAAAGGAGTTGTAAAGTCAGAAGGTTTTTAATCTTAATGCATTCTTTGCATTAAGATAAAAAGCCTTCTGGGTATAGCAGCCTCCCCAGCCCCCCTAATACTTACCTGAGCCCCATCTCTGTCCAGCGATGTCCTCAAATCTCTCCGTCATATGGGACTCTCCCTCCCGATTGGCTGAGACACACCTGGGGGACCACTGGCTCCTGAGGCTGTCAAAGTCAGTTAGCCAATCAGGAGAGGGGGGGTGGGGCCAAACCACAGCTCCATGTCTGAATGGACACACGGAGATGCAGCTCGGCTCAGGTGCCCCCATATCAAGCTGCTTGCTATGGAGGCGCAGGACTGGAGGGAGGCACCCACGAGGGACCCAAGAAGAAGAGGATCTGAGCTGCTCTGTGCAAAACCAACTGTACAGGGCAGGTAAGTATAAAAAACAAGACATTACAATCACTTTAAAGCTGTTATAGATGGTTTTAGAGCCAACAATGCCTATAACGCGATCCGTGAATGGAGGATAGTCTGACCAGTCACAGGATCTCCTCCATTCACAGATCATGTTACAGGATATGTAATCAGTGAAAAATTCTCAATGGAGGAGAGGGCAGGAGGAGGAGTTGTATCTCCATCAGATGATCTTTAGTGCAGCTGAGCCCGGACACCCAAGCTGGTAACCTATATAGCAGCAGGAAGAGGACAGGGCAACCCTACAGTGAAGATTTCCAAAATAAATAAAAAAAATCCAGCTGCCTGCACATTGTGGGATATACTTCATTACAGGTAAGTAATGTTAATTAAACCTGTAGCTAAACTTCAGCTTAAGACGTATGCAATGTCAGACATCGCATGTGATTCGCAGAGCACTGCAAATCACTGCTCTGCAAATCACATGCGATGTCTTCTTTACAAATTCAGCCAGTATGGCTGAATTCACATTGCATTTGGACCAAAGTCGCACAGAACCCTTTTTTCTTGGTCCGCACCAGAATTGGATTGCATGGATGTGACTGAATTGACAGTTCGCACTGCAATATGCGAACTGATCTGGGGTGGTGTTAACTTTGCATTTACACCCCCTGCCATTCACATATGGCAGTGTGAACTGCCTGTGAGTCGAGTGTGATGCGGGAAGTGGATTCGCAGGGTTCCCGCATTGCGTATGTGTGAACCGGCACTTAATGGGAGTGTAGTCAACCTTACTGGATGTGGCCACAAGAGAAAAATCAACCACAGATTTAACAACAGAAGGATAGTGCAAAAGATTGACAAACAGCCAAGGAATAATTCTGGAAAGTCATCAGCTCTAAGTTCACAGAGGAAAACATGGAACTTTCAAAGAAAAGACCATACCTACTGTGAAACACGGAGGTGGTTTGATTATGTATTGGCTGGGGTTGTTTTGCTGCGCCTGGCGGGGCACAATTAAGCCTCAATGATTCTGAATTGGCCTTCTATAAGCACTGACCACAATACTATTTATCTATGACAGTATCTCTCAACTTCAGTCCTCAGGGCACACTAACAGGCCAGGTTTGCAAGAAAACTGAAATACATCACAGGTGATATCATTTGCTGCTCAGTGATTGCAGTATTTTAGTCTGTGTCTCCCCAAGCTGATGAGCTGAATTCTGCAGTCTGAAAAAGTCCCCCTTCACCAGAGAAACAATTGGAGCAGTTTGCTCGAGAAGAGTGGGCCAAACTACCAGTTGGCAGGTACAGAAGTCTGACTATGGCCTGCCATAGATGGTTCGAATCTCAGACGGTTCAGCAGGAACCGGCTGAGATTCAATCCATGTATGGGCAGGCTGAATGTTCTCAAGTTCATCGATCGATCAACTTGGGTACAACCAGCCTGTTGGATTTTACATGCGACTATCGCTTGCAGCTGATATAGCTGCTAGCAATAATCACTGTGGATGGCTTCCCACGCCAGGAGGCATTCCCCTGTCAACACGGTCTGTGTTGATGAGGCAATTGAGCAAATTACGCCCTGTCGATGGCTGGCCTTAGAGCTATAGAAATCACTCGCTTGCGGTGATTTCCTCTAAAGGTCACATAAAAAAATATTAGGTTAGGGTCACATTTTTGTCCATTACATTTTCAATTTTTACAATTGTTTTCTGTGTCCCCTAGTGGTGAGGGGGGTCTGACAGTTCAGTAACCACTGCGGGTTCCCGCATCGCACCGAACTCGCAGACAGTTCGCACTGCCATATGCAAATCGCTGGGGGTGTCAATACAAAGTTAATGACACCCCCAGATTAGTTTGCATATCGCAGTGAACTGTCAGTTCAGACATGAATCGGATCTGTATGGCTGAATTTGCATCGCACAGACATTGCATGTGGTTTGCAGAGCAGTGCGGTGCGAATGTCGGACATCTCTGAAGTGTGAACTGGCACTTATCCATGTTTGTCCATTGTTTTGCACATAACATCTGTGCCTATTATACCGGACCATAAACAGCACAGTACTTCTTATCTTTCAGACATCAGCAATAAAGGATGCCATTAGAGATAACAGAAACGTAATGTCTGTTTAAACATTACATATTTCACTATTCATTAAGCCGCATATATCATAAAAATTCCTCCATTTAACCACTTCCATACCGCTGAACGTCTAATGACGTCCTGGGCTTTCAGTGGAGATATCTGAATGATGCCTGCAGCTCCAGGCATCATTCAGATATTGATTTTCTGCCAGCGATTCCCTGCACAGTAAAAACAATCATAGCGGCAGTTCAGCCGCTTGATTGCTTTTACAGTGGACGCCCTCCGGCACATCTACCGATCGCCCGTGCGATCAGCGAGCCGCAGAAGGAACCTGCCGGTGGCGGAAGTTTACCATAGTGCTGACCGTGGACCAGATGATCCCCGGTCATCTCTGACTCTAGGAGGCCGGGTGTGACATTTTGATGTCACGTCCGGCCCTGGCAGTTGTAAACACTGCCGTGTGTTCGGCTGGAAAGGCTGAGATAACTTATTTTTTTCGATCTCCGGCTTTCCAGCTTAGAGAGATGTGGGGTCTTCTAGACCCCACATCTCTCCATATAGAGGACCTGTCATGCCCTATTCCTATTACAAGGGATGTTTACATTCCTTATAAGAGAAATAAAAGTGATCCAAAAAACCTAAAGGGAAAAGGGTAAAAATAAAAAAAAAGGAAATAAAATAAACAACATTAATAAAAAAAATAAAAAAAAATAAAAAATTTTAAAAATTAAAGCACCCCCGTCTCTTAGTGCCGGTTCACATTTGTCCGATCACAGAGATTGCATGTAATTCGGAGCGCACTGCTCCTAAAATTTAAACGCAATCTCTCTGCAGTGCAAATTCAGCCATACAGTTTGTATGGCTGAATTTGCACCGCAATCACACTAAAAGACGCACAGGTCCCTTTTTTTGGTCCGCAGCAGAATCAGATCGCATGGTGGTTCACACTAGTGCGATCTGATTCTGTGCGAACTTTCAGATAGCACTGCGATATGCGATCTGATCTGGGGGTGTCGTTAACTTTTAATTAACACCCCCAGCGTATCGCATATGGCAGTGTGAACTGCCAGGGGTGCGGATGCGGGAACATGCTGTATATTCGCAGCGTTCCTGCATCGCACAAATGTGAACCTGCACTTAGTGCTCGCACGCAGAGGCGAACGCATACATAGGTCGTGTCCACATATGTAAGCGACATTCAAACCACAGGTGAGGTATCGCCGCAAAAGTTAGAATGAGAGCAACAATTGTAGCGCAAGAGCTTCTCTGTAACTCTAAACTGGTAACCTGAAAAACATTTTAAAGCGTAGCCTATGGAGATTTTTTAAGTACCGAAGTTTGGCGCCATTCCACAAGTGTGCGCAATTTTAAAGCGTGACATGTTAGGCATCGAGTTACTCAGAGTAACATCATCTTTCACACTATACAAAAAATTGGGCTAACTTTACTGCTGTGTTTTTTTTTTATTCACGAAAGGGGTTTTTTTTTTCCAAAAAAATTGCTACGCAAACCCTGTGTGACATAAAAGATTGCAATGATACCATTTTATTCCCTAGGGTCTCTGCTAAAAAAAAATATATGTTTGAGGGCTCGGAGTAATTTTCAAGCAAAAAAAATTATGATTTTTACATGTAGGAGAGGAATGCTAAAACTGGCCCGGTATGGAAGCGGTTAAAGGAGACAGAAGATTGTTTCCTGTATTCAGGGTTCATACTGCTGCTCATAGGAGTATACAGCTAAAATATATACAGCTTAGCCATGCAGGTTGGTATGCCAATACACCTTTTACTAACACAATCCATAAACCTACCTCACCTCATCCAAAGACAAACATGAACATTTAGCCGAGCTGTGTCCAATTATGAGTCCACGACTTGGACACATACTGTACACTTCTGTATATGTATATTTTGATGATTATTATGTACCACCCTGTCATATGTTGTACCTGTACCATGCCTATGTTCTTAATAACCAACTATTCCCATCGTTTAAAAAAAAAATAATAATTTGGTGGAATTAGTGGTCTGGTGACAGGGTCCCTCTAAAAACACACAGACAGAGAGGCGCGCGCAGACACAGACACACACACACACACACACAGACATATATACACACACACACACACACACACACATATACACACACACACACACACACACACACACACATATATACACACACACACACACACACACACATAGACATATACACACACACACACACACACACACACAGACATATACACACACAGACACAGACACACACACACACAGACACACACACACACAGACACACACACACATATATACACACACATATACACACACAGACATACACACACACACACACAGACACAGACAGACAGACACACACATATATACACACACACACACACAGACATATACACACACACACAGACACACACTTTTAGAGCTTAAATAAAATATAGATATGGTAGATTCAAAAGCCATGTGTCCAGTGCAGGGAAACTGGCCAAATATTCTATTTTTATATGACATGTCTGAACAAAAGTAGTTTATTAATAGATTATATTTTCCCATTAAACCTTAATTTCCTCTTGCAAGACAACATTGTTTCCCTTCCCCTTTTCTCACAAACTTCAAAAGGAACATTCGAACAATGGCAATGACTGGTTGTACACATACAAAGTAAAAAAAAATAAGAATGGAATGTTTTGTGCAAAGCAGATACATAAATAGACGTATTAATAAGGAAGTATAAAGTGTAATAACCCATAACAACCAGTCAGGAATCATCTGTTACCTGAATGAAGCATAGGTGCTAGGGGGTCATTAGACATAAAGACATGGTCACCTTCCTATTAAAACTGCATGGAAATATAAAGCTTGATTAATAGCATATCTACGGTCAAAATGTAAAACAATATATGGTCCAGGAACCACTATTACACTATAGGGGATAAACCAAACTCATTATTGGAGAGAAAACTGACCCCCCGGCCATGCCAAAATTATGCATATGAAATGCTCAACTATCCCAAAATCCCCAGTTAATATTAAGGGAAGTTTTCACTTTTATTCTAAACTCTACGATTCTTCTAGACCGTTCCCCAAAAATCAGGCAGAGGACTTCTCCTGTGATCTCAAGCTTCCTACAGGAGCTCATGTGGAGTTAATTGAGAAGGATTTACAGTGAGGAAAAAAGCGACTGCTATCAAAAGCTTGAACCCATTAAAAGCACCGGGCCCAGACGGCTTCTCCAGTCATTATTATTGCAAGTATGCTGAGATCCTGACACCTCATTTATGCTCCTTTTTCCAACGAGCTGAGAAAGAGCCCCCCCCATACCACCACACGAGAACAATACCTATATTCACGTCATTCCCAAACCAAACAAAGACCTTGGTGATTGTGCGAATTATTGCACAATCTTGTTGATTAATGTCGACCTTAAAATATTGACAAAGATTCAGGCCACTCGTATGAGCACCTTTTTGTCTTATTATATCCATCCTGACCCGGTAGGATTTGTTCCTAATAGACAGGCCTCAGATCAGACTAGATGAATTATAGATATAATCTTAATACTGGACTCGGGTTGGGATGGTCGGAGGGGGGTGATGTGGTCTCTAGATCTCCACAATGCCTTTGACCCCCTTTCCTGGGACTACCTCTTCTTTACTCTTGAAAACTACGGGTTTGGCCCGAAAATGATGACAATGCTACACTACAGATCACAGGACTTTGATATACATAGGGGAACGAGACAGGGATTGTCCCCTATATTATTTATCTTGGCCTTGGAGCCCTTAGCAATCAAAATCCGAGACAGTCTGGATATAGTCTACTGTGGAGATCATGAGCACAAAAGTGCTTTGATTGCTTTGTTTCGTCCCCAGTCACCTCAATACCCAACCTGCACTCAGTGCTACGAATGCTTTACCTCTATCTCAGGTTTACAAGTAAATCATTCTAACCCCCAAGCTCTTCACATATCTTTAGAAGCACTCAAAGTCCGAGCCTTACAAAACTCATTCTCCTTCAAGTGACAATCTGAAGCCCTCCCATATATTAGGCATCTTTTTAACCCCCTCCTTTCAAACACTTTATTGGAAGAATTACCCTCCTGTATTCAAATGATTATAGGAGGACCTTAAACAGTGGTCCAGCAACCCCCCCATCATTGTTGGGTCAATTGTACTTACTCAGTTAAACTGAATGTTTTGCTGAAAGTGTGATGCTTAATTAAAACGCTCCCTGTATCGATACTTATGTCCGACTTATGGAAATTTCAAACACAGTTGATGCAATTTATATGGGGAGACAAAAGATCCAGGGTGAACAGACACACATACACACCTAAACGAAAGGGGGATTGGGAGTACTGAACTTGGTCAAATACTATCAGGCTGCGCAATGGCATAGTTGATCCATTTCCATTCACGACACCCCCGACCACTCTGGATGTCCTTGGAATCATCTCTTTACCCTAAGAAAATCAGCCACTTAATGTGGATGTGGGTGAAGGAAGGTCGGTGATGTTGTGTCCTACCCTATCATTTTCACTGAACCTATGGGATAGATTACTGGCTACACACGGATTTAAACCTCCACATACCCCATTGGCCCCCCGCTAGAAAATTACTAGAACCCCAAAACATATCCAACATGTCTTGATTTAAAATTGCGCACACTCGTGGAATGGCGCCAAACTTCGGTATTTAAAAATCTCCATAGGCGACGTTTTAAACATTTTTACAGGTTATCAGTTTAGAGTTACAGAGGAGGTCTTGGGCTAGAATTGTTGCTCTCACTCTCCGATTGCGGTGATACCTCAAATGTGTGATGGCAGTTTACATATGTGGGCGCGATGTACGTATGCATTTCGCGAGCAGGCAGGAGCGCTTTAAATTTTTTTTTTTTAACACTTTCCCTTTAAATTTTTCTTCTTTTTGATCACTTTTATTCTTATTACAAGGAATATAAACATCCCTTGTAATAGGAATATGGCATGGCAGGTCCTCTTTATATAGAGATATGGGATCTATTAGATCCCACATCTCTCCTCTAGGCAAAAAACAAAACAAATGATCTTGGCCTTTCCAGCCGTGTCCATGGCAGTATTTACAACCGCCAGGCTGGACGGGACGTTAGTCATAGAGACTGCCAGGGACCATCTGGTCCTCGGTATTCGCTATGGTGAACTTCAGCCACCGGCAAATTCCTTCTGTGGTTCGCCAATTGCACGGGCGAGCTGGTAGAAGCATCGGAAAGCGCGGGGGGGGGGGGGGGCCTTCCCCTCTAGCTGCCTGTAAGAACAATCAAGTGGCTGAACTGACACTATGATTGTTCTTACGGTGAATCATCATTCAGATATCTCCAATCAAAGTCAAAGTCCAGGATGTTATATGACGTACTTGGGCCGGAAATGGTTGAAGCGCAAAAAATAAAAAATGCAGCGGTGATCAAATACCACCAAGACAAAGCTCTATTTGTTGGGAAAAAATGATATAAATTTTATTTGGGAAAAGCATTGTATGACCACGCAATTGTCGATTAAAATAACACAGTGTGTATCCAAAAAATGGCCTGGTCATTAGGGGTGTAAATCTTCCGGAGGTCAAGTGGTTAAAAGAGAAGTATGGATTCACAAAAACACAATAGTACTGTAATAGGGTACATGGCACAATATGCGTCGTGTGTACATAAAGGTCTATGCAGTACAGCAAAAAGTTCATAGAATCCAATAGGAGCGTTCAGAATAACTTCCCGCTGATCTCAATGCACCAAATGCAGCACCTACTAAAGTATCTCTAGGAAAACAGATAAGAAGTACAGCAGGGCGCAATCTGAGTGTAGTATATTTATGTATTTATTTTGGTAAAAAGACAAATGGCAACTGAGATCGTGACAGTTAAAAATCAGGCTCAGCACATACTAAGGGCTTCTAGTGGACCGGTTTACAACATGGAATCTCAGACCAGGGCTAGAAAACACTGGGTGGATGGATGGATACACCTGTAGGACCAAGAGAACACATGGGATGGTGCCAAACGAGGTGCAACATTAAGTGTAATGAGAATCACTAGTAAACTGGCAAATCACATAGGAAGAAGAAATGGCACTTCCATTAATATACTACACTCAGATTGTGCCCTGCTGTTCTTTTTATCTGTTCACAAAAAACAAACATACAAACTAACTAAGATGGCTGCAGAATGGATCCGAGGCTGCCGCTTTCCCCCACCGGCTCCAGCCCAAGAACTAAGCAAAGACTGCTTATCATTCAGTTCTAAGTCTTCATTGAGCAGAGAGCCAGTGACTATCATTCACCACCCTGTGTTCTGCCCCTCCAGCACTCACTAGAGCATGAAGTGTGGAGGGGGCAGGAAAGACTGGCTTAGGGTCTCAGCAACCCAGTTAGAGGCTGAGCCAGCTGCTGGTAACGCATTTGGGTGGATCTCAAAATTATTCTCTGGATCCCTGCTGAGCCTGGACTGGCCCTGCGATGTCAGCTAACAGCAGGCTTTAGTCTGCTGTTGGCTGAATCTCAGACACAGGACGCAGAACAAAGTGCACTCCTGTGATTCCCCAAAAGTATATGGGCAACAAAGCTTAGGCCATACCTCGCCTTTAATTTCCGCATTGTATTTCAGTTGTTTCTAGCCTACTCCTATTAATCTGAGTGATTGTGAAGTTCTTAAACTTACTTTTTGACGATCCCCACACATTTACTTTCTAAAAGTGCTATTAAAAGGTACATTTATAACAAACCTGTTATGGTTACCTGCTCTGTGCAATGGCTTTGCATAGCGAAGCCCTGATCCTCCTCTTCTCCTGGTCTCCTGCCAGAGCTCCTCACTCCTCCGCGTGCCCCCATAGAAAGCCGCTTGCTGTGGGGGCATTCCTGCGTGCTCACTCTGCTCTGTGTTCATAAGACACACAGAACAAGACTCAACCCGTCCCCCGCTACCTCCTCACTGGCTGTGATCGACAGCAGGCAACTGCTGCTGTCTCTCAGCCAATGGGGAAGCAGAGACCCGGAGAGCAGCTGCTCTCGTGCACATCACTGGATCAGGCTCGGGTAAGTATTGGGGGAGGGGGGCTGCTCCCCTTATCTTCATGCGCAGAATGATTGAGGGTAAAAAAAAAAAAAAAAAACCTTTAGCCTTTAGAACCACTTTATATTCTGTGACATTCACTACGACTGCGAGTAGGCACTGCTGTGTCACTCATTTCACGAAGCCTGCCTTATGAGCTAAAGAGGTGTGGAGAGGAGGAGTTTCAGGAAACAGAGTCAGTACAGGAATCACTGGGTAAAGGAAGCAAGGTACCATGGGATTTTTAGTCCTTGGAAATTGAAATTAAACAGCAGAGGGAAGCTGCAAAGAATGCAGGGAATCCAGGAAGTTGTGGAAGATGGCCAACAGACAAGCTACACTCAACTTGAAAATATGTTTTTCAAGATTGGATTGTCAAAAATAACTATTGTATGTATTATGTAGATTATATATATATATATATATATATATATATATATATATATATATATATATATATATATATATATATATATATACACATACACACATACATATATACATACACACATACATATATACATACACACATATATATATATATACACATACATACACACACACACACACACACACACACACACACATATATACATACATACATACATACACACACACAAACAGGGCTTTTTTCTCAGAGAATAGGTGCAGGAACTCCCCCCCCCTTCTGAGTTGTCCCTTGTCTCCACCCCCTACCCCACCCCAAACACATCCCTTGGTCCCACCCCCTACCCACCTCCCAGTACCGCCCCCTTTAGAGAACACAGAACCAAGTATCATTCTGTGGTGCTAAGTATTTTGTACTGAACTCTTTAATTATAACAAGAAAGGCAGGAGAAATAGATCCCCTGCAGCCAGCAACAATAGACCCCCCAGAAAATGCCCCCCCCCCCACAACAAAATACCACCTCAGCAACAAGAGATCCACCCCAGTGACAATAGACCTCAAGCAGCAACATTAGATTCTCCAGCAGCCAGCAACAATAGACCTCTGTCTCTCTGTCAACAGTAGATCCCTCCTAGCAACAACTGACTCCCCAGAAATAGAAGATCCCTCCCAGCAACAATAGATCTTCCCTAGCAATAATAGACTCCAATGCAAAAAAAGATCCCCAGTAGCGACAATAGATCCCCCAACGGCCATCATCAATAGACCATCCAGCACAACGCAGCACCCAAATACATTCAATGTTGGAGGTGCCGGAACTGCGTTCCCCCTGAAAAATGCTATATATATATATATATATATATATATATATATATATATATATATATATATATATATATATATATATATATATATATATATATATAAAAATTGGAGATGTAATCTCAATAATTGTAAGTTTTTTCTTTCTTTCTTTCATATCTTCATGCATTTACAAACAAGTGACTGCACAGTTTCGGACAAGCAGATGTCCTTCATCAATGTTTTAGGTTGCCTTTTATCTTCCCTCTCACAACGTGTGTAGGCATAAACACAGGTGTATACCCTCACCACTACTTCTGTGAATACCTGAATTAACCCATCCTTATCTAAATCGGCTTCAACAAAGACACAGTATCTAGAGATTTAGGTTTCCATATACAACTATCTCACTTCATCCCTTATTCTATAACTACCTTTCATCGTATTATATATACACTAAATGTACATCTAATTGATATTTATGTGTTAGTACGGGTGTGATATACCATCTTAATAGACATTTGAAATTCAATAGAGCCCACATCAATTGCGGAACAGTGTGCGGCCATCAATATAACATCTGTTTCTTGATTTGACAATTGTGAGCCAATCTCCTTTTCCCATTTTTTCAAGAATGGAGGTTTCTCCAAGCACATCCTCTTTGTTAGCATCTTACATATTTGAGATATACTCTGTTTTAATCTATTAGTCGTGTAGCACCCTACAGGTGGGTGCTAGGTAAAGATATAGGGGGCCTTGTTTGCCTAACAGCAGGGCTGCGATTTATTTGGCTAGGGTGTCAGGGCTTCCAGATGTGCCTGCTGAGGGGAGAAGTATCCCCACTGGCTCCTGTGAGAGGCTTCTCATAGGGTAGTGGAGGAAGCCCAATCAGAGGACACATCCCAGCTTGTAACTACCCCAGAATGCAGATTAGGCTGCAAAGGATTCTGGGAGTGGGTATAAGTTTGGGGAAGTGTTTGACCCGGTGTCTTTGGCGGGAGCAGAGTCCCAGGAAGGAGAGTGCGGCTGTCTCTCCTCCTGTCTGAGGAAGTCGGATGTCTCGGGGTGTCGCCTGAGTGTCCAGAGTGAGCTGAGGGGATCCGGTGTGCCGAGAGCCTGCGGAGAGAGAGAGAGGGGTCCAGTCCCAGGAAAGCTTACACAGGTCGTGAGTACTGCGGATTGCCCCTGGGGGTCTGCCAGTGTCAGAGGGGACCACTGCAGAAGAGGTTCTGGGATCCAGTGTCCGCTAGCTGTAAAGGGGGTGCCTAGGTTGAGGACCCTGAAGTTACAGAAGGGGTACCTAGTCAGTGGACCCTGAAGAGTTCGAATTGAAGGGGGCACTTGCAGTTGGGCCCTGAATTGTGTGTCAGTTGTCTGCATAGCTAAACAGAATTCTACTTCATACTACCTCAAGCTGGTCAAAGCAGAGGACAGTAATTAGTGAAGTACACAGTCCAACAGAGTCAGGTCCAACAATATTCAGTCCTGGATCTTCTGGACAAAAAGTCGAGGATTCAGCACTTCTGTGTTCATTAAGGTATTCTCAGCATTAGTGAGCGTTGGCTGGCGCTGGCTGGCGTCAAGGAAGCGCCAACGAGCATTTTTCAAGAATAAAGTCCCAATTGTGTATAGTTAAGCCTCAAGGAGTATCCCACTCATTCCCTTCTCCCATCCCTTTCAAATCAAATAAAAACCACAAACAAAGATGCCGGAGTTGTCGCTTCTTCAGTTGTCACACCCAGGGTCACAGCTCACATGGGCAGGGGAGAGTACCGGTACTAATGGCAGACCCACATCAGGCTACAGGCCTGGAAACTTTGCTACAGTCTTATTGCATAATTTTTTAACGATATTTAAGTCTCTTTCTCAGATCTTATCAGCTACGGTAAAGACCTCACAAAGTGCTTCAGCTGGAAACGCCTCCATTCATTCAATTTCATATCCTTCTTATTTAAATGTAACTCTTGGTATGTCCTAATAACCCAGGGCTCGACAAACCCCGGGCGCCAGGTCACATTTGCGACTAGAATTAGCGACCTGGCGCCTGGGGTGCCCTGCAGGAGGTGTCCTGTCCTTTTTGCACCCCCACCTCCTCCCCGAGTGCACGGACTTCCGCGCCGTCCAAAAATTGAGGCCCTGGCTTTTCGGCCTTCTGTGAGAGAGGCTTCCAATGGGGAACTGGCGCCCTCTTGTGGTGGCCGGGAGTAATGACTGTTTCCACTGCCTTGTTCTCAATGCCTTCCCATCTCCTTCCAAAGAGGAGATGAGAGGGAAGTTTTTGCAGGCTTCATCTCCCTATCCAGTTACCTTTGCTTAAAGGTAAGTGGACAGGGAGTGTGGTTATTAATTTATTTTTTAAATTTGAAAAAAAATTATATATTTTTTTTCTTTCAATTCTTATTTTTTTTAAAAAAATATATATATATATATATATATATATATATATATATATATATATCTTTTTTTTTTTTTTCCCCCCCTCATCGCCATGCCACAGCCGAAGGCCCCTTTCACACAGGCTGTCTGATCAGGTCCGCCTGTCAGTTTTTCAGGCAGACCTGATCGGACCCTTCATTCTCCTCTATGGAGCAGTAATCTGCTGCCATCTGATCCTGTCTGCCAAAAACAGACGGATGGTGGTTCCATTTTCTATCCATCCCATGGATCGGATCAGATGGCATCGGATGGAAAGAGACAGACAGTCTGTTTTCATCCAATTGCGCTAAATAGGAGAGTGGGGTTCTAGTCGTATTTAATGTGTAAATCTAGTATCCGTTTTATTAAATAAAGCTTGGTTGTTAGTTTAAAAAAAAAAAAAAAACTGGCTCCTAACTTTTTTAGCTGGCTCCTAGATTTCAGGCAAATTTGTCAAGCCCTGTAATAACCCCATTGTGAATAATATCTTTAAACGGAGTGTTTCCTATCCAGTTATTAAAATTTTTCTCATTTCCAGGTGCAAAATATTTTGTGCCTTCTAGTGATATCAACGGGGAATTATATTCCCAGTTTAACTGTTTATTAACCCTGTCCCAAATTTTATACACCACTCTTGTCATGTCAAGTGTTCCTTTTTTTTCTCTAAATTTTGGTGGAATCCAAATAGTTCTATTTGTGTGTTGTTCTGTGTAAATTAAATGTCTACCCACCTTTTCCCTAAATTTCCTTTTGTCCATTCAATCATTTGTGAAATAAATTAAATGAATCACTGCCCTATATTACCTTTCCATATCTGGTGCTGATAACCCTCCCTGTGATTTATCCCTTGTGAGGTTCGCATACTGCACTCTGGGTTTCTTCCTTTTCCAGATATAGTTTAATATCATAGTTTTCATAATCCTGAAGAAAGAGTGTGGGATATCTATTGGTAGCATTGAAAATTTGTATAAAATGTTGGGCAGCAAGAACATCTTAACCACATTTATCCTCCCTATCCATGATACTTGGTGCCCTTTCCTAATATTGATTTTCTCTCATTTATTAGGGGTATATAATTAGTCTGATACAGTTTTCCTATTGATGAAGTTATGTATATACCAAGGTACTTTAGGTTAGATTTTGCCTAGGTAAATGGGAAGTAACTTTTCAGCGCTTTTTCTTCCTTACTACTTCTGATTTTATTGGGTTTATCTTAAAGTTCGTTAGCTCACCATATTCTTTCAGCTCTTTTAGAATATTTGGGAGGGTAATTCTGGGATTGGTGATGTAGAAAAAAACATCGTCCGCATATGCTGGGGACTTTATGTTCTTTTTGTCCCACCGTTACTCCCCCTATAACCCTATTTTGCCAAAAAACGGTTCTAAACGCTAGAATGAACAACATGGGCGAGAGAGGGCATCCTTGTCTTTTCCCGTTGCTCATTTCTCACTTAGTTGACAGTCCCCCGTTTATCTTAACAGTTGCAGTAGGGTTTTTATATAATGCAAGTAGTAAAACAAAATCTCCTGCGCTCAAGTGCTGTCTGATGGAGTAAAAAGAGGTGCACTACAAACTCAGGTGTTGAAAGAGCTATTGGTCTTGCTGCCCCCTTCAGGATCAAGGGTATCCAGAACCAACTGGTAGAAAAGACAAAAAAGAAAAAGAGGGGCGCACCGACCTAGTGCATTACCATAAAACCATTTATTTAAAATATTAAAAAGTGTACTCACAAGACTGGTGTGATACAACACACATCAACATAGCATATGCAATCTCCAAGGTAGCCAGGTCCCAAATGTAGCGAATTGACATGCAGATGGTCGCATGGGGCTGCTGTGTGCTAGGCTGACCCCCTTCCTCAGAGCCAGAAAGAGTGCTGCTGAATCGTACGTCGGCCAGCTCCCATTTAGTCTTCGGCCGTCCATGTCGATGTGTGTTGTATCACACCAGTCTTGTGAGTACTTTGTGCACTTTTTAACATTTTAAATAAATGGTTTTATGGTAATGCACTAGGTCGGTGCGCCCCTCTTTTTCTTTTCTTTTTTGTTTTTTATATAATGCGCCTATCCACTGTCTCATCTTTAGTCCTATTCCGAGATCTTTTATCGTCTCAGTCATAAAGTCCCAATCCACCCTGTCAAAGGCTTTCTAAGAGTCTATTGACTGTAGTAGGGAAGGAACTTCAGATTCTTTTGTTTTTTGTAGTAGCATTAAAGTTCTAATCGCGTTATCATTTCCCTCTCTTCCCGGTAAAAAGCCAGTTTGGTCTGGGTGAATCCAGTCTTCAAATAGTGCTTTTAATCTTGTTGCTAATACTTTTGCATATCATTTTGGACCCTATAGAGGTTGCACAGGCCGTCCAACTCCTTGAGGATGGCATATCAATACGTGCCATTGCCTGAAGGTTTGCGGTGTCTCCCAGCACAGTCTCAAGAGCATGGAGGAGATTCCAGAAAACAAGCAGATACTCTAGGAGAGCTGGATAGGTCAATGGAAGGAACTTAACCCATCCGCAGGACCGGTATTTGCTCCTATGTGCAAGAAGGAACAGGATGAGCACTGCCAAAGCCCTACAAAAGGCCACTGGTGTGAATGTATCTGATCAAACAATCAGAAACAGGGTGGCCTGAGGGCCCAACATCCTCTAATGGGCCCTGTGCTCATTGCCCGGTATCTATGGAGCTTGATTGATATTTGCTATTAAACATTAGCATTGGCAGGTCCGCCACTGGTGCCCTGTGATTTTCACAGAAGAGAGCAGGTTCACCCTGAACACATGTGACAGATGTGAAAGGGTCTGGAGAAGCCGTGGAGAACGTTATGCTGCCTGTAATTCAGCATGACTAGTTTGGTGGTGGGTCAGTGATGGTCTGGGGAGGCCTATCCATGGAGGGACGCACAGACCTCTACTGGCTAGACAATGGCACCCTGACGGCCAGTAGGTATCGGGATGAAATCCTTGGACCCGTTGTCAGACCCTACGCTGGTTCAGTGGGTCCTGGGTTCCTCCCGGTGCACAACAATGCCCGGCCTCGTGGCGAGAGTATGCAGCCAGCTCCTGGAGGATAAGGAATTTATACTATTGAATGACCCCCACACTCACCTGATCTAAATCCAATAGAAAACCTCTGGGACATTATGTTTCAGTCCATCCAATGCCACCAGATTGCAAATCAGTCTGCTCAGGAGCTCAGTGACGCCCTGGTCCAGATCTGGGAGGAAATATCCCAGGACACCATCTGTCGTCTCATTAGGAGCATGCTCCGACATTGTCAGGCATGCATACAAGCACGTGGGGGCCATACACACTACTGAGTACCATTTTGAGTTCCTGAATGGACTAGCCTGCTGCATAATTTTTTCACTTTGATTTTTGGGGTGTCTTTAAATTCAGCCCTCTGTAGGTTGATATTTTCATTTCCATCAAACAATGTGACATCCTTTTATTCCTAACATATTACCCAGTCTATATCAGTATAGATATCCAGCATGATATTTTTTCCCATTAAGATCTGATGTGTTTTCAAAGTGTTCCTTTAATTTTTTTGAGCAGTGTGTATATATATTTTTTTTTAAGGTTCCAAGTAATTTTCTAGCAAAAAATACAGATTTTTTACTTCTAAACAAAAGGAGCTGGGAAATGCTTGGTCCTTAAGTGGATAATCTTGCAGGAAATGCTGTTGTACTCCCTCCAGCCATCTCATCCCTTGGCTGACTACTGCTATTACATCTGGTCACACTTACTGCACATATCACTATTCTATAACATGACACTAAGCTTAACTTACTAGCAC
This sequence comes from Pelophylax lessonae, assembly GCF_965119305.1. Lineage (NCBI taxonomy): Eukaryota > Metazoa > Chordata > Amphibia > Anura > Ranidae > Pelophylax > Pelophylax lessonae. Next base: position 190,172,018 of record NC_138773.1, read on the forward strand.
TGGTATGACAGGTTAAGAAAAGGTATTTCAGAACCACGCCAGAAATGATAGCCAGCCCCGGGATGCTGTGCAGATAATGTGTCTATTTCTGGATCCCTCTGTGCTGACAGTTTTGTACGTGGAGAATTACGACCTTGCTATAGCACATACCACATTGTGCCCCTCAGATGTGTGCAAACAACTATACAATGCAAAGATTTATAGATTCTGTTATAACAAAATCTGAAAGATAAGCAGAAATGAGAGGATGTGATGAACAGAAAAATGTGAAATAAAAGAGACAGAAACAATAAAAGGTGTGATTTTTAAAGAGACACACTCACCTAGCCCATGCAGGGCAAAGTGACTGTTGTTCTTGAAAGGTCGTTATCTGCCCCCCTTATACTCGCCTCATCTGCGCTCCCATGTAGCTCCTTGCTTCTCTGCAGCTGACAAAAATTACCCGGCATACCTGGTTATGGGGTAGCATGTGATCTGCTCCCCGATGACCATGTCCAGGCCTAGCAACCAGTCGCTAGGACCAAGCAAATACACATGACCACGGACGTGATGTTACCGCTTCCCTGTGCTGCACGGAATTTGAGAGTGCAGCGGTAATGAGAACAAGAGGATCAGGGGATGTCCCTTGCAGACATTGCCACTCTGCACATTATGGGCAAGGTGACAGTATCTTGTTAAAAGAAAAAAAAAAAAAAACACACACACACACACACACACACACACACTTAGTTCAACACTGTCAGCAGACATCATAAATAAAAAAAACTCAATGAAACGCTTGCCGACCACCCTATAGCACATTTAGCCCTCGTTCACATTGAACGCAGCTTTGAAATTGTGCAACTTCATCTGAAATCATCCTATTTCACACTAACTACCAGAAAGAATGAGTCCTTACGTTTAAGGAGCACCTGTCATTTTAGATCCATCATGGCAGCGCCTGTTAGCGGGCATCCACTCACCTGCTGCCGCCACGTCCCTTACCTTGTTGCGTCACTGCCGTATAACCAGCCCTCCCATTAAAGTGAATGGGACTGTCGGTGAGCCAACAGGGTGTCAGAGGAGGAGCCACTGCGATAAAGAGATGACAGTTGCCCTTTAAAAATTATGATTTAAATCAAACCTATTTACTAGTGATTTAAATCATGATTTAAATAAAATCCAACAAGATTTTTATTATTTATATAAAATCCTAATTTTACAGGTAAGCATTAACACAGGGCCACCCATGGTGTCAGAGTCACAAAACTTTCTGGGCTTTCCAAGGAAAGGACAACAGACGCTATTTTTTTTCCACTTGGTATCCCTTTAGTTTATGGATTCTACAGTTTTAGGGCCCTTTCACACAGACGGACGTTTTTCTCAGCGGGGGATCGATCCGCCAATTCCTCGCTGAGCAGGAGGATGACAGCTGTGTCTCTGCGCTGTGTGCGGAGACACAGCTATCAGGTCCCCATGCATCTCTATGGGGGAATCGGATGGGAACGGACCATCTATCCGTTCTCATCTGATCCCATCCGATCCGCTGTACAATTAAAGAAGAAGGCAACCGCGCACCGACTTTAAAAGAGGAAAACGATAAAATTAATTTATTGAAAGTCCAAAAAATCCATAGTGACAAACCAGAGACAGGAGACAATACAGTTGACGCGTTTCACAAAATTATATTCGCTTAGTCATAATGGTTATGACTAAGCGAATATAATTTTGTGAAACGCGTCAACTGTATTGTCTCCTGTCTCTGGTTTGTCACTATGGATTTTTTGGACTTTCAATAAATGGATTTTATTGTTTTCCACTTTCAAGTTGGTGTGCGGTTGCCTTCTTCTTTAATTGTACAGCTGCCGGGATTGCGGATCTAACCAGCACCCTTCTGATTGTCAAGACATTCCTACACCTGTGCGGTCTTTTTCCTTTCCTTTGTTCGATCCGATCCGTTGCTGGACGGATGGAAAATAGGTTTCCTTTCCAGATTTGACAGATCGGATGTCACGGACATGTCTCCGCTGACATCCGATGCATGGGGTGACCATTCAGATCCGCCCAAAAAAACTGACAGGCGGATCTGAATTGCCCGCCTGTGTGAAAGGGGCCTTATAAAAAATACTGAATTGCCCAGCTGTTAAAATAACAAATGTAGGTCTTGCTGAAATATTCTACTTGCCTGCAGCAATGTCCTCTTCAGAAACACATTTCTACGGAGTTCTGCTTTAATCTTTGTACAGAGTTGTATGGAATAGGGGAGGAGCAACTCACGCCTTCAACTCATCCAGCTCTGCAAGTCATTTGGGTTTTAGCTATTCATTTGTCTAAACAGGCCTTTTCCACTAATACAGTAATAATTAGCAGTCTAGCCATCTACTCACTGGAAATAAAAATATGCACACAATATTTTTCCAAAACAATTTTTTTTAGATTTTATCTTTTTTTAGCCCTGCACAAAGAAAATATAACCAAAACCACAAAGCATTCTAATTAAATAATTTCTTCAAAATAATTACCTTTAAAACATTTTTCTTTTTTTCTTTTTTTTTTTTAATTTTAAAATTTGACAGGCAAACCCCCTACCATGAGAACAACATGCCTCATAATCAGAGTTCTGCTGGATTTGCAGGCAGTAAACAGTTTGCTGCGGTAGACCTTACATGCCCTTGGATATAGAAGTAAAGCAGGGACTGTTATTAATCACATGATGCATTAATGCTGTTGTGTTCCCTCCAGCCATCTCATCCCTTGGCTGTGTCCTTGCAGCAGCAGCTGTAGCTGCCATGACAGATTGGAAGCTGGTGGAATCGGAATACTAAACAGACCATATGTAGCTTCCTACAGTCACACAGATCTCCTTAACCACTTGAGTACCGGCCAGTACTAAGCCTTTATTACCAGGCCATTTTTCAGTGCTTGACTGGCAATCATTTAGCCATGACAGCACTGTACCCAAATATATCTTATATTTGAGACCGTTTTATTTTGGTTTATTTAATAACCACCATTTTTTATTTTTTTTTTGTTTACTTTATAAAAAGAAAAGAGACTAAAACTGATAAAAAGAAAAACACCTTTCCTTACTTTCGGTTGTTATGGATACCCACATTTAGGAGCTGGCTTTTCAACCCAAGCCTCAGCCGCTATTATTGTAAGCAGAGCGAGGAGCTGTAGGCTGATCAGTTCTGAGCGGCGAGCAGTAGCCGGCTTTTCCCCCCCAAGCAGTGGCCGCTGTCATTGTAAGCAAAGTGAGGAGTGGGAGGCTGTTCAGCTCTAAGCAGCTAACAGGAGCTGGCTTTTCCCCTCAAGCCTCGGCCGCTGTCATTGTAAGCAGAGCGAGGAGCTGTAGGCTGATCAGTTCTGAGCGGCGAGCAGTAGCCGGCTTTTCCCCCCAAGCCTTGGCTGCTGTCATTGTAAGCAGAGCGAGGAGCGGGAGGCTGTTCAGCTCTAAGCAGCTAACAGGAGCTGGCTTTTCCCCCCCAAGCCTTGGCCGCTGTCATTGTAAGCAGAGCAAGGAGCTGTAGGCTCTTCAGTTCTGAGCGGCGAGCAGTAGCCAGCTTTTCCCCCCCAAGCAGTGGCCGCTGTCACTGTAAGCAAAGTGAGGAGTGGGAGGCTGTTCAGCTCTAAGCAGCTAACAGGAGCTGGCTTTTCCCCCCCAAGCCTTGGCCGCTGTCATTGTAAGCAGAGCGAGGAGCTGTAGGCTGATCAGTTCTGAGCGGCGAGCAGTAGCCGGATTTCCCCCCAAGCAGTGGCCACTGTCACTGTAAGCAAAGCGAGGAGTGGGAGGCTGTTCAGCTCTAAGCAGCAAGCAGAAGCCACATTTTCCCCTCAAGCCTCAGCCACTGTCATTGTATGCAGAGGGAGGAGCTGTAGGCTGTTCAGTTCTGAGCGGCGGGCGGGGGCTGCAGGAGGTATCTTCTCAAGTTTACCAGAAGGCGATTGGTTGCTAGGACACAGGGTGGTCCTAGCAACCAATCATCTTCTTGTTAATATAAGTTAAATTGTTACTAAAAACACAATTGTAAACAGTCTGTATATGCAGTAAAGCATGCTTGTTATACTCACTGTGGAACGTAAGGGGTTAATCCTCTGCATTGTGTAAAAAAGCCTGTCTTCTCTGATCCTCCCCTTCTTTCACTGTACCCAATCTATCTGCTGATAGTACAGAGCCTTGGGGGCACTCTGCACATGCTTTGCTTATTGTGTATTTTTTTATTTTTTTTTCTTGGGAGGGTGCATGAGATCAGCACAGGGCCAATCAGCACTGTCCAGACAGAGGGTCAGGGGTCATGCAGCCTCATAGGAGAATGAAAACTCCTCCAAGTTTTAACCAGACACTGATAGAAGTCAGAAGACTGCTATATACCACTGATGAGAAAAGGTAGATAGCAGTTTATATTTACTAAAATAATTGCATTTCCATGTTCTGTGTACTGTGGGAGACCAGATACAGTGAATGCAGGGTCCTGGGGTTAGTAACACTTTACCTCCAGCTGCTCCCAGCGCCGCTCAGAAATGAACAGCCTCCCGCTCCTCGCTCTGCCTACATAAACAGTGGCTGAGGTTTGGGGGGAAAAGCCGGATCCTGCTCACCGCTCAGAACTGAACAGCCTCCCACTCCCTGTGTGCCCATGTAAGAAAAAGAGTAAAGGGGCAGAGGAGATGGCAGTGATGTGAAGGGGGGGGGGGGGTGCAGTGGACACTGCTGTGATGGCAATGAAGGAGCAGGACAGAAGAACAGAGGACACTGCGGTGATGGCAGTGATTTGGAAGGGGGCAATGGACCCCATACCGCTGGGGGGGTTTAGAGTAAGGGGGGAGGGCATCACTGGAAATGTAGTGATTTAAGGGGGAGCAGAGGACACCATGGGGGGGGTGATGTGAAGAAGAGGCAGAGGACACTGATGTGGGGGCTGTAATGTAAAGGGAGACAGAGGACACCCTAGGGGGGCTGTAATGTGAAGAGAGGGCAGAGGACACCACTGTAGGGGGGGTGATATGAAGGGGGGGCAGAGGACACTGTTGTGGGGGCTGTGATGTGAAGAGAGGGCAGAGGACCCCACTATGGGGGTGATGTGAAGTGGGGCAGTGGACCCTATACCGCTGGAGGATTTAGAGTAAGGGGGGGGGGGGACATCACTGTGAAGGTAGTGATTTAAGGGGGAGCAGAGGACACCATGGGGGGGGGTGATGTGAAGAAGAGGCAGAGAACACTGATGTGGGGGCTGTAATGTAAAGGGGGGCAGAGGACACCCGGGGGGGGCTGTATTGTGAAGAGAGGGCAGAGAACACCACTGTAGAGGGGGGGGGGGGCAGAGAACACTGCTGTTGGCGCTGTGATGTGAAGAGAGGGCAGAGGACTCCACTATGGGGGTGATGTGAAGGGGGGGGGGCAAAAAACACCGCAGTGGGGAAAGAGGGGGTGACTTGAAGGGGGGCTGAGGACACTACTGAAGAGGAAACTGTGATATGCAGGGGGGGGGCAGAGGATCTAATGTGAGAATGTAATTGTGATTTAAGAGGAGAAGGGCTTAATGTGAAGGATCTGAGTCATCACACAAATGTGATTTGGACCTCGGTTGGAAGAAAATGTTACTGATTGGACCTCCGTGAATTTTAATTCATTCCCCCTGGTATAGGTCATACACAGAGGGAGGAGGCAGTGAAAGGGTTAATGTACAGGCCACATCCAGTGGGAAGATGGAGATGAGGGGGTTAATGTGCAGGATAAGGATGCATCAGTCAAGGTAAGATCAATATAAATGCTAACGTTGCCGATAACAGATCTGAAAACAAAAGGAATGATGTATGAAAATGGAAGAAGGGGTCGCCAATATCAATAGTGCCAATTAAATACAGAAAAAATGATTGATTGCTATACCAACACTAAAGATTTATACATTCTAGATCAGTCCTGGCAAAGATGGAGGAAATACCGGTTTATGCTCCAATAAGCCTCCTAGATAAAGAACAAAAAAAAAAAAAAAACTGGACAATCGGAAAAGCTTTTAATGCCAGTTCACACATATGTGATGTCAGACATCGCATGTGATTCACAGCTCACTGCTCTGCAAGCCACATGCGATGTCTGCGCATTACAAATTTAGCCGTACAGAGTGTATGGCTGAATTTGCATAGCATTCGGACCAAAGTCGCACAGGACACTTTTTTTGGTCCGCACCAGAATCAGATCGCATGGGTGTTCACACTGCGATATGCGAACTGATCTGGGGGGTGTCGTTAACTTTGTATTGACGACCCCGGCGAGTCGAATATGGCAGTGTGAACTGCCTGCGAGTTGAGTGCGATGGGGGAACCCGCAGTGGATTTAAAGGGGTTCCCGCATCACATATGTGTGAACCAACACTTACAGCACTTGTGGCAACCAATTAGCTTTCGGGGGTGTACCCTGAAATAAAATCCCATTGTGTGTCTATGGGTAACATGTTTTTTTTTAATATACATGAGGCTTTTTTCTACAGGCTAAAATGTGACACGCATGTAGAATACTTAATATTACATGCGTTTTGATGGGTTGCAAAAAAGGATGAGCTTGGGAGTGTTTACATCCTACTCCAAACCCACCGGAAAGCCATTACTGCACACAGCCAATCCTAAGCAGCTGAAACATTCCCTGCCCTGCAGTCACATGTATACAAGGGCCTATATAGGTGAGGCTGTGGGGCAGGGAATGTCTCAGCCGCTTAGGATTGGCGATGTGCAGTGACGACATTCCGGTGGGTTCGGACTACTATCCAAACACACCTGAACCCTTCCATAGTTGCCAACAGGTAGTAAAGTTTTGGTCAATAGCTTTTAACCATCCCCATAGCAAGGCACACGTGCTGAAGCTGGGTTGTGTGCATCCATAGAAAAACACAGCACTGCTTAATAGACATATGCCGGTTTTCGGTAATTCGATATATCGCGGTATTGCATAGCCACGGTATTGTTATTGTGGCATTTTTAAAATACCGAGTTTCTCTGTCAAGTCTGCCTGACTTGTGAATTGATACATTTCAGTGAGCTGGATGACTCATTCACTCACACAGCTAATGCCTATCAGCATTAAGTCTCCCAGTTAACTATAAACAAAAATGATTACATTGTATCTTTTCCTTCCCTCTGCCAGGGAGAAAGGAAGTTTAACCTCTTAAAGACTGGATCTTTTTCTGACACTTGTTGCTTGCAAGTTAAAATCAGTTTTTTTTTTGCTAGAAAAGTACTTAGAACCCCCAAACATTTTATATATTTTTTTAGCAGAGACCCTACAGAAAAAAATGGCGATTGTTGTAAAATTTGATGTCACACTGTATTTGCGTAGCAGTCTTTCAAACGCAATTAATAGACTTTAATGAATAAAAAAAAAAAAAAAAAAAAAACAGTAAAGTTATCCCAATTTTTTTTTTTTTTGTTACACAGAGAATCGTGAGAGAATCGTGATCTTTATTCCAAGCTAAAAAATCGTGATTCTCATTTTGGCCAGAATCGTGCAGCTCTAATATATATATATATATATATATATATATATATATATATATATATATACACACATACACACACACACGCATAGCAGCCCACATTACATTATTATATAGCCATCAAGCAGTGTCTGGCCTACCTGGTGATGACTGGTCCTGGCGCTCTGATCCGATGGCCTGGTCTTTAAAGGGGCAAATCCTTGCGATCCAGAAGTGGTTAAACCTGCAGGAGGACCGGTGTTTTTATCTATTAATGACTTTACTATTGCTTTAGGCCTGGTTCACATGTATGCGGGTTGGTGGTTCACATGTATGCGGGTTGGCGGTTCACATGTATGCGGGTTGGCGGTTCACATGTATGCGGGTTGGCGGCCCACATTTGCACAGGCATAGCAGCCCATTGATGTGAATGGGCTTGAGCTGCTATGCCTGCGTTTTCAGCTGAAAAAAGGTGCATGCAGAATTTAAAAAAATGCAGTGGCCATGAAATCCATCCTTCTTTTGCACCATGCGACTTACCTGCCGTTGCTGCACACGCAAACTGTGTTTAAAAGCCGTGCCCACGTATACAAAAAATGCAGAAAGCTTGCCAGAGCAGGAACTGCAGGTTAGTCGCATGGTGCAAAAGCAGGATGGATTTCAAGGCCACTGAATTTTAAAAAAAATGCTGCATGCACCTTTTTTCTGCGGAAAATGAGGGCATAGCAGCCCGTTCAAATCAATGGGCTGCTATGCCTGTGCAAATGTGGGCCGCCAACCCGCATACATGTGAACCGCCAACCCGCATACATGTGAACCACCAACCCGCATACATGCGAACCACCAACCCGCATACATGTGAACCAGGCCTAAAGCAATAGTAAAGTAATTTATAAACAACACCTCCTTCAGGTTTAACCACATCTTGACCACAAGGATTTGCCCTCTTAATGACCAGGCCATCGGAGCCGAGCGCCAGGACCAGTTATCACCAGTTAGGCCAGACACTGCTTGATGACCTATTTTAGGCCTGGTTCACAGAGTCTGTCCTGACTGACTATATAATAATGTGCATAAGTGAACCAAAGCCCCTAAATTCAGCAATGAAATTGAAGTGAGGTGGAAATTTAATAATTTAAATTTAATAATAGAATACCGTGATAATACCGTATACCGTGGCAAAACCCTAATCAATTAATCGCAGCATGAAAATCTGATACCGTCACAAGCCTACTGCTTAACCACACCCCCGCTCCCTCCTCTCATGATTTGATTGACAGTGGCTCCCGCTGCAATTAGTGCAGCCTGTAAGAGAGGGAGACAGGAGCAAAGAACTGCAGCATTGCACAGTGCTGGATTGTTACAGGATGGGGGGAGGGGGGGGGGGGGGCATTGGAAGGTTTTTTCCCCTAATGCAGGGAATTCATTAAGGTAACAAAACTAGCGATGCACTGATATCGGTTTTTACCGGCGAGTACTGATACTTTTGGTCAAAAACTTGCCGTTGCCTTTTCCTGCACTTCTGCTGTGGGAACCCAGGCTGAAGTCACTATGACAAGCCTGGGTTCACATAGGAGCAGTGGGGGAAACCACATTTGATTCGGACAGGAATCGCATTACATTCCTGCTCAAATGTTCTTTGCAGTGCGATTGGAGACCATTCATTTTATAAGGGCTCAATTCGCACCACAAAAGTATTGGTTTTGTGTATGGAAGCATTCGCACGGGTACAAGTACTCAGTATCGGCACTGATACTGGTCAACTCAAAAAAAAACGTAAAGGGTTACTAAACCCACAACAGTAAAAATCAGTGTGTATATGCAGTAAAGTATGCCTGGTATACTCACTGTGAAAACGAAAGGCTTAATCCCCTGCATTGTAAATGTTACTGGTGTTGCGCAACCTCTAAAATGTGGGCCTGTCAAACCATCTCCTGATAGAAAAGAGCCTTGGGGGGGGGGGGGCAAGCTGCACATGCTCAGTTTAGTGTGTATTGCTTGAGAGTTGTTTTTTTTTTTTTTTTTCTGGGAAAGTGCATGTGATCAGCATAGGGCCAATCAACACTGTCCTTACAGAGGGTCAGGGGCCATGCAGCCTCATAGGAAAATCAGGGGAGAAGGAAAACTCCTCCTACAAGCTTTAACCAGACACTGATAGAAGTCACAAGACTGCTCTAACTGCTGATGAGAAAAGGTATTTAGCAGTTTATATTTAGTAAAATAATTGCATTTCCATGTTCTGTGTACTGTGGGAGACCAAATATAGTGACTGCAGGGTCCTTTGTTTAACACTTTAAAAATGTTCTATAAAGTAACTACAGCAATTCCTGGAACAAGAAAAAGCCATTCCTAATAGATCTCGCCATAAAAATGTCTCATGTAGCTCCCCCCCCCCCCCCCCCCAACCACCACACTTCCTGTGCTGCTCACAAATCACACACAATGCAGCTCAGAATAAACAGTCCCTCGCCATGTGACAGCTGGAATAAGGCAGGAGCAGTTCCACTGACAACCAGGACATCCTGCTGTGCAGGGCAGCTTTAGACACGCAGGCGTGACAAACATCGCTCGAGATCTTACAATGACATCTTATTTCCTAACTGATTCTTGCTGCCAAGTATGCCAACCAGGGGTTCTAGAAGGCTTTTGTAAGCGGCATGCCAGTCTCCTTTCAGTGTCGACTTTAGATCAGCGAGTACTGTAGGGGATTATCCCCTTTCAAGTCAATTTAATTACTTTAGTCCTATAAGAGGCTTGTCACTAAAGCTTAAAGATTATAAGGCTGGATAGTCTCTAGAACACATAAGAAGGTAGCCAAAAGTGTAGTTAGGCTCCACACCAAAAATGAAAAGCTTGGCAGGTACGAGGTGCAGGCACCTAGATGTTCCTGCATATACAAGCCTAGAATATCCTACTATTATGGTGAAATGCTGGACAATTCTGGCCTTTCCACCCTCCACATTTCTACTGGCCTTTACTGTATTGAACAAAATTATAAACACAACATTTGTTTTTGCCCCGATTTTTCATGAGCTTAACTCAAAGATCTAAGAAAACCTGGATTCATCCATGAAGAGAACTCCTCTTCAAAGTGCCAGACGCCATAGAATGTGAGCCTTTGCCCACTCAAGCTGGTTAGGACGATGAACTGCACTTAGGTTGAGACCCCGATGAGGGCGATGAACATGCAGATGAGCCTCCCTGAGACGGTTTCTGACAGTTTGTGCAGAACCCATTGTTGCAGCAGCTGTCCGGATGACTGGTCTCAGACGATCTTGGAGGTGAAGATGCTGGATGTGGAGGTCCTGGGCTGGTGTGGTTACACGTGGTCTGTGGTTGTGAGGCCGGTTGGATGTACTGCCAAATTCTCTGAAACGCCTTTGGAGACGGCTTATGGTAGAGAAATGAACATTCAATTCACGGGCAAGAGCTCTGGTGAACATTCCTGCAGTCAGCATGCCAACTGCACCCTCCCTCAAAACTTGTGACATCTGTGGCATTGTACTGTGTGATAAAACCACATTTTAGAGCGGCCTTTTATTGTGGCCAGCCTAGGGCACACTTGTGCAATAATCATGCTGTCTAATCAGCATCTTGATATGCCACACCTGTGAGGTGGATGGATTATCTCGGCAAAGGAGAAGTGCTCACTAAGGTTCGGTTCACAGGTCGCCCGACTCTGAAGCCGCCCCATGCAATGCGACTTCAGCAGTGCCATCTTAAGAGCCTTATAGGCCCCTGGGAAATGCAGTGCACTGGGGCCCCCTGCGGAGCAGCGATAGCCCAGAGGCCAATGGGAGGGGCGTCTGGAGGAGAGAGAAGAGAAGAAAAGAAAAGAAAAGAAAAGAGAGAAGAGAGAAGAGAGAAGAGAGAAGAGAGAAGAGAGAAGAGAGAAGAGAGAAGAGAGAAGAGAGAAGAGAGAAGAGAGAAGAGAGAGGAGAGAGGAGAGAAAAAAAAAAAAAAAATCAAGCAGCCTGGCAGCTGGGCTGGCTGCCTTACCTTTCACAACGGCTGCACATGAAGAGAGAAGTTGGGTGGAGGCGGAGCCAGTCTTCTAGGCGCGTAGAGGAGGACGAGCCAACGAGGAGGATCCTCCTCTGCTGTGCATCATGGGTCTGCTCTGCTAACTTCACTGGATGCTAGATGCCAATCGGCCTGGCCTTAGCAACCAGTGTGCAGTGCAGACTCGAGCCACCGGCGGACAACAACGGGGGGGGGGGGGCGGCGGGGCCCAGCGGACAACGGGGGGGCCCTAGATCACCAGGTAATCTGGATTCTGAAATGAAAAGAGAAAGTCAGGTGCGCTAAATTCACATGTGTCACACATCAAAACTTGGGTGTGTCACTATAAGTAACCAACCAACCTCTGCAGTGTGTACCTTGGTTGATGTGCACTAAGAGGGTGTATGGTATTACCAGAAACCCTGGTGCTGACAAATAAAAGGTGATGGATGAAGTAATAATTTTCAATGTGATAATAACAACATAATCAAATGGTGCTTCACAAATAATGCAAAATAAAGTCCAAAACTTCAGTGTGAACCACCTAAGGTGTATATACACCCCTGGAGGGTACGCAAGTCCCAAAATCCCACACAAATAATACAGTCCACAAACGTGTATTGGATAAAACTGTGAGGGTGCAATGGTTCCACCACCTGGATAGGGATTGGCCTCTTACCATAAGAAAGAGGTCAAGGGCGGATAATTAACCCAGTAGTGTCCTAGGGGTCCCGGGGGTCACCTTGGGATGTGCAGACAAAATTAGCCTCTTACCAGATCGCTCCAAGTATGGGCAAGTTGTCTCACTTTTCGTATTATGTCCCAATCCCGGTCCTCTATCTTCCTGGGGGTTCTCTCTATTATCCCGGATGGAGGCTTCAGCTTGTGGCTCATGAAAATAAATTAGACCATAGTGCAGTACCTTGGGTGGTTTTATTAACAAAAGTAGATGCACTTACATTTAGACGGTCATCTCAAATCACAAAAAGAACCAATTCCAATAATAGAGGCCGAGACCACCTGCAGTGCGGTCCGGCAACCAACGATGACGGCGCGGCGCTCCTCTCTGACGCGTTTCCACTCAATAGTCGTCTACGGAGATAGGAGCATACTCTCTATATATATATCCTGCATACATGTATATTCTGCAATATTTACATTTTTTATAAACTCAGTCAATGAATCCAAACTCTGTAAGCTGAGATAACATGCACTGCATTGATGCATTCACACTAACTACCAGCAAGAATGAGTCCTTACATTTAAAGAGTACCTGTCATTTCAGATCCATCATGGGAGCGCCTGTTAGCGGGCATCCACTTATCTGCTGCTGCCACATCCCTCACCTTGCTGTGTCACTGCCATATAACCAGCCCTCCCATTAAAGTGAATGGGACTGTCAGTGAGTCAACAGCAGGACAGAGGTGGAGCCGCTGCGGGACAGAGATCAGTGTTACTCATAAAAAATTATGATTTAAAAGCGAGTTGATTAAATCAGGCCTTTTTACTAGCGATTTAAATCAAATCCACCCTGCTGCTAAGAGGTCCAGATACAACTTTATTCCAATAAAAGTCAGGGGAACAATCCAAAGGGTAGCCAACACTTTTCAGGGGTCCCAAAATGCACCCTTCATCAGGGTTTGATGGAAAACAATATCAATGGGCTAGAAGTGAACTGGACCTTTATTGGTATGGGTTAAAGTTTTTATGGTAAAAAAAATTCTGCCCCCTCCATGCTCCTAGCCTCTGTTCTTTCCTTATGTACACTGCCGGGTGCATGAAATGTCCAGCGAATATCCCAGATCATTCTCGATGTGCTGAGAATAGAGCTTGGGATACTGCATCTCCTGTGTGCACGGGCAGGATTTACATATCAATGGATGAAGAATGCTGGGGGCCTGAGATCCTGAAGGCGGGAAGGGATGCATTGCAATACATTCAGTGGAGCGCAAAGGAGACACCCTGCATGTCTCATTAAAGAGACCCTGTTACCTAAAAAAACATCACGTGGGGACTTTTTGTACCCTATGTAATGAAAAAAAAAAAAAAGTAGATCATTGTTTTCAAGGTGCCTGTACACAACATGCACTGCGCATAGATCAGTAGAAAAACATTTTAAAAAATAGAGAAATCCGAGTTGCCGGTTAGTATTTTTGCTCATATATGTAAAAACAGCTAAACACCTGTATAAGCAACAATTTTAATGCCCAGTGTGCATTGACCCTTAACCTCTTCCTGACCACCCACCGCAGATATACTGCGGCAGGTAGCTGTACGTCAGTCCCGCGCCTGCAGCTAGGGGGCGAGCTCCCGTCCCCACTCAGCAGCGGGGACTCTGATTGCCGCCGGCCACCCGCTGAGAGAGAAGGACGGTCAGTTGTTGTCGCAGTTGACCGTTCTTCTCTTTGAAATGATCACAGAGCGCCTGCGATCCTTCAATGTAAAATCACATGTCTCTGTGATCATTTCAAAAGCCCAACCCCCATACAGTTAGAAACACTCCCCTAGGCTTACATTTAACTCCTTGATCACCCACTGTGTTAATCCCTTCCCTGCCAGTGTCATTATTACAGTAACAGTGCATATTTATAGCACTGATTACTGTAGTAATGTCACTGGTACCCCCAAAAGTGTCAAAAATGTCAGTCAAGGGTCCGATCTGTCCGCCGCAATATCGCAGTCCCGCAAAAAAAAAGAAAAAAAAAAAAAAAAAAAAATCGCAGATCGCCGCCATTACTCGTTAAAAAAAAACACCAAAAATGACAGAAATCTTTCCCGTAGTTAGTAAACACAATAACTTTTGCGCAAACCAATCAAAATACGCTTATCGTGATTTTTTTTTACCAAACATAGGTAGCAGAAAACAAATTGGCCAAAAATGTTTAAAAAATTTGATTTTTACATTTTTTGGGGGGGGGGGAAATTTCATATAAAAAAATGTTAAAAATATTGTTATTTTTTCAAAATAAACGCTCTTTTTTTGTTTATAGCGCAAAAAGTAAAAATTGCACAGGTGATCAAATACCACCAAAAGAAAGCTCTGTTTGTGGGGAAAAAAGGACGTAAATTTTGTTTGGGTACGGCGTCGCACGACTGCGCAATTGTCACAGCGCAGAATCGCAAAAAGTGGCCTGGACGTAAGACAGAAAAATCCTCCGGTGGTAAAGTGGTTAAAGTGATTGTAAAGGAAACATTTTTAATTTAGTAAAAATAGCAAACATGTTATACTTATCTGCTCTGTGCAGTGGTTTTGCACACAGCAGCCCCAATCTTCTTCTTTGGTCCCTCGCCGTCGCTCAGGGCCCCTCCCCCTTGCCGAGTGCCCCCCATAGCAAGCCACTTGCTGTGGGAGCACTTGTGCCTGCTCACTCCCGAGCCAGCTCTCTGCACCCATAAGACACAGAGAGCATTGCTCAGCCCCGCCCCTGCTCCCACCTAACTAGCTGAGATTGACAGCCAATGGCTCCTTCCTGCATCTCAGCCAACCAGGAGGGGCATACCCGGGAGAGCCTCAGGTCTTGTGCAGATCGCTGGATCGACAAGTATTAGAGGCTGAGGGGGGAGCTGCACTAGAACACCTGTGAGGTTATATTGTAGTCTGAGACCAAAATTTTGGGATGTCACCAAAACAGGATTAGGGGGGACATCTTCAGGTGGGGACACTAGTTCTGGTGACACCCCCAGATTCCCCCACTTTGGAGGGATTCAGGCTTGGTTCACATTACTGCAGTGAGATTTGGCTGCAGTTTTCAGTGCAATTATGTAGTGCAATGTTGATGCTGCGTTTTTACATATTCTTTGAGGCCGAGTCACATTGTAAATTGTACCAAAGTAGCACAGGAACTTTTTCCTAAATCGCACTGTGCTAAGTCGCATTGATCTGACTGGACACCATTGAATATGTGATTTCCCTTTTCATGCGAATCTATGCGACTCAAGTCGCATCAGAAGTCGCACTAACATGAACCAGCACTTCCTCTCACTTCCAGGTTTAGCTATGGGACAGGAAGTGAAAGGGAAATCTCCCTAAAAGAACACGGTTAACAAAAAAATAAAAAACACCTGTCAGGGGTTCTAACCATCCCTTAGGCTGGTTTCACACGGGGCAGATTCCAAAATGCACACCCACCTGCTCAGCAGGATCTCTCCGCTGATCATCACTTAGCAGGCGGATGACGGGTCCGTGACAGCAGAGTGGACACAGCCCCGCTGTTCTCTATGGGACTGTCAGATGCAATCAGATCGCCTGTCCGTTTCCATCCGACTGTCACCTGATCCGCCGGACGGATGGGGAATGAATCCCACATCTGTCAGTTTTTGGCAGACAGGATCAGATACTGGCGGGTGTCATCAGACACATGTCCGCTGATATTCGCCACTCCATAGAGAACAATGGCTGGTCCAATCAGGTCCTGATCGGACCGCCCGTGTGAAAGCAGCCTAACTATCCAAAATTATAAAAAAAAAAAGTTTTGCCTTTAGTTCCACTTTCATTATTCATAGGCCAGCTTATACATTTATAATAAGAAGGAATATATCTGGATCCCAGGATTAGACTAGTATAGAATCAGTACAGAACAGTCCAGGATATGGGATCAGAGGAAGTGCCATATCTGTGAGAAGGACACAGAATGATGATCTATGGACAGACATCATACAGGGACAATCACAGGCAGGAAATGACACTTCCATACACAACCATAGAGTACAAATACAGTCCAGGATACAGAGATGAGTACAGACCAGATGTCACACATCACCGATCTGGCTCTATTCCATACCGAATGACAACCACTAGTATCCCACACTGACACCAGGATCTCCACATCCCACCCGGGGCGGATTCATAGACAGCACATTACCTGCTCTGTGTCCGGCTCCTCAGTACATCACTGCACACATAGGGAGATAAGCCTCAAGCTTCATCACCCTGTCCAGCTCAGCCCGCTCCACCTTCAATTCCTCTGCAACAGCCTAGCCTCGCTGTGAATAGCGGTAGCCAAGCCTCGATCTGGAGAGACCACAGAGCCAAGCCTCGATCTAGAGAGAAAACAGAGCCAAGCCTCGATCTAGAGAGAAAACAGAGCCAAGCCTCGATCTGGAGAGAAAACAGAGCCAAGCCTCGATCTGGAGAGAAAACAGAGCCAAGCCTCGATCTGGAGAGAAAACAGAGCCAAGCCTCGATCTAGAGAGAAAACAGAGCCAAGCCTCGATTTGGAGAGGTCAAGGAATCAAGCCTCGATCTGGAGAAGCCAAAGAGCCAAGCCTCAATCTGGAGAAGCCAAAGAGCCAAGCCTCGATCTGGAGAGCTCAAGAGCCAAGCCTCAATCTGGAGAGGCCAAAGAGCTAAGCCTCGATCTAGAGAGACTGTTCCGTGAGAAAAACCTACCCCTCGTCACTTCCGGTTGCACGGCACTGTATGTAATTCCGCGTTTACATTAAAACAGCTGTGCTGCAATACGAGTGATCTCCACTCCTGTCCCTGTCACTTCCCTCATCTCGGCTAGTAAATATAAAAGCGGCGGCGGGTGTATGAAAACATAAATCACAGAGCCGACACCCGCTTTCATATTTACTAGCCAAGATCAGGAGAGTGACAGGGACAGGAGCGGAGATGACTTAAAAAAAGGGGATTCACTCCAGAAATAAAGAGATTATTCTTCCACTCTACAAGACTCTGGTCCGGCCACATCTGGAGTATGCTGTCCAGTTCTGGGCACCGGTCCTCAGGAAGGATGTGCTGGAACTGGAGAAAGTCCAGAGAAGGGCAACAAAAATAATTAGGGGAATGGAGGACATCAGCTATGAGGAAAGACTACAAGCACTGAACCTTTTCTCTCTGGAGAAGAGACGCTTGAGGGGGGATATGATATCAATGTACAAATACTGTACTGGCGACCCTAGCATAAGGAACAAACTATTCAGAGAAAGGAGATACAATAAGACACGTGGCCACTCACTAAAACTTGAGGAAAGGCGGTTTAACCTTAAAGTGCGTAAGGGGTTCTTCACTGTAAGAGCGGTAAGGATGTGGAATTCTCTTCCGCAAGCAGTCGTATCAGCGGGGAGCATTGATAGTTTCAAAAAACTATTGGATGGACACCTTAAAGACCACAACATACAGGGGTATACAATGTACGGTTAAAAGCAAACACACACACATAGGTTGAACTGGATGGACTTGTGTCTTTTTCCAGCCTCACTAACTATGTAACTATGTAACTATATTGCAGCACACTTGTTTTAATGTAAGCGTGGCGGGGGTAGGTTTTGTCCACGGACACCATGATAATTTCCTACTAGTGTGCATGCGCACTAGTCAGGTCCTCAGCTCTTTCATTAGGTATCCGGGGCTGTGAGCATGCGCTGTGCTGCGCTGCTCAGCTGTTCCTGGCCGGAAGTGACAAGGGTAGGTTTTTCTCACGGGGTAGGTAATTCTCACGTTACAAAGCCTCAATTTAGGGAGTAGGAGCCAAGCCTCGATTTGGAGTACAGGAGACAAGCCTTGATCTGGAGTGCAGGAGCCAAGCCTTGATCTGGAGTACAGGAGCCAAGCCTCAATCTGGGGTGCAGAAGCCTCGATCTGGAAACCAGGAGCCAGTGTTCTATCAGAATACTGCTACCTATCAGATTCTGCAACCAGAAGTGACGATCGGATGAGAAAACTTACCATGCATGCGTTCCAATAGCTTTCCTAATGTGACAGAGCACGAAGCAGCAGCAGACATGAACTTACACCCAAGCAACTCTTGTATTTTAGACTGATTTTGGCAGTAAACTCACCTTATATACCGAAATAGACTATTTCACCGCTACCAAGTGAAAAAGTCTATTTCACTATATAATCAGTTTGGCGCTGAGCAGTGCAGGGCCTACCAAGATGGCCATCACCACCTTCTGTCTGCAGGCTTGTCGCTGTATTTACTACAATACTAATAATACTATAATAATAAAAATGTAATACTGTATTTTAGTTTATAGGGTGAGTTTACTGCTAAAATAAGTGGGAAATTGAAGACTTAGGCCTGAGTGTTAGAAGATGTCTACTGCTGCCTTCGTGTTCTGGCAGATTAGGAAACCTATTTGAACACATAGCGGCCATGTTGGAAAGCATGGCGTATGCGCAGTAACCATTTTTCGCTCAGAATGTCACTTCCGTTACATTTTCTGATGGGTGGCGGTTTACGGACAGGACACCAGGCCTTGATCTGGAGAGCAGGTGACAAGCCTTGATATGGGCTTTGGCTCGATTCACACCTATGCATTTTGCCTTTGAGCATATCTGTAGTGCTTTTTCCTGTGCTTTCCACGTTTTTTTGACCTGATTTTACAGCGTTTCGTATTTTTTATGTTTTGTTTTGGAAAATCTGTTGTTGGGCAGACGTAAAAATGCAAATCGCGTCAAAATCACGGTAAAAACACACTACATGCTTCTCTGCAGCTATTCCATTGAAGTCTATTGAACCAAAAAAGTAAAAAAAAAAGCACAGTTTTGCATTTTAAAAAGTCACTGACCCTTTCCAAAAATGCAGAGGTACAAAAATGCATTGATGTGAAAGGTTTCCATAGGAACCATGCTACTCGCAACTGGTTTTCAAGGTTTATGTCGGTCAGTCTGGAGCGCAGTCGACTCTTTACTGGCTGGCTGGTACTGATGGCTAGTACTGCTGGTGGGTACTGCTGGTGGGTACTGCTGGTGGGTACTGCTGGCTGGTATTGCTGGTGGGTACTGCTGGCTGGTAGAGATGTCGCAAACATAAAATGTAATGTTCGCGAACACGAACTTCCGCAGATGTTCGCGAACCGGGCGAACCGCCATAGACTTCAATAGGCAGGCGAATTTTAAAACCCACTGGGACTCTTTCTGGCCACAATAGTGATGGAAAAGTTGTTTCAAGGGGACTAACGCCTGGACTGTGGCATGCCGGAGGGGGATCCATGGCAAAACTCCCATGGAAAATTACGTAGTTGACGCAGAGTCAGGTTTTAATCCATAAAGGGCATAAATCACCTAACATTCCTAAATTGTTTGGAATAACGTGCTTTAAAACATCCAGTGTGTGTATACGATCAGGTATGATGTTGTATCGATCAGGTAGTGTAAGGGTTACACCCGCTTCACAGTGACAGACCAAACTCTGACAGACCAAACTCCCCGTTTAACGCACCGCAAACAACCGCAAACAGACCAGAACCGACCAAAAATGGGACAGGAACTGGGCTTTAAGGGTTAGGGTTAGGGTTATGGCTTAGGGTTTAACATTAAGGTTAGGGTCAAACCTAGGGCTAGGGTTAGAGTTAGGGTTAGAATTAGGGTTAGGGTTATTTTTAGTGCTTAGGGTTAGAGGGTTAGGGGTAGTGTTAGAATTTAGGGTTAGGGGGGTTAGGGTTAGATAGAGTTTGTTTTAAGGTTGGATAGGGTTTGGGGTTAGGGTTAGAGTTTAGGGTTTGGGTTAAAGGTTAGGGTTAAGGGTTAGGGGTTAGGGTCAGGCCTAGAGCTAGGGTTAGAGTTAGGATTAGCATTAGGGTTAGGGCTATGGTTTCGGCTAGGGTTAGGGTTTTTTTTAGTGCTAGGTTTAGAGGGTTAGGGTTAGAATTAGGGCTAGGGTTATTTTTAGGGCTAGGGTTAGGGGGTTAGGGTTAAGGTTAGATACTTAGGGTTAGAGCGTTAGGTTTAGGGTAAGGGTTAGGGTTATGGTTCGAGGGTTAGGGTTATGGTTAGAGGGTTAGGGTTAGGGATAGATACTTAAGGTTAGGGTTAGATACTTACGGTTAGGGTTAGAGTTAGGGATAGGGTTAGATACTTAGGGTTAGGGTTAGAGTGTTAGGGTTAGGGTGTTACAGTTAGGTTTATGGTTATAGTTAGAGGGTTAGGGTTGGGGTTAGAGGGTTAGGTTTATAGTTTAGGGTTGGGGTTAGGGTTAGTGGTTAGGATTAGGGGTTAAGGTTAGGGGTTAGTGGTTAGGGTTGGGTGAGGGTTAGGGCTTGTCTAGGGCTAGGATTGGGGGTTAGGGTTAGATACTTAGGGTTAGGGTTAGATACATAGGGTTAGATACCTAGGGTTAGGTTAGGGTTAGATATAGAGGGTTAGGGTTATATACATAGGGTTAGGGTTCGGATTTGATACATAGTATTAGGGTTACAGTTAGGGATGATCGAACTTTTGAAAAGTTCGGTTCGACCAGAACACCCGAACCTCCCGAAAGTTAGGCCCGGATTTCAGAACCCCATTGAAATCAATGGGACCCGAACTTCGATAATCACTAATCACACTATTTTGAAGCCCTAAAACCCAATAAATGCCCCTAAAAACTGCCTAGGGTTCTGGGTCATGCCCCAGGGACTATCAATCATACAAAAAAAAGTTCATAAAAATTGTCATTTTTAATAGAGAGCCAATTATTGGAAAAATTAAAAAAAAGAAAAAAACTTCTTTGGATTTAGTGTCTGGGTGTCCCCCCAAAAAAATTAGCATTTTTCTTATAATTTTTATTAGAACAGGAATACGGCTTCCCTACGACATTTTTTCTTGCAGGCATTTATCAGGCATTTTTGGAGGCAGGCATGACTTTTTTGGATTTGTGTCTGGGGGTCTAAAAAGTGTACCTGTGAAGTTTCAGCTCTGTAGCATGTCCAGAACCAGAAAAAAAGATAATTTTTCAGTAGAGCAGGGATGGTGGGACCCTCCTTTTATTATTACACCTATATGATCTTTCTTTTCTGGTTCTGGACATGCTACAGAGCTGAAACTTCACAGGTACACTTTTTAGACACCCCCCCCCCCCCACCGACACTAAATCCAAAGAAATTTTTTTTATTTTATTTTTTTAAATATTTCCAATAATTGGCTCTCTATCAAAAATGACAATTTTTAAGAACTTTTTTTTGTGTGGTTTAGTGTCTGGGGGGGTCTAAAAAGTGTACCTGTGAAGTTTCAGCTCTGTAGCATGTCCAGAACCAGAAAAAAAGATAATTTTTCAGTAGAGCAGGGATGGTGGGACCCTCCTTTTACACCTATATGATCTTGATTTTGCGGGCCGCATATGGCCTGCAGGCCGTACATTCTCCACCCCTGCTCTAGACCCCTGTTCTAGACGGTCTTTTATACCCTTGATCTGTTGGAGATCAGAAACCCGAGGCTGGACCCATGTAATGTGTACTCGCTTGTCTACTTCATCAATGCTGCCCCGCAGCAAACCAACAGACAGTGCTTTCATAAAAGGCAGCTCCACGTCATTAACGTTAACTTGGGCACTCTTTGCTATCTCTTCAAAGGTTAGCTGGTGGTGATTCGCAGGTCATGTAAACATCAACTCCATTATACATATGTAGCACCCTCCTAGGTAGGTGCTAGAGAGTGAGTATAGTTTTCGCTCTGTTGGCCTATCAGAGGAGCAGCAGGCAAATTCTATATTGCTTTCTGCTTAACAGGGAGCAGGATCTGTGAGTTAGGTCTGCTCATGGTGCTCAGTGTGTGATTCAGCTGGTCTAGGGTGTGTCCACACTGGTCCAATAGAGAGGCATATTGGACAGTGAAGGAAACCAGGCCAATGGATACACAAGCTTTGATACAGCCTCAGTGATTGGCACAGACTGGTTGTCTCGGTGCATTCTGGGGTGTGATATAAAAGCCAGGAGCACATGTGCTCGGGGTCTTTGGCTGTTGAGCAGAGTCCCGGAGGGAGGGTGACGGCTGTCTCCTCCTCTGCATTCCACTCTGTGGTCACAAGCAGTCGGCCTGGGGAACCAGAAGGAAGTAGTTGAACCCAGTGGTCTAGGAGAGCTGACTGGAGGAGCTGAGACACTGGAGAAACTGGAAAAACAGTATCGTGAGTACAGGGGATCATGTCAAAGGGCCTGACCTGAGAGGGGGCCACCCCAGAGTAGAGTAGTCAGAGGATGGGTGTCATCCGGTGAAAAAAAAGGGGGCGCTAGGCAAATATCCTGAAGATAGTTGCTCAATCATGTCTTCACTTCAGAGACTTTAAATCCATCTAGTGGCAAGTTGAATCTTCAGCTTGGCTGCATCCTCAGATAGGAGTCCTCTTCAACTGTGAATAGTTCAATTCTGGAGTATTCCACTCTATCCCTTAAAATAAAACAACAAAAACAACTACAACCCGTAGACTGATCATTGACTGAGCCGGAAAGTGAAGTGTTATGTTTGTGCATGCAATTGTTGACGGTAACCCAGAGGGACCCAAAAAGGTGAAGAATTCAGCAATCCTCAAGGGGGCAGTGCTACACATAGCAGCTGAATCTTCTTAAGAAAAAGTGTTTCATTGGCAGCAAGGTCGGGCTTCTGTCCCAATGCTGTTTTCTGCCTGTAAGCTCATATGCCTGTAAACTCCTCAAAAAGCCATAGTGTGCACATGGACACATTGGATAACATGGAGGGGAGTTTCCAGGCAGAAAAAATTGAGAGCTCAAAAGCCTGTAGGAGCAGCTTTTTTGAGATGCGGGGTGCATGAGCCCTATGGAGCGCATGAGCCAAACCTTGATATGGTGAGCAGAAGAAAAAACCTCAATATGGTGAGCAGAAGTCATGCCTTGATATGGAGAGTAGAAGCAAAGCCTCGATATGGTGAGCAGGAGCCAAGCCTCGATTTGGTTGGCAGCGCCCACACGTCAATTGTGCACAATCTCAAGGCACCCCATTCTAAAATGTAAAAACTAAACTAATCATTTTACATAATGCAGCAGTATCCAAAGTTAGAGGTGGTATATTTTTCCATCTTTGCACACTGGTACTGACTGCTATTCTAATGTTTCTCTTCTCCCCTAGTTTCTTTCCATAAATCTGCTAATGTGATCCAATTGTTGACAGAGAGGGGCAAACAAGAATGCAGTGCAGGCACCCTACGTGCTCCTTATCAACCAATGATATCATTAGTTGTTAGGACGTCTGCAGCTAGATGGTTGTAATGGTGCACAATGCAAATCTGTGTCTTTGTGTAGTTAAAAGGCGGGCTTCATCCACCCACTGGCTTGCATATCATTTTTGGGCAATTTTTAGGCATTTTGCCAAGGTACCCCTAAAGGCAGCCTGGTTGAAATTGGCTGATTTAGAATGTTGCCAAACCTCAGTGTAGATAACACAAACCTCCTTCCCAGCTTTATTGGTTATATGATACTCCTAACAAGAAATCACTTTTATTTCGAAGCTGTTAAAGTGATATAAAAGGACATTCTTCTTATTTTTGTTAAAATAAGAAAGATGTTATACTTACCCGTTTTGTGCAACGACATTACACAGATCCATCCCTTACCTCCTGTATGTCTGTCCCCTGCTGGTGTTGTGTGCTCCTCCTTCCTCTGGGTGCCTCCTTAGCAAGCGAGATGCTAAGGAGGCACCTGTACAGGCGCGTTTACAGACACGAACAGCGCTGGTAAGCCATGCCCCTGCTCCCTCCTCACAGAGGTTTGACTGGCAGCAATGGGAGCTCCTGCTGCATTTAGTGTCTCATGTAAGACCCGGAAGTGAGGGGAGCGGTGACAGAAGCCAGTTAAAGCGGAGTTCCGGCCACAAAATCGACATCTTCACCTGAAAAGGAAATGGATAGTTAGGATTTTTTTTTTTTTTTTTTACTTACCTTGTTATTGTAGAAAGATATACTCACCTTTCTTCCACTTCCTCCCTCGGCGGCCGCGTCCCACGCCGTCACTTCCGGTTTGCAATGATTCCTGGGAGCTGAACGTCATCACTCCCAGGAATCAATGCGATGGCACCGGCCCCGCTCGTCACTTCCGGGGCATGCCCAGAAGCTGTGGAGGAATGCGGCGCCGCACCGGAAGTGACGAGAGGGGCCGGTGCAGGCGCATTCTGGGAGAAGAAGACACGGAAGAGGACGCAGAAGAGGATCGCCCTGGCTTCAGCTGCCCACAACAGAGATGGCAACGCTGGAGAAGAAATTTTAAAAGTGAGTATTTCTTCTTGCAGGTAAGTGCGAACCGGGACAGATCAGATACTAGCCATTGTGGAATGTACTAGCCCTGACTGTCCCGGGGGGTATTTTCATTGAAAATATTTTTTTGTGGCCGGAACTCCACTTTAAGTGTTTAGGGATTGGGGTAGGACAAGTAGTGGAGCGTTTTTTATCTCAAAGCAGAGAATGCATTAGGAATCTGTATTACCACTAGTTTTCAGATTAGGAAACTAGCAGTAATTAAGGCCAGCTCTGAGCTGGGGTTTGTAATTAAGAGCAGGCCATGCATATGCTATCATCATGTGCAGCACCCTATCAGGCTAAAGCCCCATACACACGAGTAGAAATTCGGCCGGGAAATTTCGTCCGACGACCGATCTTCCTATTTTCGGCTTGTTAGTATGGTGCTTCCGACAACTGACTCCGACTTTTCGGCCGAAAAAATCCTGGTGTGAAGGCTATATAATTTTTATCGACCGTCAAAACACATCCGATTTTCGTCTCATTAGTACAGATTTTGATGGGGAAAAATCTTATGACCAAGACTAGGCATGCTCAGAGATGAAAGAACACAAAGAAAGCAATCCAACACATGACATCACTTCTGAAGTAGAATTCTGTCGTGCGGGAAAATTTGTGTGCAGTCTAGAGCACATTCCAACCAACAGACTGCACTCTGGACAAAAGACGGACGACCGGTCGGCGGAAATTCGTTGCTTGTATACGAAGCTTTAGGAAAGGCTGTGAGGTAAATTTATTTGGACTCCATTGTAATGAGTGGAGCAGAGGTTAATTGGTTAGGGCTGCCTAGGTTCTCACAGGCTGCTACTCTGCTACCTCTCCATGTATTCTGGAATACTCTGAAGGTTTCCAGAACATAATGGGGGGGGGGGGGCTGCAGTCTGAATATTTATGGGATTTTTACAAATCCCTTGGGGGGGTGCCCAGAAGGTGGGGAAGAGCCCATAAATAGTGGAATAAGGAAGCATTCCAGGGTCCAGCCAGGGGCAGAGCCCTTCTTAGTGGCCTGGCCCTCCTGGGCAGAAGCCAGGAAAGGAGCCAAAAGAAGGCATTGAGGGTCCCAGCTAGGTTTAGCTGAGGGTACCTGTCAAGAAACATCCTAGGAATCCAGGGGCAGGAGAGAGTCGGGAAGGAAGCTGTGGGAAAAAGCCCTAGTTGTTCACTGTCCAGGAGGCTGAGTGAGCCAGCTGGATAATGAAAGGAGGCAATGATCCTGTGGCTGTGTACAAAACCCCAGTGCTGCAAAAGTGACTGTGTTGTGCTTTAGTCTTAGGAAGAAGACAGGAACACAGGCAGCATAAAGATTATATGGGACTTTTTGCTAGGGAAATTACAGACTAAAACATGCCAGTACAGCCAAGCAGGGGTGCAATACTGTTGGGCATAGTATTGGTGCAGCTGAAGGAGTACAAGTTTTTTTTTTTTTTCAACCACTTCCCGTCTGTCATATAGCAAAATGATGGCTGCAAAGTGGTTGCTCTATCCTGACTGGGCATCCTATGACACCCAGAAGGATAGGCCACTCTGCGTGCCCCGGGGGGGGGGGGCACGTGGAGCGGTGATCGGTGGTGCGGTGTGTCACTCTGACACACCGCATCTCCGATCTCGGTAAAGAGCCTATTACGTAGGCTCTTTACCATGTGACCAGCTGTGTCCAATCACAGCTGGTCACATAGTAAATAGGAAGTGCCGTTAATCGGCTCTCCTCAGTTCACGCCTGACAGGTGCGAGTAGAGGAGAGCCAATCAGCGGCTCTACTAACGGGGGGGGGGGGTGATTGATTGCCACTAGAGCCAACAGGGATTGCCCACCCATGGCCACCAGGGATGCCCACCCATGGCCACCAGGGATGCCCACCCATACCACCAGGGATGCCAATCAGTGTTCAGGGAGCCTGTCAGTGCCATCCTCATCAGTGCTGCCCATCATTGCCATCTATCTGTGCTGCCCACCAGTGGCCATCATTGCCATCTATCTGTGCCGCCCACTATTGCCCATCATTGCCTATCTGTGCCGCCTATCAGTGCCACCTATCAGTGCCCATCAGTGCCGCCTATTAGTGCCCATCAGTGTTGCCTATCAGTGCCTCTCAATGCTTCATATCAGTGCTACCTATCAGTGCCCATCAGTGCTGCATATCAGTGCTGCATATTAGTGCCTCATCATCAGTGCCACCCCATCAGTGCCTCCTCATCAGTGCCTGTCGGTGTGGCCTCATCATTGCAGGAAAAAACGTATTTGTTTACAACATTTTATAACATAAACAAAAAAACTTTTTTTATTTTTTCAAACTTTTTGGTGTTTTTTTATTTGTTTACCAAAAAAAAAAAAAAAAAACCGTGCAGTGATCAAATACCACCAAAAGAAAGATCTATTTGTGGGAAAAAAAATTACATAAATTTGATTTATGTACAGTGTTGCATGGCCGCGCAATTGTCATTCAAAATGCAACAGCGCTAAAAACGGAAAATTGGCCTGGGCAGGAAGGAGGTGAAAGTGCCCGGTATTGAAGTGGTTCAATAAGTGACAAGCGCAGCCAGAAAGTTAATTGTCTTCAACCTGTTTAAGTTCAGTTCAGGGGTATCCCTGGCTCCCTATCCCCATCCAAGTTTCCTGATAAAAAAACAACAAAAACAAACCCCTAGACTGCTTTTTGAGCCAGAGAGAGACTGTCAAAAATGCTGTGTGCCTGGCTGTGTGCTAAGGGGAGGAAATAGAGCCAAACTACCAGTGGCTCTCTAGGGGGTGCGCTACACATTAGGTATCGACCGATTATCGGCAAAGCCAATTATCGGAGGGCCAATATTCACTTTTTTTATTTATTTTCACATTTTTTTTTGTGCTGAAATATCGGTATCGGCCCCGGAAATTGCCAATATTACCGATATTCCAAATACAGTGAAAATAAACAGTAGAATGTTCCACATAAGTGCTCCTTCCACCACACCACGTGAGAATCACACCCCTTTGTACTTCCACTTCCTATGTCAGGGTCCGACCGATACTAGTCTTCTCCTCCTCCAACCATTAGGTGGCGATGCTCATGTACGGGTAAAATGATGTCACATAGCATAATTCAGTTTACAATTATTATTGAATAAACATACACACTTGAAATGCCACTCACATATGTATAAAAGATATAAGCAATTCCACATTGCTGGCAGATGGCTATCTCTCACCCACTTGCCGTAAGTGATACCCGGGTGATACCGCTCTGTACGGCATACGATCTTGGAGGTCATGTCGGCATACGATCTTGGAGGTCACATGGTCCCGCCCCAGGCGTGATCACGTGACCTCCGAGATCGTATGCCGGAGGATCGGTATCACCCGGGTATCACTTACGGCAAGTGGGTGAGAGATACAGATCTGCCACCGGGACCCGCCAGTCGTTTGGCGGAATGACAGTCAGCCTGCACGGCAGTCTGTCTATGTAAAGAAGGCAGACCGCTGTTCTGTCAGAGAGGATAAGAGAGATCTTGTGTTTCAGCTAATGCCCCGTACACACGATCCCATAATCGTATCATATCATAGGTTGAACTGGATGGACTGATGTCTTTTTTCAACCTCACTAACTATGTAACTATGTACGACAAAACTCGCTTTCGACCTGATCGCACGATAATCTGATTGTTAGTACACAGCTTTCGACAGCCGATCACGACAGTTCATCCAACAAAATCTGAAGGGACAAACAGGAAAACTTCTGTCGTACGACAGCCTCGCGAATGACAATCGTTTCATCAGTACACTATGCGTCCGCTAAAAATCGATCGACAAAGACCGCGCATGCTCAGAAACACGGAAAAAGCCTGGCTGCCATTGTTTTTGTTTTGCACCATCTGATACGTAGCTTAGTAACCGGGAAGCTTTTTCAGAATCGTACGACAAAAATCATACGTTTGTATGCATTGTTGAATTCGATGTTAGTATCATGCAACAAAATGCGAACGATAAGTCGTCCGATTATTGGAACGTGTGTACGGGGCATTAGTTAAAACACAGATCTCTCTTTTCCTCTAGTACACCTACTCCCCCCACAGTTAGAAACCACTCCCTAGGAGCACACTTAACCCCTTGATCACCCCTAGTGTTAACTCCTTCCCTGCCAGTGTCATTTATACAGTAACAGTGCATTGTTTTAACACTGATCACTGTATTGGTGTCACTGGTCCTCAAAAAAGTGTCACTTAGTGTCAGATTTGTCTGCCGCAATGTCGCAGTCCCCCTAAAAATCGCTGATCACCGACATTACTAATAAAAACAATAAAATAAAAAGTCCATAAATGCATCCCATAGTTTGTAAACGCTATAACTTTTGCGCAAACCAACAATCTACTTTTACTGGGATTTTATGTTACCTAAAATATGTTGCAGAATACATATATATATATTTTTTTTTATTGGGAACGTTTTATTGCAAAAAGTAAAAAATATTGTTTTTTTTTTTTCCGAAGAAAATAAAAATTGCAGAGATGATCAAATACCACCAAAAGAAAGCTCTATTTGTGGGGAAAAAATAATATCAATTTTATTTGGGTACAGCATCCCACGATCGCGCAATCGTCAGTTAAAACAACAACAAAAATGGCCTGGTTGTTAAGGGGGTAAAACCCTCCGGAGCTGAAGTGGTTAAAGGAGAATTATATAAGAAAAAATGATGAAATAAACCCACAAGTGCTTTTTTTACCACTAATACTCCTTTATACTGGCTTTTGAAATTTTAAAATGAAGGAAAGAAGAAATTAGATGAAAGGTTTAGCACTGGAAAACACTTTTCGAAAGATAAAAAGTGCCTTTTATATACAAGTATATAGATCAAACCCAAATGAAGGACAAATGAGGAGAAAAGAGGGACTTTGATCCAAATCAGGGACAGTTGGGAGCTATGTTATTTGGAGTATCATATGAGCATGCAGTAAAACCAGGAAGGAGGTTTGGTTTTGTCCAAATCGAGGCTTGGCTGCAACTCTCCAAATCGAGGCTTGGCTGCAACTCTCCAAATCGAGGCTTGGCTAAAAATCTCTAGATCGAGGCTTGGCTGCAAATCTCCAGATCGAGGCTTGGCTTCTGCAGAGGACTATACCCTGGAGCCGACTGAGATTGAAGCTGGAAAGGGTGATGAACCTGCTTGTTTTCCCCCCTATCTCTGTGCAGTGAGGAACAGAGGAGCCTGCAAGTAGGAGAGGTGCTTTGTTGTCTATACTATTTTAAGCAGTGACTAGTATAAGCGCCGCACCAGGTGGACTTGTATTTATTTATATTTGTGGCTCAGTAAGGCATTTGCAACAAATCTCTGGCAGTGAATGTAGTCAGAAGCCTTGCACCAAATTCATGAAAACTCAGCAAGTTACTTATTAGTAACAATGCTTGCAACAAAGAAAGTAGTTCTTATTTGCAACACTTTTACTTTTTGGTGCTGTTGTTGCTACACCTCCATATCAGGGATAATAAAGTAGAAGTAAAGAAGTCCTCTTCCAAGTTGTAGTAAATTGGTAAATTGTATTGTGCATGTAAATATTGTGTCACATCTTTAAGAAAATTCTGCAAAAATATGTGTCTTTAAAAAAGAAAAGCAGGAATTAAAAAAAACATTCATACTCACCTAGATGGCTGCAGTATTGATCTGAGCAGCAGCTGTCCCCGCCAGCTCTACAGCAAGAACTGAGTGATCAAAGACCACTGATCACTCACTTATCAGGTCTGCTATGAGCACAGAATGGTGACTCTCTGCTCTGCCCCTCCAGCGCTCACCGTAGCACCAGGCTGTGGAGGAGGTGGGAGCGCCTCGCTCAGACTTACAGCATTGCTCTGAGAGGCTCAGCCAGCTGACGGTCAGGCCTCTCTGTGGATCCCGACATTATTGCCAGGATCCCTGCAGAGCCTGCACCAGCTCTGTACTGCCAAGGGATATTGCTGGGTGAATGTAGGTCACAGAACTAAGTACAATCCTGTGACCCACAGGAGAAGTATGGGCAAAAGAGCTTCTCCTTCTTTTATACTTATTTAAAGCAGAATTTTGTAAATAATGCACCTATTTTGCAAAAATGTGCAAATATTGTATTTTTGCATTCGAGCTTGCAAAACATTGTAACTAGTAGACTGTGGGTGTAATGCTTTGGCTCCTGCAGACTAGTTTTCCAGCTCTGGCCTGCACCTCAGTACGGGCATTCAGCTGGAGGAAATATCAATGGACTTCAAGTGTGGTGATGTCAATGCTTTTGTGCTCTATTGAGAACTACAGTGGCTGTACCGCAGTATTTTTTCATTCCATGAACGAAGGACATGGCTGTGCAGGCAAAGCCAAGCACACAGCCTTGCCAAATTCAAATTTGACAGGAGCCAGTGGGGAGGAGAACCCCGAGATTCTGTATGTGGGGGGCTGATTTGGGGGTGGCTGGCTGTGGACTCTTTCATGTTCCATCCTAAATATGGATGTGAGATGAAACATGATTTGAAAGGTGGTGTTAACTTTAAGACCTCTTGCACATTTTCTGATTTTTATACTAAGGATCTTGACAGATCCTGATTAAAATGTTCCATAAATACCCTGGGTTTTGCACAGAGCATCCCCGATCCTTTTCTTCTCAGGTCCCCCACTGGTGCTCTGGGCTCCTCTTCCCCCCCACACGGAGTGCCCCTTTAGCAAGCCGCTCATATGTGCTCGCTCCCTATATGGCTCTGTGTGTCTATAAGACACACAAACCGTGGCACAGCTCGGCACTGCCCCCCGCTTCCTCCTTACTGTCTGTTATTAACAGCTGCAAGAGCCAATGGTTCCCGCTGCTGTGTCACAGAGAGGAGAGCGAGAACCAAGAGATCCTTGGCTCCCAGGCACATTACTGGATCAAGATGGGGCTCAGATAAGTATAAAATGGGGGGGGTCTGAGGGGAAGCTACTTGCAGAAGGTTTTTTTTATCTTAATGCATTAAGATACAAAGCATTCTGCCTTTAGAACCACTTTAGATTCTTTAACTTATATTTGATACATTTTTATTACTCTCCCAACATGTCTGAATCTGCTTGTAAAACTCTGCCACTTCACAGGAGAGATGCTTGGGACCGTTATGTTAAAGCTGTGACAGATTTATTCACCAGCACATACATGAATCTGTGACAAGTTCCCCCATTTGTCGCACTACTGCAAGACAGAGTGCTTAACAGTATCTACGACCCTCTTTGTGAATTCCAGGGTGGCAACGTGGCAGCCAGCGGTGGTGTTGCTAACTTGCAGGGAAATATGAAATGTAAGGCAGGCCATAGATTATTCAATTTTCTTTTCTTTCACCATGGGTGGAAGGAAACAAAATTGCTAATTTCCCCCATCAACCCTGACAATGGAATCCCATCTGCAGCACTATTGTGTTCACACAATGATTGATGTTGCCAGCTACAGCCGGTGGCCCTAATCGTTCAGGTAAAACCCGACAGGCAAGTTGTACAAAAGTCGATCGATAGATCGACTTTTGTACAACCAGGGGGCCCGTATATAGATTGAAATTCAGCCAGTCCCCGCTGAACTGGCCGATTTTCGATCCATGTATGGCCGGCTTAATGTAAAAAAGAGTAGCGTGATTTTATACCCAGACTTATTGTCATGATGAAAGAGAAGCAATCGGCAGCTAGTGAATTCTGTAATGTTAATGGGACACATTACTGGAAATGTTAAAGAAATGCATCATGCCACCCATCTGCCTATTAAACCACTATTAACCCCCAGCTCACTGGCTGCTCCCTTCTTCTAGTTCCCCCTAAGGGCAGGATTTCCTCCAACTTACCTAAGATACTGGTCATGATGACACTCTCCCCTCCACCAATTAGAGTGTCTTACCAGACTCTGTCACTTCACAGCAAATACCACCAGCAAGATTGGGGGCAGTTTAAGGGCATTCTGGCTATACAAGTACACTTTGCAGGTTAAATAACATAGGGATAGACCAATTAGTCTCGCTGGAGTGTATCAAAACCATACACCCACCCACAGCAGCCCGGTGCCAGCCAGCCACCCACATCCACAGGCCCTGTACCAGCCACCCACAGGCCCTGTACCAGCGAGCCAGCCAGCCACCCACAGGCCCTGTACCAGCGAGCCAGCCAGCCACCCACAGGCCCTGTACCAGCGAGCCAGCCAGCCACCCACAGGCCCTGTACCAGCGAGCCAGCCAGCCACTCACAGGCCCTGTACCAGCGAGCCAGCCAGCCACTCACAGGCCCTGTACCAGCCATCCAGCCACTCACAGGCCCTGTACCAGCCATCCAGCCACTCACAGGCCCTGTACCAGCCAGCCACAGTCCCTGTACCTGCCACCCACAGGCCCTGTACCAGCCAGCCAGCCACCCACCACAGGGTGCCAGCCAGCCACCCACCACAGGGTGCCAGACAGCCAGCCACAGGCCCTGTACCAGCCGGCCGCCCACAGGCCCTGTGCCAGCCAGCCACCCACCACAGGGTGCTAGCCAGCCACCCACCACAGGGTGCTAGCCAGCCAGCCACCCACCACAGGGTGCTAGCCAGCCAGCCACCCACCACAGGGTGCCAGCAAGCCAGCCACCCACCAAAGGGTGCCAGCAAACCAGCCATTAAGCATTAAACAAAAATGAACATGTTCAGTACCAGATTTGTGTCAAAAATTGTCTTTATTTTTCAAAATTTTAAATGTACAAAATATCGTCCGATACCGATATGTTGTGACCAAAATATCAGTATCGGCCCTGAAAGAACCATATCGGTCTATCCCTAAAATAATAGCAAGTTAGCAAACACATTGTCACTTTGCTGTAAATGGGCAAGGTGATCACGTATCTTTATTGAAAGTTGCGGAATTCAAAACATTGAAAATTACTTCCTATTTTACAATGGTTATACTTTAACACGATTGAATACATTTGTTTACAAATACCTGTAGTGATGTGATAGACTCTGTCTATAAATACTTATATTGGCCTGTGATGCAGTTGTCTTTCTTTTTTTTGCCCTTTTAAATTATGGCTATTGTGCCCTCTGCACTGATCATCAAGTTGGCTGTTGTAAAGCATTATTGTGTAGGCCCTCTAGGAAAACACATGGACAGAGAGAAAAAAGTGGATCTCTATTCGCAGCTCACAGCATCACCTCACTGAAACATGCAATGAGGGCTGAACAATGTTTTATTGTTCATGTTTAGAGAATACATAAAGTTACAATGTTTTAAAGTTACTGTTTAGAGAATACATAAAGTTACAATGTTTTAAAGTTACTGTTTAGAAAATACATAAAGTTACAATGTTTTAAAGTTACTGTTTAGAGAATACATAAAGTTACAATGTTTTAATGTTACTGTTTAGCATCGGTGTCCAACCTTTTGGCTTCTCTGGGCCACACTGAGTGTAGAGAAATTTTCTCGGGCCGCATATAAAGTATATACTATAGTTAAGGTATATAAGTAATAAAATGCTGCCGCGCCGCCGCACCCCCCCCCCCGCACTAATTCAACACAACTAGAGGATGTTCAAATGGAATCAGTATACAGAGGTTTACTTCTTCTGAGAGATATTAAAGAAACACTCTAACCACTATGACCACTTCAGTGATTTGAAGTGGTCACGGTGGTAGGAGTCAAACACTGCACATTCTCTCTCCCCCCCCCCCCCCTTCCCGAGGCAGCTTCTGCCTACCATTAGTTGGAAGCCGCTGTGGCCATGCCCTCGACACGACTTCCTTCCTCCCCAGTAAAAAAAAATTGTCAGGGGGCAGTGGGCCGCATTGCCTGGGGTTCTGGGCCGCATGTGGCCCCCGGGCCGCAGGTTGGACATGCCTGGTTTAGAGAATACATAAAGTTTGATGCTTCATAATGTCAGTGTTAATTAGGACGTTATTGCTCCTAAAGTATACGATCATTTTCAGAACGTGCTACATGTTCCACCCATTTTTATGGTGGAACATGTAATGTGTTCCAGCTCCTGCAGCTTTCCCCCCTCTCCAAGTGACAACAGGCATGGGGGTTTTTCTCCCCGCACCCGCTGTCACAATTTCCACAGTTTCCTGTAAATGAATGCCTAAAGGTTCCGTTGCAGCTGGCGGCTTGTAGTTCTTAATGAACTACCAGGTTGTTGGTGAGCGCTGTGGTAGTCCATTGATTCTTCCTGCTCTCAGGCAACTGCCTGACTGTACGAGGTTTTGGGCAAGTAGGCTCAGAGTATTCAGGAAACTGAGGTTGCACCCGGGATCTGCTGACTGCAGGTGCAATGCTCAACAGGCTCCAGAAAAAAGAAATGCTAATTTTTTACCTGCAAACAAATGTGCATTTATTATCTTTTTTTGAAAAGGGGAAGTCATCTTTTAGGCTGGATTCACAATAGCTGAGGCCGCAGCTCACAGCAAGGGGTCCGTCACATCCCTGTTCTCCGTTTCGGGTGCGAATTGGGTTTGAACTTTTGCCTGAATTCTGACCTGCAGGCACACAAGACCGTTTTCCAGTGTGGACCGCGGCCGCCCCGGAGATGTGTGAAGCGGCTTCATTGAGAGCTGGTCACACTCTTCTGTCATGCGAACTGGATGCAGGGATACCTACATCCAATTCGCATTAGTGTGAACCCAGCCTTAAGCAGGCCATACATAGATAGAAATTTGGCTGGTTCAGCGGGGAACTGCTGAATTTCGATCCATGTTTGGGCAGCCTGGTTGTACATAAGTGGATCTATTGATCGACTTGTAAACAACCAGCCTGTTGGGTTTTCCAAACAATCAGTGCCACTGCCTATAGCTGGCAACACTGATCATTGTATCCTGATGGCAGGGAATGATTTTATGTGGATGAGGAAATTGGGGCATTTTTTCTTTTGTTTAACCCCTTGGTTGAATGAAAAAAATGCATAATGTATGAGCTGCCTTACTCTTCAATATATGGACTTTCAATACTGTGTGGTAAGGCCTCATTCATGGGGGAATTAAACTACCTGCATGGGGATACATTAAACACCTGTGCATCACCGTGCGGGTAAACACGGCCCTCACACAGGGTGGTGTGAATGAGGCCCAATTCACACAATATCTTGATTTGGACTGCACTTGGCATCTACAAGGCCAAATGAGTGGAGGCACTGGTGATAAGTAGAGATTCCGTCCTGTTCTCACAGATATAGTAAAGGCTCTGCTCCTTAAACAGAACTAAATTCATTGCTTTAACTTTCCCAAAACAATTACATGCAAGGTATGCCGTAATGATTGTCATATTTGCATAGGCACTCAACCAAATCCTAAACCCATCAACAAATGGCTGATGTCATAACTGATCACATGTGCAGCACCATGGCAACTGCACATCAAACAAAGGTTAACCTCCCTGGCGGTATGATTCTTTTGGATTTTAGGTGCTGAAAGCGGTACCACTATTTTGCATGTAATTCTTGTGAATGAGCAGCCCAAACCAACTGTATACATTATATATATATATATATATATATATATATATATATATATATATATATATATATATATATATATAGTATGTGTGTGTGTGTGTGTGTGTGTGTGTGTGTGTGTATATATATATTTATATATATATATATGTATGTGTGTGTGTGTG
This sequence comes from Pelophylax lessonae, assembly GCF_965119305.1. NCBI lineage: Eukaryota > Metazoa > Chordata > Amphibia > Anura > Ranidae > Pelophylax > Pelophylax lessonae. The sequence goes on from NC_138773.1 coordinate 190,207,980, forward strand.
TGTGTATATATATACGGAGACGGAGGCCGGGGCTCGCAGACGATCGGGAGGAAGCTCCGCCGCCGCACACCGCCGGGATACTTCGCTGGATCCCGGAGAAAAGGTAAGTAAAACCTCCTCCAGCATCCAGCGATCTTCCTAGCGCTACCCCGAGTGTGACTCGGGGTTACCGCTTTTTGCTCTAAAATCTTACCCCGAGTCACACTCGGGAATACCGCTAGGAAGGTTAATAAATGGCTGCTTCCTTGGCTATAAAGGATAGGAGGATTTAGTTCCGCTTTAATATCACACAGGGGGCTCCACAAAACATCAGTAGCATGAATAGGGTGTAAAAATAGGGCTACATTTAGAGGTACTACTGGGATGCCTTGAAATTCATGAAATTTGAGTACTACTATGTTAAAGTGGAACTTTAGTCAGAAAATCAAGTCCTGCTAAATGACTTCAGGCTGGCCCCTTTTGCATGTATAGCTATGTAAAACATTAAAAATAAGTGCCTATATTGTTTAAAATCCAGGTATACACTGCCTCACCCTGCTCTGCATATGCTCAGTTGCTCTCCATTTTTATGCACTGCTGAGTTTGTAGAGGCCGATCTGCTGACAGCCTTAAAGCAGAATTAAACATTCCTATCTTTTACAGCCCAGAAAGCTGCTTCTGTTTGATCTGCAACTGCCATGGTGCTGTACATGTGATCAGTATGACCCCAGCCATTTAATGGTTTGACAGTTTGGTTAAGGACACAAAAGCTTACATTTCCAGCATTCCAGGAATGTAACAATTTCTTTTTTTCCCAAAACATTTTATTGAGATAAAATAGAATGATATAACAAGTGAACATCACTTTGGTTGGTACAAAGCGTAGCAAGAACAGAAACAGTAACAATACAAACACAATATAGGAGTGGATGAACAAACCACGACATAATCATACAGTGGAAGATCATCACAAATCAGGTAATATAAACCGTTAGTAGGGTGAGGACAGTCCTGTTTCCCATACTCTGGTGTAGGGCTGTAGGGAGGACAGACATACAGTCAAAAACTGTTTTGATCTCTACTGTGGTGGGGTGTGTAACGGATAAGGCACAATCAAGGGCAGTGGTAACACCCCCAAGGGGGAACACACTGTATCCGGGCATAGGGGGCAACCATCAAATGTGTGTAGGCCGTCTTGGGGTGGCAATTCCGAAGAAACCCACAGAGGGAAGCAATAGAGGTAAATGCGCCCGCCCGGAGGGGGGGTCGGGTCTGTGGCTTGGGAAGGATAGGGGGAGCACCTCAGTGGGGGGGAAGGGTGGGAAAGGAAAGAGGGGGGAGGGAGGCTGAGGGAAAGAACATGAGGGAAGGATTTTAGAGAGAAAGATAGAGAGAAGGAAGGGCGGGGGAAGGGAGGCTCAAAAAGGGGCGTGAGCCCCACGGTGTCGGTGTGAGGGACTCAACCGAGATTTTGATAACGGGTAAATGGGGGAAGATATCTGAGGGCCCAATGTCTGGCATGCGGTAGCCAGCATTTAGGAGATAGTGGTCAGGTTCTGAAAGTCAGGAAGAGTTGTGAAGTGTTTCCAGGGAGCCCATGTCATGTAATATTTGCTGTGAGCATCCTTGGCCTGTGCAATAGTGTCCTCCGTTTCTGCCACCCTCTGAACCCTTCTCAGCAATTCTGCGACTGGGGGGGGGGGGGGGGAGTAGAACGCCAGTGGCATGGCACACACACATTCTGGCTGCATTGATAAGGTGTAGGGTGAGGGACTTTTTGTAACTGGAGTAGGGCAAGGATGTGTGATGAAGCATGTATTGCGTCGGAGTGAAGTCGGGAGTGTAGGTGGTAATACGGGGAATCAGGGAGTGCACCTCCCTCCAGAATGGCTGGACGACAGGGCAATCCCACCATACATGCAAAAGGGAGCCCGGGTGTTGGCCGCACCTCCAACAAGTAGGAGAGTTGGCTGCCGAGAACTTGTGTAATAATTCAGGAGGTAACTGTTTTTTAAACTATGGGTTTAGTTCCCGCTTTATGATTTACTGCTGTTCAGGGGATTTGGGCTTTAGCAAAATGGCAGCCTCCAGCAAAAAGAATGTGGAATGTATGTTCCTCACTAAAGAACATTATTTTTATCAAGTTGTCATGGGTGAAATCTTACTTTAATGTTATCTACAGACATTGTGAGGCAGTGGGCCCAGGAGGAGAGAGTTCCATCTAATAGGATGTTTGCTATATTGTGTGTATATGTCTCGGTGAGCACCCATAGAAAAATAAGTCACTAAAAGGGAACGAAACCTTGCAGTATGTTCTCCTGTGGATAGAAGAAAAGATAATTATGAACTTTATAGCAACTATATCTGTGAGGTGGACCTCAATCCAGTTAAAGGGCTCTTCTGCTTATATTCAAAGGGGGCTGAATAAACTGGCTGAGTTGTCGGTTTTCCAGTAATTTCACCTCCAGTAAGACAAAGGCTTCTAGTCCTGCCCGTAAAATGTGAACCACTAAATCCAAATGCTTTTTTGAAGAGACTGTTTTGTTGCCTACTATAGCCACAATTCAGGAAACACATGCTTAATATCTGTTCCTGAAAGTCACTGACATTATATCCCAGAATTTACATGCTGACTTTCATTACATGTTAAAGGCTCTTTCAGAGTGCTGCCTGTTCCTCCTGAAGAAAGTTTTGAAGCGTGGAATGATTTTGCACAACAAGTGATGGAGGAACCTATAAGAACAGTCGTGTGAGTACCACTGCCCAAGACTATACTGATGTTCTGCTTATGGACTGCACCGTGATCCTGATCGGAGGCTTTCTGATTTCAAACATACAAAGCATAAAGAAAGGTAATCTCTCCTGCAGATGTTGACAAATTAAGGACTGCTCAAATTCTAAAGGGGCTACTCCCACATCACCCTAATATGTCTGTCACCTGTCCTTTGATTTATTTTGAGAGAAAAAAAAATTACTTTTTTTGAAACTATTACTGAACTAAAGAAAAGGGAGACTGATAACTTCTTATAGTACAACTTTTACTAAAAACAAAATGGCTAGTAAACTTTCATAGCTTAAAGCTCCATCTACTAATAACAAGGTTTTCAGTCATAACCCTCTCTTCCCAATCAAATGGTTTCACTGTTGACAAGCAGTCCACATAGTTTGTCAATGGGTGCCTGCCGAGTAGTCTAGAAGTTCACCTAAAAGTTGGACAATTGCACAGAAAAAAAACAGGGGAAGATAAAAAGGTAAAAGTTCATAGATTACCTGGGGTAGGCTGCAGGTGTACTTTAAATTTTAGTGATATATCCACTTCTGCTCTATTAGACACTGGCTCTCCGCTAAATAAACTAGTCTTTCTACCAAAAATTCTTTAAAAGTTAGAAACATAGAAACATAGAATGTGTCGGCAGATAAGAACCATTTGGCCCATCTAGTCTGCCCAATATATCTGAATCCTATGAATAGTCCCTGGCCCTATCTTATATGAAGGATAGCCTTATGCCTATCCCATGCATGCTTAAACTCCTTCACTGTATTTGCAGCTACCACTTCTGCAGGAAGGTTATTCCATGCATCCACTACTCTCTCAGTAAAGTAATACCTTTGGGAGCAGGTTACATGTTCCACCTGTTTTTAGGGTGGAACATGTAACATGTTCCCAATGCTGCATCCGGTGCCCAATCCCCACACTCCCTGTGACAGCAGTACGGGGAGACATTCCCCATTCTAGCTGTCACTTTTTGAAAACGAGAATGCATCGTTCATTTACACAGCTCTGTGTGGGAATGAACTACAAGCCCTGACATCCTTTGTGGCTGTCGGTTTGTAGTTCTCAATGACTTATCATGGCGCTGTGGAGCGACATGGTAGTTCATTGATTCTTCCTGTCAGATTGTATCTGCTTGCCCGTACGGGATGTACACTGACAGATCTGCAGGAGACCTGCATAGCATCGGCGATCTAATGATCACCGGTGCAATGCTTTACAGGCTCCAAAAAAATACAAATAAATAAATGCACATTTCTCTTTCATTCATTGACGGACACAGCTCCTGATCTTCTTAACTATTGGGTTATACTGCCCCTACAGGAGTAGGACACTAGGCAGAAAAAAAGTCTGGCAACACCTATGGGCAGTCCCAGGGGGTATACTCCCTTTCTCTGATATAGGTACTTTTTTTCTGCCTAGTCAGGAGTAAGGACCTAGTTTATTGCTGGGATCTCTGGTTCTGGCAATTTTCTCCTTTTTAGATAGTTTGTTTTTTTTCCTGTGAGATCTACAATCAACTCCCGGACTGGGCAACAGGCGATAATCTAGGTCCATTTGTCACCCCAGTCTGGCCTGCGAGCACGCGTAGACCTCAGCTCTGCGCTAGGTCGGCCGCGACATAGCCCCACCGGACAAGGGCTGGCCTGCGAGTTAAACACCTCACGAGGTTGCATACAACTGGGTCTCGGCCTGAGTCGCAGCGTTCCTCCTGGCTGACAGCCCCCCATTTAGATGGAGAGGAGGTTCTGTCTGGAGCAGTGCCCCCCTGCTTTCTGGTATGGTAAGTAACTGTTTCCCTCCCCTCTCCCTGGAGGGTTATGGGGTGGATGTGGGACTCTCCATGGGACTATCAGGCCCCTCGGGGTCCCCTCCTTCCCGTTAGGCACCCCCCTCATCCGTTTGGGGGTCCTTGTGGGCCTTCTCACCCCCCATCCACCCCCCTTTTTCTTAACTTATGCTGGGGCTGTGGGGTGGTCTGGTCCACCACCTGGGGTGGGGGCAGGGTGCTGTGCTGGCGATTCCACACCCGTGGGCTTCCCTGGTTCAGGACAAGTGGATCCACAAAGTTATACGGTCCCGCTACAAGATCAAGTTTTGTTCTTACCCTCCGGAAATGTTCTTTTCTGCCAACTTACGCCTGTCCCCGGACCGCTTACAGGGTCTTTTTTGGGGCCGTGCAAGATCTGTTACTTCAAGGGGTGGTTGTCCTGGTTCCGACATCAGAACATTTTCAGGGGTTTTACTCAAACCTGTTACAGTTCCCAGGAAGGAAGGAAAGGTGTATCCAATTCTGAATCTCAAGGCGTTGAACTGCTTTGTGCGAGTGCAGAAGATCAGAATGGAGTCCATTCACATGGTGGTGGCATTCCTGCTTTGGGGATATTCTTGCCTCTATTGACATCAAGGACGAATACCTTCACATTCCAATATGTGCCGGTCACCAGCGCTTCCTCTGCTTTGCTGTGGGAGAGGAGAATTATCAGTTTGTGGTGTTACCCTTTGATCTCGCCTCCGCTCATCGGGTCTTCACAAAAGTGTTGGCCCCGGTGCTAGAATTGGTACGTCAGCGGGGGCTACTTGGATGACCTTCTGCGAGCGGAGCCTCCTACTGCTCTGGTGGAAAACCCGGAGATCACCATACGAACTCTGATGAAGTTCGGCTGGATTCTGAATTTTCAGAAGGCTGCTGTGGTTCCGTAAACAAAGCTGGACTATCTGGGTCTGACCCTGGACTCGGCTTTGGCCAGAGTGCTTCTTCCTCTTGACAAACTCCAGAAACTGCTGGCTGCAATTCGCCTCCTGCTGTCCAGCAGATGGTCATCCCTCCGGACTTGCATGCGGGTGCTGGGCCTAATGGTGTCTACCTTCGAGGCGGTTCCGTTTGCACAGTTCCATAAGAGGTCCCTGCAAAGGGAGATTCTGGGCAAATGGGGCAAGAATCTGCAGTCTCTGAACAGTCAGATCCGGGTGAGCTGGGGAGCGAAAGGGTCCCTGATATGGCGGCTTCGTTCTCTGGCGCTTGAGCTGGGCAAATCCTTCCTCCCCTTGTATTGGACAGTGGTCACAACGGATGCCAGCCTGTCCAGGTGAGTAGGCGTCCTCTGCAATAATTCTGCTCAGGGGGTCTGGACACTGGAAGAGTCCAGAATACCAATCAATGTCCTGGAACTCTGAACAATTAGTGTCTGGAACATTGGACAGATTGTCTTCAGGGATGTCAAGTGCGCATTCAATCGGACAATGCCACAGCCATGGCTTATGCCAATCACCAAGGGGGCACAAGAAGTGTCCTAGCGACTCTGGAGGTAGCGGGCATTCTAAGGTGGGCAGAACGGTTCGTTCCACCCCTCTCTGCCATGCACGTTTGGGGGGTGGAAAACTGGCAGGCGGATTACCTCAGTCGGCAGGCATTGGACCAAGGGGAGTGGTCCCTTGATCCTGTGCACGGTCACGGGATCCTCTGGCGGACACCACAGATGCGCTGGTGGCCCTGCGGGGTCAGTATCATCTTATTTACACCTTCCCTCCTCTCAAGCTTCTGCCAAGACTTCTGCGCAGGATGGAGGCAGAAGGGATTCCGGTCATCTTGGGGGTCCCGGACTGGCCTTGCCGGGCTTGGTACACAGATTTGGTGCAGCTGGTCACCGATGTTCCTTGGAAGCTTCCTCTTAGGGAGAATCTGCTGTCCCAAGGGCCAATCTTGCATCCTGCTTTACAGTCGCTGGCTTTGACGGCTTGGCTGTTGAACGCCAGGTGCTGAAGGATAGAGGTTTGTCTGAGTTGGTGATTCCAACGCTGTTAAAAGCTAGGAAATGTACTTCTGAAAGATCTACCATCGCACGTGGAAGACGTACATCACGTGGTGTGAGTCTCTTGGGGTTCATTCTCGCTTTTTTTTGGCGGCTCGGATCTTCTTGCCCTTCCTTCAGTGGGGGGTTGAGCAGAGACTGGCCTTGAGTACTATCAAGGGCCAGGTGTTGTCCTTGGCTGTCTTCTTTCAACGGCCCTTGGCAACACGCTCCCTGGTGCGTACCCTTTCTTCAGTGAGTTCGGCACTTAGCTCATCCTGTGCGGTCTCCGTTGCCGCCATGGGACCCCAATTGGTGCTATCAGTCCTCCAGAAGCCTTGTTTGATAATCTTCGGGAGATTCCCCTGCTTATGCTGTCTCAGAAGGTGGCCTTTTTGGTGGATATCACTGCTGCACGCAGGTTGTCGAAATCGGCGGCATTATCCTGTCATTCACCTTTTGATTCACAGGGATAAGGTGGTTCTTCGTCCCTGTCCGTCGTTCCTTCGAAAGGTTGTCTCTGATTTTCATTTGAATGAAGCCATTGTGTTGCCTTCTCTGTGCCCCAGGCCAAAACATCCAAAGGAAATTGCTTTGCATGCCTCGGATGTGGTCCGGGCAATTGGGCAGCTATGGAGTCTTTTACGAAGTCAGACTCCCTATTTGGCCCTGGAAGGGGTTGTCCGCTTCCTCTGCGACCATTTCCAGATCGATCAGACGGACAGTGATTCAGGCCTATTCCATCAAGGGTCAGGTTCCTCCTTTCCCTGTCAAGGAGCACTCTACTCGGGCGCTCAGTGCCTCCTGGGCTTTCCGGCATCAGTAACGCAGGTCACCTGGTCGTCGGTGCACCCTTTCACAAAGTTCTATAAAGTGGATGTGTTGACATCTGCGGATGCTTCTGCACTACTTTTACCAACTTTGGGGGCATTTTTAATAGACATTTGTGCATGAACCCGCAGAGATGTCTTTCAAGTCGCCCCCAAAGTCAGACTGAACTGCGGCTTTGAAATTGTGCTAGTTGAGATGAACTTGCATGATTTCAAAGCTGTGCTGAGTGTGAACGAGGACTAAAACTCTGAAGCTGATTGGTTTCTTTGCAGAGTTGCACCAGATTTTGCACTCTTCAGTTTTAGTAAATAAACCCCTATGTCTATGTTGTGGAAAGAAAATCCTGTTTCTATGGATAGTTCCCTGTAAGTTGAACTTTGCATTTCTGTTGTGGTAACTGATGAGGATCTCCCACTTACAGTAATTGTGTATGTGAGCCTTCTACCTGATGGTAACGATTCAGCTCATAGAAGCAGAAGAGTGATGGCAAAAAAAAGTGGTCCGTCGAGTCTGATCCATTTTTCTGTATTTTATGTTTTTTATTTATATATATATATATATATATATATATATATATATATATATATATATTATACATATATTATACATATATTAACTTTGACTGAGTGTAGAGCTACCTTTGTTTGAATCCACTTGCAGCTCCTATGATTGTGGGCTGCAATGTTGAAGTGAAAGGGAGAGATCAAAAGAAGACGACTTTTATTTGCCCACTTGGGATTTTCCAGTTTGGTCACATGCCCCAGGGCAGGGATTCCCAAACTATGGCCCTGCAGTTGTTCAGGAACTATAATTCCCATCATGCTTAGTCATGTATGTGAATGTCAGAGTTTTGCAATGCCTCATGGGATGTGTAGTCGTCGTTTGGGAATCCCTGCCCCAGGGGATTACTGGTACACCTGCAACCTTCCAGCATTTATTGGATCGGACAGTGAGAAACTTTTGGCCCTCTCAGAATATTGTCTGCAGTATTCAAATGACATCATTGTTTTTGCTTCTACTCTGGTGGAGCATGTTTGGAGAACAATTAGGCTTGGTTCACACTATTGCGATGTCGCACATTGTATGTGATTCGCACCGCATTGTTGTGCAGATCACATGCGATGTCTTTTGCTTTGCACTGGAATCGGATCGCATGGGTGTTCACACTGTGATCCAATTCCTGCACCATTTCACAATTCGCACTTCGATCCGATCCATTCATTACCTGCGAACCGATCATTACCTTTGTATTAACACCCGCAGCTGTTCGCATAGGGCAGTGTAAACTGCCTGCGAGAGACATGTGATGCGGGAACCCACACAGGAATCGCGCTGGTTCCAGCATCGCATGTGTGAACCCAGCCTGAAAGTGCATGATTGTTTGAGGAGAGAAGGCCTAATGCTCACTGGACAAATGTGAGTCTGCTAGCTCTTTATAGGTCACATTATGTTTTCAGAAGGGATAGCAACTGATCTTGCTGAAGTGAAAGTTTGCATGACCTAGCCTTTCATAAATCTGACGGAACTGAGGTTCTTCTTGGGTTTTTTTGGCTGCTGTCATTGCTTCATAGGCGACTATACAAAGATTAAATGGCTTTGTAATGACCCGCTAAATAAAACCCTTCTTGCTGACAAAACCAACAAAACTTTCAATGAAGTGGACTTCATGTGAGGAAGCTTTTCTAGAACTTAAGAAAAGCCTTACAAATGCACCTGTGTTGGCTTGCTTAGACCAACCTTTTTTTAGTCAAGGCACCCTTTAAAATTATAGACAATCTCAAGGCACCCTTTTGAAATATGGACAGTCTCGGCACCTCATTCTAAAATGTAAAAAAACGATCCTAATAGTTTTACATAATGCAGCAACATCCATATGTAGGACACCCAACTTTAGAAGTGATGTTTTCTTCCAAACCAAATACACTTATGCACACTGGCACTGACTAGTACACCAATGTTTCCCTTCTCCCTCAATTTCTCTCCATCAGTCAGCTAATGTGACCCCATTGCTTAGGGGGAGGGCAACAGGAGGGTCAAACAAGGACGCTGTGGAGGCAACAGGCAATCCTCCTTATCAACTGATACCATTGGTTGTTAGGATGCCAGTGTCTAGAAAGTAGTTATGGTGCATAAAGAAAACCCATGGCTTTGTATAACTAAAAGGCAGGCCTAATCTACCTGCTGGCTTGTTTTTACAATTTTGGATAAATTTTGAGGGATTTTGCCAATTCACCCTGGTTGAAAAAGGCTGGCTTAGACCTACAAAAGTCTTACATTCTCCATGTGAATGTCAGTTATGATGGGTTTGGAGGAATCTTCCACAGGAGTATCCAGGAGTACTGAGACCTGATGCTAACACCAGTCAGTCTTAACTGAGCCTATCCTTGATACTTTTCTTTACTTGCACTAACATACAAGTTTTTAGGACAGGCTTTCGGTGTGGACTCCCTTGTTCAAGGTCCTAGCAAAAGAGAATCATCATGTACACAAGCTGGAATTTCCTGCCCTGATGTGGTCTGTTGTTGAAAAGCTGCATGATTAGTTGTATGGGGCTCAGTTTGAGGGGGGGGACGGACAACAACCCACTCGCATATAATCTGATTTCAGCCAAGCTGGATGTCACTTGTCAAAGCGGGTTGTTGCCTTGGCTAGCTTCCAATTCATCTTCAAGTACAAACTGCTGACCAAAAATATTGGGATTGATATTCTCTTCACGTGCCCTGATTTGCTGTGGAACCTGGAAGAAGTACTTGGATCTTCTGTGGCCACCTATTGTACTACAGCATCTGTGCAAGAATACAGTGTTGCCTTTTCCTATTTGCAAGTTATTGATTCTCTTGGGAGCTGGAGAACGGTGCATCCCAAACATGAACTTCTCTCCTACCGCTTTAGGGGTACCAGAAAATATCCAACTACAAAAGGATATGATTCTTCTACAAAAGCGAGATCCCGTAATCCAAGACCATTTCATTTGGACACAAATGAGGGAAGTTCCTGCCGACTATTGTAGGCGTTGGGTGCGATATCTGCAATGGAAAACTCTGCCTTTTTCAACTTCCCCCATGGAACACTTGAAACATTCTGACACAATGAGTTTAGTGTGCTTGTGCTTTTTGTGTATCAAAAATAACAGGAGGAGGGTAGGCAATGTTTTTTGATCGATTCGTGACTGATTATTACACTCAATGCTACACTACCAAAGACCGACCAAAAAGCAGTGTTTGCGGTGTTGTGGAAGAAGTTATTTGCCAAACCAAATTCACTCTAACCAAACTGTGAATACTGCTTAGCAGTGACAAGCGCTATATCACACGTTATCATGCAGTAGGGGATGTCCTCCGCGAACATTTTCTGTCGTACCTAGCTGGGCACCCTCCCTGATGGTGCTAACCAATATAGGAACATGTTGGAGCTATGGTATGTGCCTGCAGTTGAACCAAGCTAGAGTCAACTGGTTTCCTCCCATCAATGCGCTACCTGCACACCCCCTGCGGCGCGCGAGCAGGGAGCTCTGTGATTGCGGACTCGACTGATTACAGCGGAGAGGTAGAGGGCCAATCACAGCGGACCTTTACCCCATGATCAACTGTGTCCAATGAGAGCTGATCACAGATGTAAACACAAGGCGGGAATGATGTCAGCATGAGGAGAGCAGAAAAGAACCGATAACGGCTTGTTTTAAAGGGACATCGGCACTGATTATCAGTGCCGTTCCAACAGTGCCCAACAGCGCTGCCAATCAGTGTCCCCTATCAGTACCTCTTTATCAGTGCAGCCTCATTAGTGCACATCAGTGGAGAAATTGGTAACAAACTACTTTGGTAACAAACTACAAAAAATCAGTTTTTTATTTTTTCTTCAAACTTTGTCTTTTTTCGTTTTTGTTTTAGGAAAAAAAAAAAACACCCAATGGTGATTAATTGGCACCAAAAAAAGCTCTATTTGTTAAAAAAAAATGATACATTTTTTTATGTTAGAACAGTGTTGCATGGCCGCGCAATTGTCATTCAACCTGTATCAGCGCAACTGAAAGCTGATAACTGGCCTGGGCGGGAAGGGGGTGAAAGTGCCCATTAGGCAAGTGGTTAAAGGGTGATGTGATGTACAGACAAACTATGCTCTGAGGAAGAGGGCTTGCCCCTTGAAATGCGCCAGTATGTACATCTGAAAGGTGCCAAGGTCTCAGTGATACCGATCTACATCTGGACCTTCTTGTCACTTCTGTTTTGTTTTGTTCTTTTCAATGCTTTTAGCCTTCCAGGTATTTTTGTATGTTTTTGGCTTATTTTTTTCATTCGTAAACTTTCCATCAGGTGATGCAATAGGCCTTTGCTTCCCCTTGTTATTTTTTCATTTAGTAGAAAGATTTCCTCAATCAGAAGAGGGCTATACTGGCGAAGCATTCCTGTTATCAAAGTGGATGATAAGGAATATGATGGTTCTCCTGCATTGGTCTCAGCATTGCCTTAGCGCTATAGTGTCGACATTTTGGATTTATCTGTTCGTAAAACTTTCCTCGTCTATGCAGATTTGAATTGTTCTCCTTAACTTGCACATATCAGGCCTTATATGCAATATTAAATAGCGTGCTTACATATGAAATGGGTATTAGATAACTAATCTGTATTTTTTTTTTTCAAATCTAGGAATCTGGGTGGACTCATGAAAGTTCCACCAATCATTACCTTCATGTCTCGATGTCTTGTCTGGTAAGCTTAGTTAAAATAATTATAGATTGTATGTATTCTTGTCCTAGTTAGGCTACATGTCTTTAGGCAAAAATACCTGGAAAGCTGCTTTTTACATATGAGGTTCGGAGATCATTTCTGTACATCCGTTCCTGTGGGCTTTTACCAGGCTTGCTTGTACTGTAATCACTTTATTTGTATTGTATGTAATTTGTCCATTTGTTTTTTCTGCTGTGTGGGAGATTATACAGTCTCCTTTTCGGTCCTCCATCTACTATGTGGCACAAGGGCATCAATGAGCGGATACAAATTGAAAAACCTTGTTTAGGTTTCTCCTCATATAGTTTTGGTACATCAAAAGGTGATTGTACAGAAATTGTACAATGTATGACCAGCTTTACTAAGAATAAAATATAGATATGCAGCACTGCATAACACACACACACACACATTTTTATCATCATCTGTTATTCCTTTTCTTTTTGTCAAAAATTGATTTCACTAAAGATCTTGTACAAACCAGTTGAATCTACTGCTTGAGCATTATTTTATCGATTTTTGAACTTTTTTTTAATTGTAGAGGTTCACTAGGCCAGCCCATGGAGTCAGTTTTTTTTTTTTTTGTTTTGTTCAAATAGTACACCAAGATTCAGTTAGGAGTACACATGTCTCTTGTATTCCATTGACCTTTACTTATCCTGGAGTTTGGCTTCAAAGTGGTTGTAAGGCCAATTTCACACTTGTACGACCTGAAAGTCGCACAACTTTGACGCGACTTTAAGCAATGCCTGTGTAATCTTGAGGTCTGTGGACCTCAAGTCGCATCAAAGTCAGACCGAAGTAGTGCAGGGACTACTTTAAAGTCACACAGATATGAATAGTACACGGTGAAAATCATGGGGTACGACTTGTCATGCGATTTTTGCATTCCCAAGTTGCATAAGTGTGAAAGTGTCCCTTAATGCCTTCCCTACATTAAGGTAAAAACTTGTTGTGCCCCCCCTTCCACTTCAAACAACTACCTCACCCCTGAACCCATCCAGTGCTGTGCACTGCTGCTTTTTCCTCTCCATTCTCACACAGGGACTGACAGAGGCAGCAGTGGGACCCATTGGCTTCTGCTGCTGTCAGTCAGATCCAGTGAGGAGAGAGAAGGAGAGAGCCTATGGGTGCACCGCCATAGGAAGTGGCTTCCTATGGGAACGCACCGAGAGGAAGAGCTGAGAACATCAGTGGAGGACCCCAGAAAAGGAGGTGCAGGGCAGAGCGGGTAAGCATAGCATGTTAATTATTAAGAGGAAAAACTGAGACTTTACAATTTAGGTTTAAATGAGGTGTTTGTTGAGGATAGACAAAAAAGGAACCATTTTTAGGTTATAACCTAATGTTTTGTGAGTTTATGAGAAAATAAATGTCCATTTTATGTAAAAAATTACCAGTTTCACATCTACGCAATTGTAGCGTTACCCCTGTAGGAGCCGCTGGATAGGATTGGTCCCCTGTTCTTTGCCTTAACCTTTTCAACAACCTTAGCCGCTCTCCTACATCAGGTTGAGCGCACAAATGGCCAAACCCAGTATATTAGTGAAAGCGATACTTGATACCCAGTAGCAGTGCTGCATCAAGAAATGGGCACCAAAGCAATAAGCAGAGATAAACTTAATATATTGTCACTTAATAAGGTTAAAGCGGTAGTAAACCGCCAGCTTTTTTTTCTCCTGCAAGGCAAAGTCATAATGTGCTAGCATGCATTGCATATTAGCACGTTTTGTGAAATTTACTCTAAAATGAAGCCCTTCAGCAATGCACTGTTACCACTGACAGGGCTTCCATCTTCAAACGGTCTTCCTTCCAATTTGGCGAGCTCTGGTCCTTTGGTTGGATGAGCCGCGATTATGTCACTCCCGTGCATGCAGGCGGAATCTGCTGTTTACAGCACAGGACTCTGTAGGAACGGCATTGGTATGAAGTCACCGACGACTTTGCTAGTAAATATCTCATAAATGGTGCAAGTTTAGGGGATATTTACTGTACCTATAGGTAAGCCTTATTATAGGCTTACCTATAGGTAAAAATTAAGCAAGGCAGTTTACTCCCACTTTAAGCACAGAATAAAACAACAGATGAGCACAAAATAAAATGACAATATAGGTGACGCAGTTTAACATGCAAAGTGACTAACCGTACGGGATAGACATAAGGTGACATTTACCATCCAGACCAGCATAAACGGTAGCAACACTACCTGAGTTGCTATAGTGCTATCAACAGTCTATCTATCGATCAATCTATCATCTTGTATTAATGGTGGTTATGTTAGGCCTTAACCGACTGGATGTACAATGTTTTATTCTTCACATTATTGTAGCCCAACACTTGGGCTACAAAATACTGTATTCATTTTTTTAAAATTGAACATTTTGAGATGAAAATTATCCTGAGACACTAAATCCTGATTATTAAAAATCAAATGTATCTCTGTTGCACATTTAAATATACAGGAACCCACCTAGTGTTTGTATTGACTTGAAGAATAAATTTGTGCCACACAAAAGCATTGGACATGACCAGAGATGTATAGTAACTAAGTAGAACTACTTCACTACTGTACTTAAGTACCGAAAGGCGGTATCTGTACTTTCCTAGAGTAGAATTTTTTTTCTCTTACTTCCACTTTTACTTCACTACATTTTTTCGATGATTTCAATACTTCTACTCCGATATTTTTTTTTGTGCTGCAGTTACTCATTACAATTATAAAAATTACCACTGCCAGAACAGTAGATGGCAGGTTTCATGAAGTTAAAAACATGTGTATTATCAGCGCATACGAAAATAAATGCTACTGTATGTATAAATAAAAGCTGCATTTGAAATAATAAAAAACAATATGATTTTCAAACTTTTGACTTCTTTCTTTAATAACTACATAACAAAGTACTTGTACTTTTACTTTCAGTACTTGAGTAGCAATTTTTTTCAAAACTACTGGTACTTTTACTTTTAGTACTTGAGTAGCAAAATTAAAAAAAAAAAATACTTGCAATACTTAAGTACAAAAAATGTTGAATACTTTAGTACTTCTACGCAAGTCACTTTTTGATCAAGCACTTCCACTTCTACTCAAGTCACTTTTTGATCGAGCACTTGTACTTTTGCTCAAGTATGGGTTTTGAGTACTTTATACAACTCTGCATGTGACATGACATACTTTCTACTGGTGTGGAGATACATGATACCAAAAAGCTAATTCAGCTAAAGTAAGGTAGCTAAGGTTAGATATTGCACATACAGCAAATTGTGGAAGACGTTTATGTCCAGGGCACAGTTAGGAGTTAAATTTGAGGCAAACGTGTGTGTGTGTGTGTGTGTGTGTGTGTGTGTGTGTGTGTGTGTGTGTGTGTATGTATGTATGTATGTATGTGTGTGTGTGTATATATAATATATAATCTCCAGATGCAGGACTTACAGCAACAAGGAGTCTGTTGCTTTACTTTCTACTGTACTGATATCACACGGTTTTATCCCTTCCAACCATTCTGCTTATTGAGTGCGGTTGAGGATCTGTACCCTGTGTATCGCTCTTCAAAAAGGTATAGATGCCACTAAAGTTTTCTATTGAGCTCACACCCAATATCAGGCATAAATCCTGGATATCTTTTTTAAGGGTTGTAGTGGATGATCCAAACTTCAGCCAACTCAATATCTATTAAGGTGAAGGGAAGAAAACCATTCATGATTTTGCTGCTACAAGAACATTTAGGGGCTCGTCTGTCAAGCAATTGTATGGCCAAACCACTGAAATAAACAAAAAACTGGCATCTTTTTTAAAAGCCTCGCCAAGTGATTTACATACTGTAAGTGCTTAACACTTCTGTTAGTAGGCAGATTACACAATATAACAAAAAATATACCCAAATGCCAAACATTGAAAGTACTATGTAAATGATTTCCTATAACAGTTCACAAATCTGTTTTCACTACAGGACTGCTCTTGCCTGAGACGGACACCTGTAAAATCTATAAGCCTGAGTAAAGAATCGACTTGCAGCATCTATCCACACTGGGTAATAAAACTTCTGATGTTTTCCTTTTATATATTTAAAGGTTTATGGTATAAAGATCAAATCAACCTAACTGGTTACCATTCACTGTTAATGGAAACAAGTAGTGCAGTTAAAGACTAAGTTCACCTTTTGGAACATGTTCCAGCTTCTGCCTCCTCTCACCCTGATCCCTCTGTTCCTGTGACACAGTGCGGTCATGCTGTGCTCTACCCACAAGATTATTTCATTTATTCACAGAGTTCTTTGAATGAATAAACTACAAGTACCGCCATACATTGCGGCTAACGGCTTTTCGTTCTCAATGAACTGCAAGGGTGATGGTGTGTGTGCTCTCATAGTTCATTGTTTCCTCCTGCAATTCAGTAACTGTCTGCCCATATCAGAGGTACGGGCAGACAGTGTATTGAGATTATACAGAACCCTTGCTTTGCACCTGCAAACAGGTGATTGCAGGTGCAATGCTTTACAGGCCCCAATTTAAAAAAAAAAAAGTAATAAATGCACATTTTTCCTACCTGCAAAAGGTGAACTTATTCTTTAAGCAAGATTTTAAAGCCATTTTCAAAGCTAAATGTGTATGGTACATATGTAAAAGCTAGTAGTTGTTTGGTTTCTGAAATTCTCTGGTCTTTCTTTCAGGCAGGCGAGCTGCCTCAGTGTTGGATTCCTCCTGTTCTGGGAGAGCATGACGTGCCAGTACGCTCCCTTGAAGTTTCCAGCTATGAGCTCCAAGAGGAACTTGGTACTCTTGTTCTCATGTTTACTTTTCCAGATAATGCAATATCATAAATTAGTTTTAAAAATATGCTGTTATGTTGCCCGTTGAGGTCAAAATTACACTTTCTCTTGACAGCCAACAGCCTTAATAAGGTATACTGAATGATTCCAACTCCTTTGCCATCTCTCTGTTCTGTTAGAGCCACTTTCCTGTTGCAGTAATGGAGTGGGACTTCTAGGTACAAGAAGCATGTAATCTTTCCCATGTGATATTGCTCAGGCCCAAGTAGCCAGTTGCCAGACCTGAACATGGTGATGTAGGTGGGGCAGTAGTGTCATCCACGCGGGTAAACTCCTACAGCTGGGAGGTGGCATGTGGATCAGTTAGTGTACCTTGCTGGGGGAGGTGAGCCATTAGGCGGCACCGTCACTTTGTCCTGAAAAGGCAAAGTGACAGGGTTTCTTTAAGTCTCCATTTTAGCAAAAGATCTATAGGGCTTTTTTTTTTTTTTTTATTTTTTTTTTTTACCCATCTTCACATTTCATTGTTTTCAGATCAGTCCTCTTTCACACGGATACTGTCTAACTTGCATTTTTTTTTGCATTTAGAGGGCAATTCCTAAAACTCGTATTAATGCATGTGATGATTTTTCGATCGTGCCATTCACACAAGTGTTTTACCTTCATTTGGGTGGGAGTAAGTTTAGCTGCGTTTGTGTCCAGGATTTAATTTAAAACTCTAAATGCTCTGGGAGGCATAAAAGTTGTTTATTCTTACCAGACCAATTCTCCTGCATTTAGAAAACCTAAACACAGGAGTATGTTTGATGGTTATTGTGCTACTGTTAAAGCAACTGCATTTCTTAGTTGTTCTATGGAAGGTTTTGAAAAAAGGTTTTGAAAAAAATGCTTCTTGCTAAAACTTTAATTTAAATGGTGAGGACATGATCTACTAAGAAACTTTGAGCTTAGTAAGTTAGCATGTTGTACATGTTTTGACTGTTAAAATTTGTTTAGAACCTTTTCATTTGGATGTTACAGGGAAAGATTTTAACAATTTAACAACAATCTACCTCGCTCAACATACTCCTACTGGAACATCTGTCACAGTGCGACTCACAGATTTGGATGATTGTTCTGATGAACACATCAAATTCTTACAGGTAACAGAAGGATATTTTACATTCCCCATCAATAAAGAGAACCAGTCATAACTGGGTATTAGCAATGGGCTCGGGCATGTTTGGATAGAGCCCACCAGTAAGCCAGCACTGCACACCGCCAAGCATAGCGCGGCTGCCGGTCGGGAAATTCCTCACTGCCTATGATTGGCGGTGTGCAGTGAGGGCTTCCTGGCGGGTACGATCCAAACACGCCCCAAGCCCATCACCATTGGGTATCTGCTAGAATCCTAATGCTAAACTTCAGGCACAGAAACTTTCACTTAAATATATTTCACCTTACCCACAAAGTATGTAAATCTACTGTGTGTGTGCACCAAATGCATTTACAAACACAGTTATTACCTTGAAAGAGTAACAGTGACATTATCACTTTACTGTACATAGCCTGTGCAGAGAACAGAACTGTGGGAGGAACCTAACGGGCTCTCCCACTGCAGAACAAGACCAGTCACCCTGCACAAGGAGAGAGCAACAGTGACCGGTCTATTACAGGAAGCCCCCACACAAAGTCAAGGTTTCACACTGAATTACTGCACAAATCTGGAAGAAATACATGTTTGCTCATCTTGGTGTTGAGCTTTTATATTCGGTCTTAAAAACAATGTAGAACTTGCTGTCCTTGCTACTTTTTTCGCTTGCACTAACACCCAAATTTTCAGAACAAGTTTGACCTCCTCTAACCTGCATCAACCTGTTTCATGTCCTTTTTAAATTCCCATTGGCTTATGTTGGGAGAGAAGCAATCCTCATGTGAACAAAATGGTAAAAAAATAAAATTTAAATTTAAAAAAACTACTGCCACCAGTGGCGGAACTACCAGGGTCACAAAGGTCCTGCTTGCAACCGGGCCCTGGCATTCTGCCACCTGGGCTGGGGGGGTCAGGGTAAGCCCTTCATGGTTTTTTGAACCAGGGCCCTGAAGGTTCTAGTTACGCCACTGCTCCCAGGACCTGTCATCCTCAGATAGAAAACGTTAAGCTAACCAAGGAAACAAATACAGTTGTTTATAGGTAGCCTACACACTAATACATATATATGTAGTGTAATAATGTATCAGTGTTAGGCAACCTAAGTAAAGCTAAACAATATGGGTAAATATACATATTTTATATGCAAAATTATATTCTGGGATTAAAAAGTTAGGCAAAATTTTTTTTTATTTTGGATGGAGTAAGAGAGGGTTATAACCCCTGTCAGTGTTTTTTTTTTTTTTTTTTTTTTTTTTTGTCCCATTTGGGAGATTTACCTTAACTTCCTGTCCCATAGCCAAAACAGGAAGGTGAGAGGGTGAATCTTCCCTAACCGGGAACAGTCAGCAATGAAAACCTGGCAGGTGTTCTAATCCATCTCCACTCTATCCAAAACTAAAAAAAACTTTAGTTATACTGTAAGAATATAATGGATATTATGTACAGTTATCTACTGTATATACTACCGTCCTCTATACATTGCCCTACATAGTACTGACCTCTGTAGACTGCCCGACATCCTCCTGACCTCTGTATACTGCCTTTCCTGCTACGGCCCTACATCCTACTGATCCACCTACTACTGACCCCTGGACACTGTTGTACATACTACTGACCCCTGGACACTGTTGTACATACTACTGACCCCTGGACACTGTTGTACATACTACTGACCCCTGGACACTGTTGTACATACTACTGACCCCTGGACACTGTTGTACATACTACTGACACCTGGACACTGTTGTACATACTACTGACACCTGGACACTTTTGTACATACTACTGACACCTGGACATTGCCCTGCATCCTACTGACCTCTGTACACTGCCTTTCCTGCTACTGACCCCTGTACACTGCCCTACATACTACTGACCCCTGTACACTGCCCTACATCCTACTGACCTCTGTATACTGTCCTACATACAGTACCATTGAACTCTGGACACTGCTCTACATCCTACTGACCTCTCTACACTGCCTTACATCCTAATGACCTCTTTACACTGCCCTACATCCTACCGCCCGCTGAACAATGCAGGCATTACAGCACTCAGCATACTACTGACCCCTGGACACTGCTGTAATCCTACTGACCTCTTTACACTGCCCTGCATCCTACTGACCTCTGTACACTGCCCTACATCCTACCGTCCACTGAACAATGCAGGCATTACAGCACTCAGCAGAATAGACAGCGTCAAATGATGAAAAATATGTATAGAGTATAATTGGTGTTTCTTCTGGTATTCTCTGTAAGATCTGTTGGTTTGCTACACTGTTCTATTGTACATTAATGATTTTGCTGTGTTTTAGTCCTTATTATGACAATTTTTCCTGTAAATACAGTATTTGAAAAAATAAATTGTTACATACGTTATGTAAAGCACCATGAAAATGATAGTCTATCCACCCAGATGCCTGGACTGGCAGCTGACTCAGCCTCTCTGCATGCCAGCCCCTCCCACCCCCTTTACAGCCCAGTGCTCAAATTAACGCTGGAGGGGCAGAGCAGAGAGCCAGTGACTGATAGTCATGGGGGAGAACGAGGCGATCAGTGGAGTTAGATCGCTCAGCTCTTGGGGTAGAGCCGAGGGGGCAGCTGCAGCTGGCATCGGTGCTGCAGCCATCTCGTGAGTATGATTTTTCTGCATTCCCGAACTTCTCTTTTAAGGGAACTGAATCACATTTCTTGAATCATAGAATGTTGCATAGTCTACTTTGTTTGTAATAATGTGCTTTAAAGAAATATAACTTTATATTCCCTCAGAATGAAGTGGTTATGTCTTCATTTTTTCGGCATCCTAACATTTTGCTTTCGTGGAAGATGTTTACTGTGGGGACCTGGCTTTGGGTTATTAACCCTTTCATGGCATATGGTGAGTGGTGACTGGATTCCTTCAGAAGCATTGATTGCAGTATGATTCTCACTTTATTTAACTTTCCAGTTATGAGTAATGTGTAAGGGCAGGTTTAACTAACCGTCTCATTTACTCGTTATGGCTTTGTTAAGCCTTGTTCACACCTATGCACCATAATGCACTTAATACAATGTCTAAAGTGTCAGTTTATTAAGCAGCAGTGAATTACCGCTGCTGACTTCCCTGGCATTCTCAGAGGAAACCACTGTGCTTTGAGTGCCTGTTTATTAAACAGTGTAGATTGCTTCTCCTAATGAGGAGTGAAGTGATCTACAAACTATTTGAACACTGGAGAATGGCTCCTGTTACTGTACCCTCGCAAGGCATAGCTAGATTACAGTAACAGGAAATCAGTGAAGCACAGAGGTGTCTGTTTATTAAGCAGGGGTGAATTACCACTGCTGAGTCCATCTGCATTCTCAGAGGAGACCGCTCACCTCAATACCTCGCACTCGCATTAGACCACGTAATATTAATAGATTTGTCAGAAAACCTTTACCTTCCTTTCAGAATTAACCTTTTCTCCGGGACACTATACTACAAAATACTCCCACAAATGTGGGCCATTGACTGCAACAAAGATTTTTTAATTTGCGCACACAAAAAAAAAGTATTTTTCCTAACAAATTCATTCAAGACCATGTTGCAATAATGAATACACCTCAATAAAAGTCTTAGGAGCAAAGCTAAATTTTGGACAACAAAATCCAAATTAACAAGAATTCAACTACAGATAAGTCTAATTATTTATCAAACGTGTTCAGCAGACAGCTGATTATAAAAGGGTGTTACTTAACAAAGAAATCCCCTTCCCATTTCATGCTGTCAGCAATGGCACCACATGGAAGAAAAATGTCACAAGGCCTGAGAAAGAAAATAACTTCTTCACACAAAGGTAAAGTTTACAAGAAGATCACAGATCAAAGCTTTACATATCAGTCAGAATACTGACGCAAAAGTGATACAAAAATGTATCAAGGATCGAACTGCAACCATCTTACAGGGACGTCCTGGCCGTCCACGGAACTTAACACCTCTACAGGAGCATCTTCTGAAGAGAAGGGTTGAAGAAAATCGCCATGCAAGTTCACTGCAGTTAGCTAAAGAGGTAGAAAACCAAACTGGGATGATTGATTCCCACGACACAATACAGGATACACTGTATAGCCTCCGGTAGCCCATTGGGGATCGCTTCGCTGATCCCCGCTGTGCAGGTGGATGACAGGTATATGACAGGTCCATCTCGGCTCACTGTGCAGTTACGGACCTGTCAAAGCCACGCTGCCCTCTTTGGACAGCATGTCGGTTTTATTATCTGATCCCACCTGCTGGACAGATGGCAAACGTATTGCCATCTGTCTGTTTTAAGCGGATCTTGTTTGATCGGATGACAGACGGGTGTCAGCGGACACATCTCCGCTGACATCTGCCTCTCCATAGAGGAGAATGGGTGGCCCAATCCGGTGCGCCTGAAAAACTGGCAGGGGGGCCTGATAGTTTGATTGTGTGAAAGGGGCCTAAGAGAAGATGCTACCTTGGTCATCGTGCACTTTTCCAACATGACAATGATCCAAAACTCACATCTAAGGCCACTGTTGCATTTTTGAAGAAGAACAGGGTAAAAGTGATTCAGTGGTCAAGGATGTCTCCTAATCTGAGCCAATCGAACATCTATGGGAAATTTTGAAGAGACAAGATAGGCATTACTCTCCATCCAGCATCCAGACTCTAACAGAAGTCGTTCTTGAAGAACGGAAAAAGATAGATGTCGCCACCTTGTTCATTCCACGCCTAGAAGACGTGGTGCAGTCCTTACAAATTATGGAGGTTATACGAAATACTAGATGCTGTGGGGTGATTCATTTTTGCATCAACTAATTTGAGTTAAACTGAAGATTTTGTAATCTAAGTTATATTAACAACTCTTCTTTCATGTAATGATCTAAACAAATGTTCTATAAAACTCTGTTAATTCAAAATCTTGGAAATTGTTCTTGTGTTCATTGAGATATTGATTAAAATATTTTCTCTAAAATACTTTTCTAAAGGGGTGTACTCAATTATGCTGAGCACTGTATGTATCTATGTATGTCTGTATATGTGTGTGTGTGTATGTGTGTGTGTGTGTATATATATATATATATATATATATATATATATATATATATATATATATAATTACACACACACACACATGTTTATTGTGTTTCTAACCTGCTCCATCGGTTTTGGGGGGTTTGTGAAAGGCAGGGGGGCTTTTTCACTGTCTTGCCAATTTTGATTGAGGAAGAAGGAAGTCAACAAACTTTCTCCTCAGTTCTCTAGCGATTCTATCCCTCATTCTCCACCTCAGGGCTGGAGAATCTGGAAGTGAGATTTCACCTTCATAAACTGGCCGTATCTGTGCATGTCAGTTACAACTTTTCTGTTTGCTGAACACTATGTGTAGGTGGGGTGTTGATACACTCTCCAGTTGCATGGTTACATGTAGAGCTTCAGCTCCAAGGTTCATGTGCAGGCCACGGCTTTTCGCAAATCACAGTGTAAGCTTTGTCAGTTTTCACCCATCACTGGTTGTTCAAAAATATGTTCCTTAAATTTTAACTAGTTGGAAAAATATTTACCAATGTTTTACAATACCAATATAGATCTGTCTTGAAAGGTGCCTGTACGTAGAGTATTTGCATGAGTTATACAATGTTTTGAAAATTAAATTTTATTTCAGTTTGTACATCTGCAATAGAAATTTACTCTTCATTCTGTATTTTGCATAATGTAATTTTAAGTTAAAAAATGTCAAGGGAAACAGGACAGCTCTTAAGGGACTTTAGATTATGCAAAAATATCTAAGTGATAAGCAACCTTGTAAGGATGAGTTTCTGAATTTAAATGTGAAGGACACCCTCTGCATGCAGTATGTTGGTTTTCTAATGGGTGAACTGACACATCCTAGGAATCCAGAAATATTAATTTGTCATTGTCTACACTAAATTTTAAGATCACCAGAAATGAGTGGGATACATACTGTGAATGTTTCCACTACTAATGTTTAATCAAGAGACATAAAGTACATCAAGGCCACCCTAGGTTTTGGACTGTTGGATGAAGATTCCAGACACTTACTTTTTTTCAGAAACACTTGATTTTTACCTAAAATCAGGGTCACTATTTGGTAAATTGTGATGGCAATAGTTCTTAAGAGGGTTGTACTTCATTGCTGTGTTGGGTGGACAGACCTGGAAAGTCAGCTATAAATATCTCACCAATTTGACTCCTTGTGAAGAATTAAAGGCTTAAAGTGGACTGACTGTTTGAACTCTTTTCCTGTATAGGGTCTGCTAGCAGCCTCATGAAGAGCTATTATCCTGAAGGAATGAGTGAAGCTTTAATAGGAAATATTTTGTATGAAACATTAAAAGGATTACATTATCTGCACCAAAATGGATATATTCACAGGTAGGTTGAAAAAAAACATTCCTATTTATATTATTGCTAATGTATCTGTTTCAGGCTGTTTTCGACCTAATCTGCTAATAAACATCCCACATTTGTGGCTAAAATAACTTCTGTTGCTGATTGGTATTTAGACTGTATTCACACTTGTGCGACTCTTCATGTGACTTTGGACACATAAAGTTACATGACAAGTCGCAGCCCATTATTTTCAATAGCACCCATTCAGATCGGTGCAACTTAGAAAAGGTGCCTGCACTACTTTGGTGCGACTTAGTGCCAGAGAGTGTAAAGTCATATCAAAGTTGCACTGGAAATTGTGCGACTTTGGAGTTGCGCAAGTGTGAATAGAGCCTTAATCTCTCAAAAGTGATATGGAATGGCCATAGTCTAATCAGATGTGCAAATGTTTTCATTTGTTATGTCTCCAAATTCTGCTAAAAATCTGTCAGCTCACTCTGGCCTTCAGCTGCAAAATATTAAACTGTTACTGTATATTGGAAATGATGATCATCATGTTTCAGTATTTACTGCCTAATTAGGGTCAGGTCTGGAAGCCTGAGCTCTCATTCTGCGTATTCCCTAAAAAAACAGGTTCGCGGGGATGCTGCCCTATTCTCATTTTCTCCTGAAGGATGGGATGAGAAGAGCCCACCAGACTGGAAAAATTCTGCTGTTTAGATATGATTTTTCAGTGTTCCCTATAGTTGAACCTTTTACGCATAACACCTCAGTGGCTGGACAGGGCAGTGGGAAAACAAAGGAAAGGTGAGTATTTTCCAGCACTAGACAGTAGGCAGAGCAATACTGCTTGCAAGGGTCAGTTTATTTTTATTTTAAAAGAAAATATACAATGTCTTTCCATTAGGCTATGAATAAGTACAGCTGCATGGTATGACCTCTACGTTATGCTAAGCTGTGGTCTCTGAAAGTGTACATGCTGTACATGTGCTAATTTTCCAATAGATTGTGGGGTCTGTAAGCTGCAAATGCCTCATGCTGCCACTAGAATGTTTGCTGTGTAAAGCTGCATACTAGGCCTTCTGCTTCCACTAGACTGGGGCTGTCTAAGTTACGAAGAAGGCCCCATTCTGCCACTAGATTTGGACTGTATAGGTTACATACTAGACCTTCTCCTCCCACTAGACCAGGGGTAGCAAACCTAATTTTATTGTGGGCTGCATCAGCACAGACAAAACACCATGCCAGAACCATGTTCTGTCTGAGCAGTCTTCAATAAAGTTTCTTGTGAATGATACCAGCGTTGTACGACCCTTCTTTTCAACAGGCATAGAATTGTATTCTTCTCATAATAATTATTAGCAAATGTCCAGAGCACCCCCTTCCCCTTTTTACATCAGATGTGAAGAGCCCCCCCACCATCAGAAGTCAAAAGTCCCTTGAAAGAAAGTGCAGGGTCTTAAGGAGGACTGGAGTCTGCTGATTGCTAAGACCAGGGGAGGCAGAGACGAGGGGGTCCTGCAGCTGCATGGAGAAGCGCAGGACCTGGCGGAGCAGCTCTGTCCTTCTCTCTGCAGCCGACTGCTGAGATAAGGTGAGTGGCGGAGACAGGAGAGGTGCGAGGGCCACATGAAATAGCCTGGAGGACCAGATTCGGCTTGCAAGCCTTGTATTTGACATATGCACACTAGGTATCCTTCACTTCCTAGCTTATTGGCTCACTTTTCCACAAGAATGTGGGCTGTGTAGCTTGCATTTTACATTTAAAAATAATATTTTCTCTTTTGTTGATTGAAGAACACACCTCCAGAATCTTCTTAACCATTGAGTAATGCCTCCTTCTTCAGGAGTTTTATCATCTGTAGGTACGAGCCTCACGCGATTGGATCCGGGCAAAAATTTAGACCAAGGCTTTGCTGCCTACTCGTCGGCTGTCCGGGCTGCTGACCAAGCGGCTGACCGAGCTACTGACCAGGCTGCTGACCGAGCGGCTGTCCGAGCTGCTGACCGAATGGCTGACTGGACGGCTGACCTATGTGAGGCGGGACCTGTGAGGATGGCTGAAGCCACTGCCTCCCGCGGGGCAGCCTCCTTCCCCTCCACTGCCCTGCGTGGTCAGCTCCGCTGGGGCTCGTGTCCTGGCGGCTGGGCGCCCTCAAAAATTTAGGCCGCGGCTTGCAGCCTACGGCCTAATAGGCCATACGGCCGAGTTGGGCGCCGCCGGTCGGGAGAGTCTAGCTGAAGCCTCCAGCTCTCCCTTTGGACATCTGCTGGACTGAAGATCCATGCAATTGTGGCTGGGCCTCCACAAAAATTTAGGCAGTGGCTTGCGGCCTGCTGGGCCATATGGTCCGCTTGGCACCTCCCTTTATCTGGGTGGCGCTGTGGGGGCGCTTCTTTTTTAGTGACCATTTTGCCACCATTATTGTGTGCGTGAGGGTACCCTGCCTGTGCATCCACGTCACAGCAGGCGGCCCTCCTTTAAGGGGGCAGTGTCCTAATATGTCCTCTATGGAGGGCTCTGAGGGCGACCCCCCCCCCCCCTGATTTTTGTGGTGTCTCATGGGTGGTCCATTTGTTGACCCTTGGCCGGCGTTCTCTTGTGGGATTGCAGTCGGCGGCCTCCCCTGATTATGTTTTGGGGTGAGCGCTTAGTATGTTGCAACCCTACTGAGTATGCGCCCACTCTGATAGGATGATTCCTCTTCTGCTACAGCCACGCATAAAAAGGCGCTGGTGGATGCACTGATTGTATCAGTGTGGGTAACTTTATAAATGGAGGATGCAGCTCCTGCTGCTGCGTCAAAGACGCCGGTCCCATGTTGGTACCCGCAGCTCCTCAAAAGCGGCAAAGGTATTCCCTTTTCACGTCTACTTTGACAACATTTTCGCGAGTCAGTGGGGTTGTCCTAAACGCAATATGGCAGTGCCTAAGCATTTCGCTAGATGGTATCTCTTTGAGGAGTCTCTGCTGAATAAGTGGACAGTCCCACCTGTGGTGGACTCTCAGGTTTCCAGGCTGAATAAATCCACCCTAATTCCGGTGGAGGAGCCTCCGGCTTTTAAAGATCCCTTTGACAGGAGAGCCGAGACTTTGGTCCGTCACATGTTTACTGTGGCCGGTTCGGTCCTTAGACTGGTGTTCACCATAGCTTTGGTGTCCCAGACTCTGTTGGAGTGGGCAAAGATTTTGCGCCAAGATCTGGAGGGGAAACAGTTTCTCCTTGCCTTTGCTGGGCTGGTGGACCAGTTGGTCTAGGCATTGCAGCTCATCTGTGATGTCTCTCTGGATGCGGCTCCCTTAGTCTCTAGGCTGTCCATGGCAGCAGTGGTCCTTCAGCAATGGATATGGCTGCAATGCTGGTCTGCGGATAAGACTTCCAAAAAGGCCTTATCTGATCTTCGGGTCTTCATAATGTGTTGACCCCTGTGTTGGCATTGTTGCGCCAGCAGGGATTGCAGTACTGAAGTACCTGGATGATCATCTTTGACGGACAACCTGGAGATTACTGTGCGTACTCTGCAGGAGTTCAGTTGGAAATTGAATTTCCAGGAATCTGCTCTGGTTCCGTCCCCTAATTTGGACTATCTGGGTCTGCCTGGGGACTCGGCCTCAGCCAGGGTGTTTCTCCCATGGGACAAGTTCCCAAAGCTGCAGGATGCAATTCGGCTCCTGTTGTCCAGCAGTCAGTCATCTCTCGATTTGCATGGGGGTGCTGGGCCTGATGGTGTCTACCTTCGAGGCTGTTCCATTTGCACAGTTCCTCATGAGACCTCTGCAAAGGGAGATTCTTGCTAGCTGGGACAAGAATCCACAGTCTCTAGAAAATCTGATCCTGTTGAGCCGGGGTACGAGAGGGTCCCTATTTTGGTGGCTTCTCTCTTCAGCGCTACGACAGGGAAAACCTTTTCTTCCCCTGTACTGGACAGTGGCGGATAATCCCAGTCGTCAGGAATTGGAAAAAGGAGATAGGTCACTTCATCTAGTTCATCAGTTGTGTCTCCGGTGGGGAACTCCCGAGGTGTACTTGTTGGCCTCTTGTCTCAACAGCAAGGTGCAGAGGTTTGTGGCACGGTCTCATGATCCTCTGCCCAACGCCACAGATGCACTGGTGGCTCCTTTGGGCCAGTATCGTCTGAGATCCGCCTTTCCCTCCTATAAAAACTTCTGCCAAGACTCCTGCGAATGATCAAGGCAGAAGGGATTTCGGAGCCATCCTAGTGGCTCCAGACTGGCCTCCCAGTCTTGGTACGCAGATCTGATACGGCTGGTCGCCGTTGCTCCTTAGAGACTTCCCGTCAGAGAAGATCTGTTGGCCCAAGGGGCCCATCTTCCCTCTTGCTTGCAGTCGCTGGCTTTAACGGCTTGGCTGTCGAAAGCCAGGTGCTGAAGGACAGAGGGTTGTCTGAATTGGTGATCCCACGCTGCTAAGAGCTAGCAGATCTACCTCTAGGAAGATTTACCATCGCGCTTGGAACATTGCAGGGGTTTGAATCTCTTGGGGTTCACCCCCACTCCTTTTTGGTGGCTCGGAGTTTGTCTTTCCTCCACTGAGGTATTGAGCAACGTCTGGCCTTGGGTACCATCAAGGGCCAGGTTTTGGCCTTGGCGGTTTTCTTTCAACATCCTTTGGCCAAGCAAACTTTTGATTCGCACCTTTATTCCGGGGGGTTCGCCACTTGGCTCCTCCAGTGCGATCTCTGTTGCTTTCGTGATACCTCAGTTTGGTGCTGTCGGTTTTCCAGAAACCGCCTTTTGAAAAATGTTCATGGGATTCCTCTGCTTACATTGTCCCAGAAGGTGGCCTTCTTGGAGGCTATTACCTCTGCACGCAGGGTGTTGGAGCTGGCAGAGTTGTCTTGTCTTGTTCACCTTGCCTGGTGGTTCACAGAGATAAAGTGGTGCTTCGCCCCTGCCAGTCATTCCTTCCTAACGTTGTTTTTTGGTTTCCATCTGCATGAAGACATTGTGTTGCCTTCCTGGTGTCCTGAGCCTAAACATCCTAAAGAGATTGCCTTGCATTCTCTGGATGTGGTCCGGGGATCAGGGTGTACCTAGTAGCTATCGAGTAGTTTGGGAAATCAGACTCACTATGTACTTACGGATGGACCCCGGAAAGGGTTGGCCGCGTCTGCCGCGACCATTTCCGGATGGATCAGATAGACGGTGGTGCAGACCTGTTAAATTAAGGGTCAGGTTCCTCCTTTCCCTGTTGAGGCGCATTTCTACTCAGACGCTTAGTGTCTCCTCGGCCTCCCATCATCAGGAGTCAGGGATGCAGGTTTTGCACTGCAGCCACCTGGTCGTCTATAACATTTTTTAAAAGTGTGCACAAAGTGTATGTTTTGGCCTCTGAGGATGCTGCTTTTGGCCGCAAGGTTTTGCAGGCTGGTGTTTAAGAGGACTTGGTCCTCTTTGAGGGTTTAGAGCTCAGTGTTGTAAAGTCCAAAGGACTGTCTGCCACATCCCTTAAGACATGTAGAACAAAAGAAGGCAAATTCCCCCACTGGGACTTAACAGGCAGTAGGTAGATAAAGTAACAATAGTAAAGGATATAAAATCAATATTTCTCTTACGTCCTCCGACAGTCGCCGCCCCTTCATAATCTTCACCAATGGGTAATTGACCTTTTCTCCGCAGGAGTAGCTAGGCAACAAGATTTGTTAATATCAAAGCTTTTAGCATATCACACCCCTAGGGGGCGGTCCCCTCAGTCAATACCTCCCTGCTTCCAGCATTCTCAACTCAGTTTTCAATTGCCTAGCTTAGGAGTAGCTGGCTGTTCCTGTGCTGGGGCTTTCAGTCTCAGCCTTCTATCCTCTTTTTGATTTTATTTCAAGTATTTTTCTCTTTATTTTACTTAGCTGTTTTTTTCTCAGCATTAGTTTAGTTTTCTTCGGATGAAGATGATCATGCGGAGCTGGGTCTCGGACTGGCCACCCTGGATCCCAGGGCTGAGAGCCAGGGGTTTCCCCAGCCTGCCATCGAGCGTTCAGCTCAGGTTTCCCTGGCATATTGAACGACCCATCGCTGTTCGCTGCAGGGATGCTGCCTGTGAGGTGGCTACCTCACCGGACGCCATTTGCGGTTTCGCACCGCAGTCCACTGCGTCCTGGCTGCGACACTCCCTGTCCTCAGTACAGCGGTTTGGTCGCTAGAGAAGGCTCCCCACGCCATCCGGAATGGTAAGTAAATTTCTATGTGGGGACCTGTCTGTTTGGGTGTCAGTCTGTGACTGTGTGACCCGCATGTCTGTGTAAGTGCTGAGCTCCCTGTCAGATTCCTGTGATAGCTGCCTTTCTGTGGGCTGCGAGGGGGGGGGGCTCTCCCGCTCTGCTGTGTGAGATGTATGGGGCAGACTGGGCTCAGACATGCTGTGCGGCGACCGCTGATGCGGCCCGCCATTTTTTTCGGCAAACTGTGGTGACCGGCCCTGTGTGGTACAGCGCGGTGTTTTGGCGCCAAACGTCGCCATTTTGGCGGCGATCGCTCCTGCAAGCACATGTCGGCGCCATTTTCTTATTGACTGGATTCCCCCATGTTTGTGAAGCCTTCATAGGCTATATAGGGCGGTCAGTCATTGCATCACTTCCTTTTTCACTGGAACAGCGATCGGTGGCAGCAGCTGTGTGCTCTCTCCAGGTTTTTACCTTCCTTATCCTGTATTTCCTTGCTCAGTGCTCCTTATCACTGCGGGGGTCGGTACATACAGTAGTGTGCGGTGGGCTGCGCTCGCCGCGGTCTTAAAGGGGCAGTCCTTTCTTTCAGTTGATACTGGGGCATGGATTCTCAGGATTGCAAGTTTCCTCCCACCCTGGTGGGGGGCCAAGGGGCTGCTGCATCCCCCGAGGGGGCTGATCTGGCTGCTGTTGTAGCGAACTTGGCTTCTCAGGTGCAGATGCTAATGGCTGATCGATCCGCAAAACGGCCCAGGTTATCTATTTCCTCTGATTCAGAGGGCGATGGGGCTGCTATGGCTGGAGTGCCCTTCTCAGGGTCTCGTTCATCTCTGGACCTTGTGGGGTCTGAGGGGGGAGGCTGAGGTAGAAGGAGTTGATACTTCTCCCCCTGGCTCGCCTGAAGAGCTTGCACTCATGGATGAGTTGATTACTTCTATCAAGGAAACACTGCATCTGCAGGATGAACCGTGTCCTCCTGCTTTGATGTCCTCTTATGGGACGAAAAGGAAACGCAAATCAGCGCAGGTTTTTCCCTGCCCTGCGGAATTTCAGCGCGCTGTTGATGAGCAATGGCGCAATTTGAAGAAGCCTTTTACTGTGCCAAGTAAGTTCAAGCTGCGTTATCCATTTACACCCACCACTGATGAGCATTGGTGTGTGCCGCCTCAGGTGGATCACGCGGTGGCAGTTTTGAATAAATCTACTGCGATTCCTGCTGAGGATACCCCGGTGTTCCGGGACCCTACGGACAGGAGATTGGAGTCTCTGGCCCGTCATGCTTATACGGTTGCTGGTTCTATGCTGAAGCCTATTTTTGCTTCCATTATGGAAGCCCAAGCTATTGCGGATTGGACGCAGGTGCTCAGGCGCACCCTGGTGGCTGACTCTGCTCCGCCGACAACATTGGCTATGATAGATCAAATTCATCAGGGTGTCATGTATTTGTGTGATGCGGACTTGGATTTAGTCCCTTTGGCTGCACGCCTCTCCAGTGTAGCGGTGTTGAACCGTCGCCTGATATGGCTGAAATGTTGGTCGGTTGACCAATCCTCTCGCAAGACTCTAGCTAATCTTCCCTACACAGGATCTCGCCTTTTTGGCGAGTCTTTGGATACTCTGATAAAGGGAATTTCCGGGGGTAAGAGCACTCTCTTACCCCAATACCTCGTTTAGGCCCTCTCAGGGGTCCTTTCGTGCCTTTCGGTCGCAATACAAGGGCAAGCCCTTCAAGGGCCAAGGCTCCCAGAAGAAGCCGTGGGCAGGTAAGCAGAAGTCCGGCCAGTCCGGGTCCGCTGCCCACACCAATTCGGCCTGAAGGGGCGCCCTCACCCGGTTCTGGGGTGGGGGGACGTTTGCTCGGTTTTCTTCAACCCTGGCTGGCCCGCATTTGGGACAGGTGGGTTCAGGAAATCGTTCGATCTGGATACAAGATCGAGTTTCTCTCTCGGCCGGCGAGCAGATTTTTTCCCTCAAATCTTCAGCTGTCTCCGGAGCGTTTGCAGGATCTGCACCTGGCGGTGCGGGACCTGCGGGCCCAGGGAGTGGTGGTTCCGGTGCCTCATCGGGACAGATTTCGGGGGTTCTACTCCAATCTGTTCACTGTGCCCAGAAGGGAGGGCAAGGTACGTCCGATTCTGGACTTGAAAGCTCTGAACCGCTTTGTGCGGGTTCGCAAGTTCCGCATGGAATCCCTGCGCTCAGTGGTGGCTGCCCTGTGTCAGGGGGAATTCATGGCCTCCATCGATCTGAAGGATGCGTACCTTCACATCCCCATTTTCGAGGGTCACCAGAGGTACCTTCGATTCGCCATTGCGGAGGATCATTACCAATTCGTGGCGTTACCCTTCGGTCTCACTTCGGCTCCGCGGGTTTTCACCAAGGTGCTTGCGCCGGTCCTGGCTTTATTGAGAGCCCAGGGCGTCTCTGTCTTGGGATATCTGGACGATATCTTGCTTCGGTCTGCGACCAGTCAGGGACTGGTGAACGACCTGTCCACCACGATGCAGACTCTGCAGGAGTTTGGTTGGACGATAAATTTTCCAAAATCAACGTTGTGTCCGTTGGTTCGTCTTCCCTACCTGGGGATGATCCTGGACTCTGCTCAAGCGAAGGTCTTCCTGCCGGAAGACAAGCTCCGGACACTTCAGGACGAGGTCAGGTCCCTCAGGGACACTCAGTGCTCGTCCCTCCGGACATATGAGATGTCTAGGTCTAATGGTCTCGGCTTTCGAGGCGATTCCCTTCGCCCAGTTTCACACGCGGGGTCTTCAGGCGGAGATCCTGGCCAAGTGGGACGGGCGTCCGCAATCTCTGGATCGGCAGCTTTCGTTGAGCCGCCACACCCGAAGGGGTCTTTTGTGGTGGCTCCAGTCCCCGGCGGTGTCGGGGGGCAAGTCCTTTCGTCCTTTGTCGTGGACGGTGATCACCACGGATGCCAGCCTGTCGGGCTGGGGTGGTGTTCTGGGCGTTCTGTCCGCCCAGGGAACTTGGTCGGAGGAGGAATCCTTCCTTCCGATCAACATTCTGGAATTGCGAGCGATAAAACTTTGCCTTCTGCATTGGTCGGAACGGCTTCAGGGCCGTCCGGTTCGGGTTCAGACGGACAATGCCAAACCGGTGGCCTTCATCAACCATCAAGGGGGCACCAGGAGTGCCCGTTCTGCTCGGGAAGTAAACGGCATTCTGTCGTGGGCCGAGACACACGTCCCAGCGATAACGGCTGTGCACATTCCGGGGGTGGAGAACTGGCAGGCGGACTATCTGAGTCGCCAGACCCTGGACCAGGGGGAGTGGTCCCTTCACCCGGATGTCTTCCAGAAGTTGTGCGCGAAGTGGGGTCTTCCGGATGTGGACCTGTTCGCGTCTCGTCTGAACAACAAGGTGGAAAGGTTCGTGGCAAGGACGCGCGATCCTCAGGCAGACGCCTCAGACGCGTTAGTGGCGCCCTGGCATCAGTATCGTCTGATGTATGCCTTTCCACCAATTCAGCTGCTTCGCAGATTGGCCTCGGAACCGCACGCGGTGATTCTGGTGGCACCGGACTGGCCTCGCCGGTCTTGGTACGCAGACCTCGTAAATCTGGCAGTCGACGCTCCGTGGCGCCTGCCGCTTCGGGAAGACCTTCTGTCTCAAGGGCCGATATTCCATCCTGCTTTACAGTCACTGGCTTTAACTGCCTGGCTGTTGAAAGCCAGGTCCTGAAGGATAGGGGTCTCTCCCCTGAGGTCATTCCCACTTTGATCAAGGCTAGAAAAGCCTCTTCGGGAAAAATTTACTACCGTACTTGGAAAGCGTACTTTGCCTGGTGGGAGTCCATGGGGTATTCCCCTCGCTCATACTCGGTGTCGGTGCTGGCCACAATTAAGGGTCAGATTTCTGCGCTGGCCGTTCTTTTTCAACGCCCTGTGGCGTCTAATTCATTGGTTAGCACCTTTGTTCAGGGGGTGCGACATTTGGCCCCTCCTAGGAGGGAACCTTTGCCTCCATGGGACTTGAACTTGGTTCTGTCCGTGTTACAACAGGCTCCCTTTGAAAAGATCAGGGAGGTCTCGTTGTCTCTGTTGTCCAAAAAGGTTGCCTTTTTGGTGGCGATCACTTCGGCTCGCAGGGTGTCGGAGCTGGCGGCTTTGTCCTGCAGCTCTCCCTACCTGGTGATTCACAAGGATAAGGTGGTCTTGCGACCTAACCCATCTTTTCTTCCGAAAAGGATCTCGGAGTTTCACCTCAATGAGGACATTGTCCTGCCTTTGCTTTGCGCGAAGCCTAAGCATCCGAAGGAGGTGGCTTTGCATGCCTTGGATGTTGTTCGGGCGATCAGGGTTTACCTGTTGTCGACTAAGTCCTTTCGCAAGTCGGATTCCCTATTCGTTCTTCCGGAGGGACCTCGGAAGGGCATGGCGGCGTCGGCTGCTACCATCGCCAAATGGATCAGACAGACGATTGTGCAAGCCTATGCTTTGAGGGGGAAGGTTCCTCCTTTCCCTGTGAAGGCGCACTCTACCAGATCTCTGAGTACGTCTTGGGCCTTTCGTCATCAGGCTTCTGTGGCCCAGGTGTGTAAGGCGGCGACTTGGTCGTCCGTTCACACCTTCTCCAAATTTTACAAAGTGGATGCTCAGGCATCGGCAGATGCTTCCTTTTGGCCGTAAAGTTCTTAGTGCGGCAGTGCCTTAGGGTCCCTTGTTTGGGCCCTTGGCTGTTGGGGTGTTTTTACCCCTGGGTTACTTGTTCTTCCTGGGTTGTTGCTCCTGTTGAGCACGTTTTCCTGTTGCCAGGTTGGTTCTCTTACCTTGGTAAGGTTCCTTTCTCTGATGTGGGTACTGCGTTGCTTTATGCGCAGCTGCGATTTTTTTCCCACCCCTCATGTCTACACTGCTCTGGGACGTCCCATTGGTGAAGATTATGAAGGGGCGGCGACTGTCGGAGGACGTAAGAGAAAACTGAATTTTTGTAAAATCTTACCGTAAAATTCCTTTCTCTGAGTCCTCCGACAGTCGCCGCCCCCGCCCCTCTTTTGGGGTTTGTTTATGTACTCTACTGCTATGCTACCGAAACTGAGTTGAGAATGCTGGAAGCAGGGAGGTATTGACTGAGGGGACCGCCCCCTAGGGGTGTGATATGCTAAAAGCTTTGATATTAACAAATCTTGTTGCGTAGCTACTCCTGCGGAGCAAAGGTCAATTACCCATTGGTGAAGATTATGAAGGGGCGGCGACTGTCGGAGGACTCAGAGAAAGGAATTTTACGGTAAGATTTTACAAAAATTTCGTTATTTTATTCAAATGTGACATAAGTGATAGACCTCACGATACAAATTTAAGAACAATGAGAGAATGACCATACAGCATTGTACACTGGTACCACTGGATCACTCGGGGAAACCCGGGTGGGTCTCAAAGTGTAGATACCCAACCATACATAGGGTTCACACTGACATATCCAACATGTTTTGGAACGTAATAAATCCTTCTTCAAGGGAACATGGGAGCAAGGTACTGAGGTGTATAAATACAATGACAAACATATGAATATATACAAATCTTCAAGTAACTAATTAGTATCATTACAGACAAATCCATTAAATACTCATTGCAAACATTATGTACTCACACTATATGGTTAGATCAAAAAAGTGGCAATTAACCCATAGAGACGTGCCCCATTGAAACCATGCCTTGGTAAGCCACCCTAGAGTAAGGGACCTGTCCCAAGGTGATGGATAGAGAGGAGGAGATTCTGATATATGGGTGCTGGGGGGTTGCACCGAGCTGGCAATCACAAGGATCACAAAAAACAGGAAACCAATCCTAATAAGGAATAAAAATATTGACATCTAAGTATCCATGAGTAAATAGCACCCCATGCAATTATAGGATGGAACATTAGACCTCCAATTAGTGCATACCAGTGAATGCATCGTCACATGAAAATTCAGATGTCATATATATATATATATATATATATATATATATATATATATATATATATATATATATATATATATATATATATATATATAATATATATGAATATGAGCCTGTCAGCGTCACCACCCCCCAAGTATGTACTTGCCCTCTAGTGTAGTGCCACCAGTCCACCCACTTTCCCTAATTGATCTGATCGTGCATTTACTGGTATGCACTAATTGGTCTGCTGTTCCATCCCATATTTGCATGGAGTGTTATCTACTCATGGATACTTGGGATGTGAATTTTTTTTTTTTCCTTGCTAGGATTGGTTTCCTATTTTTGTGATCCTTGCGAGTGCCAGCTCAGTGGAACCTCCCCAGCACCCACTAATCGGCATCCCCTCCTCTCCATCCATCACCTTGGGACATATGGTCCCTTACTCTAGGGTGGCTTACCAAGGCATGGTTGCAATGGGACACGTCTCTGTGGGTTATTGGCCATTTTTTGATCTAACCATATAGTGTAAGTTCATGATGTTTGCCATGAATATTTTATAGATTTGTCTGTAATGATACTAATTACTTGAAGATTTGTATATATTCATATGTTTGCCGTTATATTTATAGACATCAGTACCTTGCTCCCATCTTTCCTTGAAGAAAGAAAGAATTATTAAGTTGCAAAATAAGTTGGATACTTATTCAACTTAGTTGGATACTATTATATCAGTGTGAACCCCATGTATGGTTGGGCATCTACACTTTGAGACCCACCCAGAGATCCCCCGAGTGAGCCAATGGTGCCAATATACAATACTGTATGGTTATTCTCTCATTGTTCTTAAATGTGTATTGTGATGTCTATCACTTTTATGTCACATTTGAATAAAACATGTTTAGTTTATATCCTTTACTATTATTACTTTACTATTCTTGCCTACTGCCTGTAAAGTCCCAGAGGGAAATTTTCTTTTTTTTGTTCTACTTGTCACATAAAACTAGGTCTGTAACCACTCTGCTCTTAAGTAACCTAACCTAATGAAGGTCCTATCCTTGCCTGTGATTTGATAAAGGAGCAGCTGCACACTTGTTAGGAGTTTATCACTCTCTTTGTCCTCCGTTCAGCACAAACCCCCAGTTTTACAGTGACCTGCATGCTATTCATATATCTGGTTTGCTTACAATGCTTCCCCTTCCTATCCCAGTCATTTAGGTCCTGCTGTAAAGGGGATAACTAAATGCCTATATTAAGATGTTTGGATATGCTGATGTAAAAATGTCTGGATTTAGTGGTTTTTATATTTGCCTGGAGTTCTTGTTTGGAACTAAGTTTTCCAAATTGGATTAGTTAATTAGTGCTAACATAATATCTTGCCTTTTGCTTCAATTTAAACGGACTGTTTAAAATGCTTTATAAATAATTGGTATTCATTTGTGTTATAGGAGTGTGAAAGGCAGCCATATCCTGATCTCAGATGAAGGTCTTGTTTCTCTTTCTGGGCTTGGTCACCTCTACGGTATGGTTCGAAGTGGTGAAAGAGCTAAGGTGGCATATGATTTTCCTAATTTTAGCACTGCAATGCTGCCTTGGTTAAGTCCTGAGCTACTAAGACAGGTCAGTTTTTCCTGGCACTAGTCATATGTTTTAAAACTACCATGTGTGAAGTATAATTGAAGGAAACTTTAATTTTGTCTTTTTATTACATACTCTTCTCCAATATCCTCTCATTAATTAATGTTTTAGGAAACATGACTGTTATCTTGAAAAACCTAAAACAATAGAGCATGTTCATTTTGCAAAGAATAGTCAATCCTGTGCAAAGGGAAATGTAGAAATTAGAATCTTGCTTGCTCATGATTGGATATTTGAGGGCAGCACGCTTACTCACTAAGCGAAGTAAAAATTCACTTTACAAAGTAAACATGTTCTAATCCATTAGTAAATCAAACCCACTGTATAGAATGGAAAGCTGGAGTTTTTCAGTTTAAAAGACATTATCTTAAAAATCATGGGTGTGCTGAAACCCACAGGGTAAGGAATCCAAATAGGAAATCAGGAACCAACAGAGTCCTTCCAAGGACTACAGTCCCTGTACTCTGCGTGGGGATGAGTCATTTGCTGTCTAGATTGCCATTACTGAGGATGTGCTTCAAGCTCACTTCTTACAATATGTTCTGAAAGACTTTGCTTTTTTACCAAACTACAGTACATCCATAATGGTGTCTGTGGTTCATCAAATGTATTACTGTCAAGGATTTCTCACTACTTTAAATCCTTAAGTAGAGCTGTGGCTTCCCATTAAAAAAAAAAAAATGAGCTACAGCAGTTCATTTTAAATGAAACTGTATTTACAGTTTTATCCTCCTAAAAAGTCCCACAAATACCTGTTGTCCTGCCAGCACAATTCACCTTCACGAGGCAGATTTCTGTGATGGTGTTACATAGTTACATAGTAGTTGAGGTTGAATAAAGATATCAGTCCATCCAGTTCAACCTGTACAGGTGTGTGTGTGTGTGTCAGTGGGCTGCTAATTTTCCATAACCCTGAATGTTGTGAGATGCACGTCCAAGAGTCGTTTAAAAGTAGCTATACTCCCCGCAGCTACCACCAATTGTGGAAGAGAGTTACGCATTCTCACCGCCCTTACAGTGAAGAACCCCTAACGCAGCTTAAGGTTAAACCGCCTCTCCTCCAATCTCATTGTTTGGCCACGTGTCTTCTTGCACTCCTTGGGTGTGGCAATGATGCTGCACTACTCCTGAATTCACAGTGGTTTGCACTCTCGTGTAGGCTGTGCTGTGCCTGTTTGCACCTCATTAGTATGGGATGATGTTGCTGGGGTGTGGCTGTCAGCATTGTCTTTGCTGATTAACAAGCCTATATCTTTTCAAGTAGCAGCTGACCACATCTAGTCCTACCCACTGATTTAGCACTGCCTCTGTTGCTGAACCTTCCCACTATGAGCTGCAGTGTCCCAGAGGAGTAGCACATGAGACACAAATTTAGAAGGATTTTGCTTAGTAAAAGTAATGGAAGTTGTTTGTTTACTTTTATGGGGCTTGTTCATTTTAAAGATTTGTCAAGTTAATATTTTTCAGATTCAGGCTTCAAATTTGAAAAACATACTTAAAGAGAGGTTTTTTTTTTTTTTCATTCTTTGCTTGCCTGATGCTAAGCTGTGCACAGTTCAAATACTCACCCACCCAACAGGTCCAGTGTTCTCCTGCTGAGATCCATTTCCACAGCCACCAATCGGGTCCTGCGCCACCATTTGTCCGGTGACCTCATCGGGGGGCTGCCGGCTCTTCTGGATTCAGGCATCACCTCCCGAGGCGCTAGGCCCACTCCCTTCCTCCTTTTAATTAATAGAATGATGTGCAGTGCTCCCGGTACTGCCTGGGGTATGCACGCTACATTACACTGTACAACATTGACCTAGGCAAGGAGGGAGGATGGGGGGTGGGCCAAAACTTCTACAATGTAAAAAAGGAGGTGAGGATCTGCTTTAATGTTTCTAGGGTTTCTTACTATTAGAACAAGTAGTGTAACTGAATAAATTATTGCCTTTTTTGTGTAGAATAGAAAATGACTATAAAGCAGCAACATATGGTGTTTTAGTATCAAAGTGGACAAAGCCTATGCCAGCATACTGTCAGTAATCACTGTAGCAGGGAACTGTACATGTTAAAAACTCACTGTAATAGCAAGATGTGAATGTTCTAGGATTTGTATAATAGGATTTTTGTAACAATAAAAAAAGTTGGTCAGTAGAGGATCACCCCACCCAGAATAATCATGCCTCAGTTTTGTAACAAAGTAGAACCAAGAGCATAAAAAATAAACACAGAGAGAAGGGACTGTTGTCCCTAACTAACTTCAAGAAACAGATTTTCCAAAAAGTACAAGAATATTATTTTCTTTGTTAATAATTTAGGATCATTGACAGTATTAGACTGTCTTGATGTCCAAAAGAAGGCCAACAGAGGGGTGGGCAACTTAGCAACAATGGCTAACCGACCCAACGAGACACAGACAAGAGATGCACTTTAAGCTGTTTAGAACCTATAGTCTAGAAATTAGATTGCAAGTTTAGAATTGTATTTCCCTGCAAATCAGGGCTGCTGATAGAAATCATGGGGCCAAGTACAACCTACCTGACAGGGCCACCCCCCTTCCAAAAATATGAAATTATATTTTTGTTACAATGCCACGGCTTCGATGCTATGATTTACAGCCATGTCAGGAATTATACCCTCATCGATCAAGACCCATTCTATTGAATAGAACAATACTACCAGAGCGCTAAAGACCACCAACACATGAGATGTGTATGGTAATATAAATACTGTTCAAATGGGATTAAAATTGCGCCATGAGGGGATAATTAATCCTGGAAGGAAAAGTCCATATACACTGAGCAGCTCTTCCACAGACCAAGAGGAGATTCTGCATAGACAAGAAGAAAAAAGGGGAGAAGCGCTCTAAGTGCAGACAGTTTTATTAAATGACAAGGCAAAGTGTATAACAACTCACTAGACGTGAATAGTATTCAAGCTGTGTCACTCCAACGATCAGCACCTGAAGAAAGAGCGCGCCGGGTTGCTTGACCCCGCGCATGCTCAGAAACGCGTCGTGCATGCCGTACCCAGCTGACAGATCATACCATCCCTGGTGACGAGAGTGCCTCCAGTAACCATCGGTATATCGCAGCCGCCGATCGCATACATCTGACCGCTCACTGCTGACTGATGCGGGAGGCAGCCGGCTTCCTTTCCTCCCATAATCAGTGACTCGGCCACGGACGGCGCTCGGGAATGGATGACAACCCCCAGAGGATGGCTATAAGATCGTTGGATTGACACAGCTTGAATACTATTCACGTCTAGTGAGTTGTTATACACTTTGCCTTGTCATTTAATAAAACTGTCTGCACTTAGAGCGCTTCTCCCCTTTTTTCTTCATTCTATTGAATAGCGCTGCTCTGCAAGTGCGGTGCGCTAGTGTGGGGTTAAAGTAGGTGGTGATGAGGCAATATGCCTTCTCACTGATTGTCAAATGCTCTCTGAAGAGTGAGCCAAATGCTAACTGTTCTTCAGAGAGTTAAGCACATCTGAACAAATCCTTTGTTTGTTTACATTTTTTTTTTTTTTGATTTTTTTTTTAAAAAAGTTTTTCAAATTTTTACCTGCCCTGTTGGGGGGCCTTTGGTGTAATATCAGAGTTATAAACAGATGTTATATCTCGCATTTGACACAGAGAAAGAGACTGAGGACATAAATTCATCAGACCCTTTCTCTGCAGCCTCAGTTGCACTGGACAGTGAATGAATGGGAGGGGTTCTGTACTGGCAATATGCTTCAGTATTAAATGAACACCGGAGCGATCGGTAAAGATTGCTCACTGTGTTCATTCAGGAAAGGAAGGGGCTGGTAAATATGACATATTTAGCACAAATCCCTCTCGCCTTCCCTACTCTCTCTCCTGAAACAACCCCCCTGTGTGCCTGGCAGGAGCTAGTGGGAGAGGAGAGGAAGGAAGCGGAGGTGGGGGGCACACAGGGGGCCCAACAGCAGGTGAAAGGAGGCATAGCTCCTAGAACCGATCCCCTGCAGTGCAGCCAGAGGGACAATAAAGAGTAGATGCTGGCAGTGCTGCTGGATCCACAAGAGTCACAAGTGCCTGCAATAAGGCAGTATACAGCCGGCACTCCTGCTCGGCAGGTGCCCAGACCCCCCTTTAAAACCTATGATGCCCAGGCCTGGTACAGGTGGGCAGGCTTTACTGCCTTATCAGCAGCCCTGCTGCAAGTGATCATTACACTTCAATTGCACATTATTCCTATATGAAATTAGTAGTATAGAAATAGAAAAGCCATGCAATAGTTTTGCTCACAGACCTCTATAGATTATGCGGCCACATTAAAAATAATAATTTTTTTTTTATTTAATAGGACCTTTATGGTTACAATGTGAAGTCTGACATCTACAGTGTTGGAATCACTGCCTGTGAATTAGCTACTGGGCGTGTTCCATTCATGGACATGCACCGCACTCAGGTAACGGTTTATCGTCTGCCAGAACCACATATGTCATTTTTTTCATAAGATTGTTAACAGATAAAATTATTCGAGGAACACATGTATGCTTTATTTTGCCATACCTTTATCTTATGTTGATGTGGCTGTTAGAAGATATTATTTATCCCTATATTATTTCTTTTGACCTGCAAGTGACACACATTTGCACATACAGTTTGCATACCCTGATTTTTTATATGGTTTCATTTATTAAACAAGGAAAGATCTCCATCAGCATACAAACCTTTTTTTGCCACTTTAAGGCCTCATTCACACAGGTGTACTACTGTGTACATGTACAAACATGTACATGTAGTGTACATGTTTGCTAACCCGGAGATGCACAGGTGTTCTGGCTGCATGGATCCAACCA
Organism: Pelophylax lessonae; assembly: GCF_965119305.1. Lineage (NCBI taxonomy): Eukaryota > Metazoa > Chordata > Amphibia > Anura > Ranidae > Pelophylax > Pelophylax lessonae. The sequence continues at coordinate 190,250,854 of NC_138773.1, forward strand.
CTACTCCCGAATGACAGCCATGTGGGTACAGGTACATGGCTGCGAACACACACTGACTGCGTTCGGGACTGCTCACTGCAACTTACACAGCTGTCAAACAGGGGAATTTACGCTTATTGTTGAGCCCTCAGGAGCCACAGCTGCAGCATAATTTTGCCCATTGAAATGTATGATAGAAAACAATGTGCGACAGTGAACGAATATGTACATAACTCTTGACACTCACATTTGCATGTACATGGGTGTTCCAAAATGTACAATTGTACATTTTGCAGAGATATTGCATGTCCTGTGTATACAATATTTACCTAGCAATGAATTAAATTTAACATTTTCTTACCAGACCTAATTGGTAGCTCAAGTCTCATAAAACATACAAGAACGCTGTGGATCATAAATATTATTTTTTTTTTAATGTTGACTGGAATGTTCCATATGCAGTAGTGATGAATTTGTGAGCAACCCACCATAAACCCTAACCAGCATTAACTAACTGCACTGACCCCTTGCAGGGGAAAACAAGGTTGTGTGAGGATTGGATCTGCTTGATACTGAGGTATGCTGAGTTACAATGGTTGCCAGAGAAGGTCCTGTCCAGTAGTAGCTCATAAATCCAAATAGGATGCTTAGAGTATGGGACAGAACATTTATAACAACCAGCTAATTGCTGAACTGGTCTAAAATGTCTGGACTTCTCAGCAACAACATTAAACAAGCAGATTACAGGGCTTATTAGGGGAGATCATTTTAATGTATATCTAAACTTGAACACAGAAATAATATATTGCAATAACCAGTCCTTAGATGTGGTGGATGCATTCATTTTCCTTTTTTTTTTCCCCAAGTTTTTTTCTTTTCATTATTTTACCTTGTGATTCTGCCAGTAATAATCTTTCAGTCCTAGGATGACAACATTCACTCTTCTTCCTCTATCCGGAGAAACCGCAAAGGACTACAGAACCACACACCCTTCCTATTGTTCATAACATTGAGGAGTATAGTTCGATCACCAAATTTCTGACTGGATCAATAGGATTTTTACTAGATCTAGATATAATTATAGGCTTTCACTGCAACAGGAAAATGGTACCCGGCCATCCACAGGATCAGCAGACTGATAGTAAAAGATGATAATTGTCTTGGACTCCGTTCTCCACCCATAGAAGACTCCCTTCTAATGCTTTCACCCATGTGGGGCTTAAGCATAAAGGCTCACATAGAAAAATGAAAAAAACAAAGAAGCCTCTATGATCAAGCCCCACATGAGTGAAATGCATTAGGGGTGGGGGGTTTGGGCTCTTTTATGGTTGGAGAACTGAGCTGAGGCCAATTTTCATCATCTTTTACTATCTTAGCTTTACAGTCTGGTGATCCTGCTTGTGGCCAGGTGCCATTTACCTGTAGTCTGAGTTGAGCCTGACGAGCCTTCCATCAGGACCAGCACCATCATACAGTGTCACTAGCCACATGACTCACCTTCTGGAGCATTAGAGCGGTACTGTTTTTTTAGTTTAGCCCACAGTAAAATGCTTTTATTGGTTTATTTAAAAAAAGAAGAAATCCGATGGTGCCACCATTGATTTCAAAATTATACCAACCAAGCCTTAAATTTCATCTCATGTTGCTACAGAAAATAATTTTTGTGGCTGGAAATCATCTAATCTTTCCGGGAATTTTCATTTTTTGGATTTCTTTTTCGATTATATTTCTCGCACGATTCTCCCATCATTGATTAGAAAATTTCTAACATGCCATTCAAGCCATGTAAAGCCAGCCTTAGCTACCAAACTTGTTTATGATTGTTGTTTTGGGAGTATTTCATATGACCTAAAATGTTTTACTTTTTTGTAAGATGCTGCTACAAAAACTGAAAGGTCCACCTGAGAATCCTCTTTATGGTACTTTTCCTGGTGAACAGTCCCCAATGAAGATTTCCCGGTCTGGAGTAGACTCAGGAATAGGAGAAAGTGTAGTTGCTGCAAGCATGACTCAGACAATGACTAGTGACAGGCTGAGAACTCCGTCCCCAAGAACGTTCTCACCTGCCTTGCAGAACTTAGTGGAGATTTGCCTACAACAGGATCCTGAGAATAGGTATATGATTTTAGGTTGCTTATCATACTTTACTGTAATGTTAACGATTTTTTTGCCAATCTACTGTATTCTGTGTTGTGGAAAAAAATTGTAATGCTTTCAGTTTTGTTTTAGCCACATCTTTTACATTTTAATCTATAAGGGGACTGGCAGGAGGAGAAGGAGGGGAAAGGTCATTATCCTGATAGTTTAGGATAGGCTTGAGCTATTAAAACAGTTGTAAAGTATAACTTTTTTAAATTAAAACAGCAAACGTGTCATAATTACTTGCTCTGTGCAATAGTACAGAACTACCTCTTCTGGGGTCCCTGTCACCGCTCTCCACTGCTCTTTTGTGCATCTACCCCCATAGCCACTTGCTATGGGGGCAGACATTTCAGACTTGCTCCTGAGTTGGGCTGTCTGCTTCCATAGACACACATAGCATGGCTCAGCCCCCTCTGCTCCCTTCCCACCGGGTTTGATTGACAGCAACATGAGCCAATGGCAAGTGCAGACAAGTGCCGCTGCAAATGGGTACATTGCTGGATCGAGATGGGACTCAGGAAAGTATTTAGGGAGGTAAGGGGGTGATGTTTTTGCCGGGACGATTTATATCCTTTTGCAGGGAATACAATAAGGATAAAAAAGTCCCAGTTTTAGAACCACATTAAAGTGGAACTTCACCCAAAAGGGCAAGTTCCACTTGTTGGCATCCTCCCCCCTCCACTACTACATTTGACATTTTTTGAGGGGGGAATGAGTACCCGGTTTTGAGATGTGTTGCAGCGATTTGAACTGGAAGTCCGGCCCCTCTTCCTTCCCCCCTGTTGCCTTCTGGAACACTTTACAGGTCCCAGAAGACTGCCGGGCCATTCACAAAGTGCAGCACAGCAGGAAACTGGCTGTGAAGCTGCAAGATTTTACTGCCAGTTTCCCTTACTTTAAGGTGCAGGCGCCTGCACCCGAAGCCGGTTGAAGAATGATCCCTGGATAGGTAACCCATATATTGAAGGTTGGCAGTATTTGTTGCTGCTGACTTTTAATTTTTTTGGGGGGGAAGCCAGGAGCTGCGCAAATAACAAGATTTTTATCACAGAGCAGCCAGGAGGAGACAGGTACACATGTGAAACAGAGTCCTCATCTGTTGGTTAGAAATTTAAATTATATTCTGAATATGCTAATTTTTTATATTTGCCTGACTGAAAAAAATGTTTAAAATTTTTCTTCTAATATTTTATTTAAAAAATTAAAAAAAAAAAAAAAAAAGAAGCTTTACATTGCCTTTGATAACTAAGTCTGAAAATGAAAAGAAACCTTATGGCACATTTTCTTACTGATTGGCTCTGGGGTCTCTGATTCAGTTTCCAGTAGGTGAAGTATCCTCCTGTAATTAGTATGAAAGTGGGGGGTGTCATGGCGCTCTTCTAATATCCCAAGGTGGTACAAGGAATGTGGGTGGATGGGAGGGGGGGGGTTATGGGGCTGCGTGGGGGGTAACAAAGTTTGGTACTGTAGGGAAGCTATAGTCCGCGGCAGCCGGCTGAAGCGTGGAGAAGCCCTGAGAGATGCAAGAAAGGAGAGAGCGGCGCCAGCTTAGTATAGTACAAGTTTATTTAACACTGTTAAAATTGGTGACTCACTGTCCGAGGTTGGGTGAGACCGGTACACAAAGACTGTTAGGGTCATCCATCTTCCTCTTCCAGGATAGTGGTCATAGGAGAAGGTGGTGAGGTTCCAGAGGTATAGCCGAGCCGCTGTGGGGCTGCTAGTTGTCACTGGCCGCGGCGGAGCATGCACAACAGGGCTCCGGCTGCCGACTTCTGATCCCTGATGACATCACTTCCTGGCAGGAGAAAAATAGGGGTTGCACGCGTTCAGAGCATCCGTGCTCCTTCGTCAGGCGATGGAGCACGGATGCTCTGAACGCGTGCAACCCCTATTTTTCTCCTGCCAGGAAGTGATGTCATCAGGGATCAGAAGTCGGCAGCCGGAGCCCTGTTGTGCATGCTCCGCCGCGGCCAGTGACAACTAGCAGCCCCACAGCGGCTCGGCTATACCTCTGGAACCTCACCACCTTCTCCTATGACCACTATCCTGGAAGAGGAAGATGGATGACCCTAACAGTCTTTGTGTACCGGTCTCACCCAACCTCGGACAGTGAGTCACCAATTTTAACAGTGTTAAATAAACTTGTACTATACTAAGCTGGCGCCGCTCTCTCCTTTCTTGCATCCTGTAATTAGTACAATCTGTCAAGGTTTACAAAGGTTTTTTTCTAGGTTGTCCAGTTTCCACAAATCTTGAAACATGCTTGTAGATTACCTGGCTTCTGACAAGATGGTTACAGAGCATGTATGAGTTTGGTAGGGACGTTTGAGCTGTGAACTCCTCTGATGCAGAACCTTATGTGAATGGTCCTGTGTTTCCAAAAAAAAGAGCTACAGGAAAAATATTGGTACCAGGATGTCTTCAGGGCAGGAAAAAGGTTTTCTGTGCTTTTCAGAAAATATCCATATTGTATAGGTAGAATAAATAACCATATAACCAAATCAAATAAATTATTTTTTTCCATTTATTTTATCTAGGCCATCAGCTGGTATGTTGCTGTCTCATCCATTTTTCAAACAGGTAAGAATGCTGATAATTGTTGGTATGTGTTGAAATCACAGCCATGTTTTCAGTTATAAGTGTAACGCTAGACTTCACTTCTGGTGGGATGAGTGCAAAGTTATGGTTTAATCATTTTTTGCTGGACCGATTGTTATTTTCTTCACATGCACAATGAAAAAAATATTATGGACTAGAATATTCACTATAGACCCTTCAAATGTTACATTCCTGAAAGCAGAGGACCTATAAAATGTTAAATATAATATTACCAATGAAGCGCTGCCCATGAAAAAGCCGCTGGTTTAGATGGGTCCTGTGTTTGTTTGTGGCCTCATCCTCCTCAAAGACCACAGCCACCTGGGTTTTTCAAACTCACAATATTGCGTGAAGTCCCTAATAATGTACTGGATACCCAGCAATGATGCAAGAATGCACTTGCACTCAGCAGTTAAAAAAAAGAAAAAAAAAAACAAATTGTATTGTCAGTAACAATTATACAAAGATAAAGAGATCCAATTAAGTAACAGTAGGAGTTCACTTTGGTATGCAAGATAATTAGCACAAAGAAATACATTCAAATGTGAGATGACACCTGCCATCCAGATCAGGATAAACTGTAACAATACCACCTACAGTGCAGCAATGATCAGTAAAAATACTTGTGTAACAAATACTGGAAACTATGGCCTAAGGCCATTTGGTAAGCACTGCCAATGCTTAATTGGAGAGAGATAGGTGAACAGTGGCAGTCCAGGATTAATGGGCACATTATATGACAGTCCGTGTTATTTTTTTTTTTTTTTTTTTTAATAAATAACAAACATGTTATACTAGCCTGGCCCAGATCCTCCTCTTCTCAGGTCCCTCTTTGGCTTTCCCCACCGCTCCCTCCTATTGAGTGCCCCCAAAGCAAGCAGCTTGCTATGGGGGCACTTGAGCCAAGTCACAGCTCCCAGTGCCCCACCACCTCTCTCTCCTGATTGGCTGAATGATTTTGATTGACCGCAGCGGGAGCAGCATGCTGTTGTCTCAGCCAGTGCGAAGAGGAGTTCCAGGCAGCTTAGACACTCCTGCAACATCGCTGGGTAAAGACAGGCTCAGATAAGTATGCATAAATGCGTTAAGATAAAAAAAACCTTATGTCTTTACAATCCCTTTAAGATGTTTCTTCTGTCGGCTATTGTATGGGTCTGCTAGGGAGATTTGATGAACTTAACAAAAGTTCTGACTGCATGCAATTGATGTAAGCTGTAAAAGTGAAATAGCCTTGAGCCGATTAAAAGTAAAGGTGGGTCAATGGTGATAGTTCAGTAGAACTACAGTAAAGAACTAGTATGGGTGCAATGTATGTCTGCTAGGGATGCTGAATTGGGCTAGTGGCGATGCAACACATGAGAAGTGTAGTTAGCGTCCTGCACTCAGTAACACAGTGTCTGCCAGCAGTAATAATACTGGACTAATAGCCCTCTCACCAATCCCAGGGTACAACTATGGATACTCTTGGCAAAAAAAGTCCCCCTTAAATTCTCCCTGAGGCTTCCAACTAAAAGTGGTTGTAGCCAGAAGCAGAAAGCACTCCAACTTCCCTGTAATAGTAGTCCAGTTGTGGCTAGTGTAGCTGATACAGTGGTGCACCAGATGTCCTTGGCCCATGGTCACAGGAACCCGATCTCAAAGGCCAGACTCCCCAAGGCAGGAGCTGATGCACAGAGGTTCTTTTGGGGTTCAAAATGCCCTAAACTTTGCTAGGCAGCACCAATATTTTCCATGTTATCTGCTCAAATGGTGAATAAATTAATTACCTATGTACCTCTGAAGCAGCCTTGGATCTTAAGCCCATTTGTGCGTGCCTAAATGTCTGACCATGTTGATATTAAGCCTGTAATTCAGCTGTAACATGCCATATTATGCCAGAGTCTTTACTGCCAACTAAGATTTTTACATTTTAGAGTAAAATAGGAGAAGACCGAGTTTAGTGCTGGAGGGGGTAATATTAAGCTTGACTTGGGCTGAAGTCAGGGTACATTCTGAGCCTAGATTCCAAGGGGGCTGCACGGTGACACAGGAAATTACTAATATAGGCACTTTCAGACATTACAAGGTGCCTTCCTTCCCTTTAGCGGTACGGTTATCATATTTATACAGTTTACAGCAGGTCAGGCTTAACAACAAAGGAGAACTCATTTTACTTTCAGTGTGTAAAGAAGGGGTAACTGGTAATATGCAAATTAACTAGAGCCCAAGATTAATTTATGGCCTCTGCTTATGCTTTATTGGGGTCAGTGGGGGCCATATTATGCCTACCCCCATCATTATATCACAATACAGGTTCAACATACAGGTTCTAATTTTTTTAAAGTCATCCATGCATATCAAACTTTTGGAGTTATTTGCACCCCATGAACCCTGTTGACTGTTTAGATGAAAATAGTGCTAGCTAAACTGAAGTAATGAAGCATATACAATGCCTTGAAAAAGTTTTCATACCCCTTTGAAATTTTTCCCATTTTGTCATTTTACAACCGAAAACATAAATGTATTTTATTGGGATAATATGCGATAGACCAATGCAAAGTGGCACATAATTGTGAAGTGGAAGGAAAATGATAAATGGTTTTCAAAATTTTTTATAAATAAATATCTGTAAAGTGTGGCATGCATTTGTATTCACCCCCCTGAGTCAATACTTTGTAGAAACACCTTTCACTGAAATTACAGCTACAAGTCTTTTACCAGCTTTGCACATCTAGAGTGAAATTTTTGCCCATTTTTCTTTGCAAAATAGCTCAAGCTCTGTCAGATTGGATGGACAGCATCTGTGAACAGCAATTTTCAAGTCTTGCTTACGCTTGTTGAACAGCCCTCTTGCTAGTTAAACAGCCCTATTGCTAGTTAGATCAACAAGCAAGTAACTGCCCACTGCTGTGAAGAGATTTTTAACATTCAGTACAATTATTTCTGAAATTCAAAATCTGAAAAAAAAAAAAACCGTACAGATGCATCAATATATTTATATGGATTTTGTAAGTTTGCAGACTGTTAAAGTGATCTTAGCAGACCTCTTGGGCCTCAATCACACCTTGGTGCAGAGACGTCAGATTTTCTGCACATGTTCTACAAGGGCTCAAAGAAAACCATAGCTCTCTATGAGCCCTGTTCACACCACAGCCTGACGATTTTTCTGCGCAGGAATCTGCAACGTGTATGCAGTTTTCTGCATGGAAAAAAAACTGACCTGAAATCAGCATTGGTGTAAATAGGGCATATAACTGACTTTCATGAAAACTGATATCAACGTGCATAAAAAACTCACTAAAACACGCATGAAAATTTATATAAACTGGTTTAAAACTGATGTAAACTTATGTCACTGAAAGTGAAATCTACACAGTTTTCCCATCTGCTTTCATGCACTAAGGGTTTGTAAGTTGGCCATCATGCAGATGGATGATAGGTTTTTCTGCTTTGCACACCTGTTTTCTCTATCAAGTTTTGTTTTACACTAACAATTGCATCTCTGCTATTAGGTTACACATTTTCTGAAAGCACATGAGATGCAGCATGCAGGACTTTTGGTGCGCTGTCAGAAACCATGCCATGCGCTTAGACTGCAGCTAAAACCATGGGTAAAATGCGTAAATACCACAGATACACCCGTGCTGCGAACAAACTACAGCGCAGCAGTGTGAATCCACCCCTAAACTTCTGCCTAACAGCAGACACCTCAAAAGTCCTAGTGCTGCTTCTTGTCTGTATCCCTGTAGCCTCTTTGAATTAGTTTCTCTTTGTTACTGTTTTTATCCCTGGCATTATAGCTAAGCTCCCTCAACTGCAGTCTAGAGTCAGAGAAGTCAGGCCCCATAAACAAAATTAAACTAGATCTAACACAGGCCCAGAATAGGGCTTTTCTCTCTCATAAGGGTAATAATTGTGTGATTTCTGCTCTTAGACAAGACTTTTACTTAACTTACCTTAACTAACTTTACTTAAAGTGGTTGTTAAGCCACTCTGACCTCATTATGCTATCCGCTCTGTCCCCTAATTCTGTGTGCCCCAGTGTGTGTGATTTATTTAAAAAAAAATGGCGATTATACCTGGTTTCGGAGCGGTGCTCATGTGACCAGCCGCCTCTCTCCGTTCCCATCTGACAGCTGCAGCAGGCGGGGCTGAGAAACCTCCGCTGACATCAGCCGGTAGGAGAGGACAAGAGGAGGAGAGAGCCGGCCAGTCACATGAGCGGCGCTCTGAAATCCGGTATAATCTGAATTATACCCTTTTACTGCCACTGCTGTCAAAGCTATGGCGGAGCAGAACTGCTTGCAGTAGGCCTGCTCTGAAATCCTTGCAGTGGCAGAGTTTTTGAAGGGTCAAAGCACATAGTTGTTTCTGTGACCGTTATCTTGCTCCCAACTGTTGCCTAACATCTTGCATTTTTGTGAATAGACGTGAATGTGGATGTGACCTCCTCCCAGGTGCTTGGATCTAGCGGCCAATCACTAAGACTAAATATTGTCACATGACAGATGGGGTTGACAAGTAGTGGGAGATCGCTGTAAGAGAGTATTTACACATAAGTCCAGTTGCTTGTAACAAACTACTAATAACTATACCATGCCTAGATGAATGAAAACCCTTCCAATCATCCTCATACATGTTTCACTTTGTAATTAGCCATTCAAAATGACAAGAAGCAGAAATAAGGGTGTATGTAAGTCCAGGACCTCAATAACTTTCCTTAAGTATATGTAACCACGGCACTACCTGCCTGGAGTTTGCATGTTCTCCCTGTGCCTTCGTGGGTTTCCTCTGGGTATCCAGTTTCCTTTGGGTACTTCGGTTTTCTCCCACACTCCAAAGATATGATTTTGGGTTAATTGGCTCCTATCTAAATTGGCCGTAGTTTGTGTAAATTTAATTTCGGGACCTTCGATTGTAAGCTACTTAAAGCGGAGTTCCAGCCTCAAAACAAAATTTTGCCATCCGCTTGCTCTAAGTAACCTGAAAAAGAATTGGATAATCACATTTTTTTTTTGTTTTACTTACCTTGTTTTTAAAGAAAATATACTTACCTTCCTTCCACTTCCTCCCTCTGCGGCCGTGGCCTGCGCCGTGGCTTCCTGCTTGCATTGACTCCTGGGAGCCAAGCGTCATCGCTCCAAGGAGTCAATGCGCCTGCACCAGCCCTGCTCGTCACTTCCAGTGCAGGCACATCATTCCCTGCTAAACAGCTTCTGGGCATGCCCAGAAGCTGTGCAGGGATGACGCGTCTGCACCGGAAGTGACGAGCAGGGCATTCTGGGACTCCGACGTCACTGAAGAGGACGCTCCAGCTTCAGCTGCCCACACCTGAGATGGCAGCGCTGGACAAGACATTTTCAAGGTAAGTATTTCTTCTAAAAGGTAAGTGAAACTGGGGACAGTTCAGAGGCTATCGTTGCTGAAATGCACTAGCCCTGACTGTCCCGGGGGTATTTTTAGCTAAATTCTTTTTCTTCAGGTCGGAACTCCGCTTTAAGGGCAGGAACTGATGTGAATGTATAATGCATATGTAAAGCACTGGGTAAATTGTCAGCGCTATATAAGTACCTGCAATAAATTAATGTATTTACTTTGCAGGTAAGAGAGCAGACACATGACCCTGTACTGTCACTATTGCCCTCCCTGGCACAGCAACGGAAGCACAGCCCACCTAAGCCATTTCTGCAGAGCTGGAAAAAATCCTACAGTAAAGCTACAGAGGAAAATAAAGAATGGACATTTCACTAAGTATGGGATATCCTCTCCCCTGATTACTCCCCCCCCCCCCCCAATACCCCAAAATCAAGAAGTCAAGTTGTCAAAGGGCTTCAGTTTTTGACCTTTTCTGTATACAGTCATGTGAAAACGTAAGTACACCCAAGGGATCTTGTTGACTTTATCAACATATTTAAACAAGTAAACCATGAAATCTTCAACAAAACTGTGCCTATATATGAGGATTACAGGTATATACTGTAACAAAAACATAAGGATAATTGGCCCTTTCAATTTTTTATTTAAAAAAATATAAATAAATGTTATGATGTAATGTTGAAAAAAGTTGGAACACCCTTGTCCTACTTTTTTACAGTGTTTTACATCACTGCCCATCGCTAACATCAACCACTCCTCCGTGCAAAATGTTTGTGTGTTTCCTTCTATTAATTGCCAGTTTTAAATCCTCTGACAACATTTAAATGGGATTCCATTCAGGGCTTTGACTAGGCTGGTCCATTTACTCGATTTCTCCTTTTTGAGCCATTCCCTGGTGGATTTGCTGTTGTACTTCAAGATCATTATAGAATATTTATTATTCATTACTGTGTTAAAATATCTATTACTGATTCTACTTTAAGGAAGATGGCGTCGCATTCTCATGAACTAAACTCTGAGATGATGAAGAATTCATAGTTGTCTTGATAACTGCAAGCTGTCCAGGCACTGTAGCGGCAAATCTGTTGTAAGATGGTTCTCCTTAAATGTCATCTTTGGTTTTCACTAAACATGTCTACTGTTATTGTAGCCAGAAAACTCTATCCTTGATTCATCAGTCCATAGCCCATTTTTCCAGAGGGCCTGGTCCAGCCTTTATGTTCAATTGCAGACTGTAGTCTTGCTTTAATATCCTGTTTGGATAGCAAAGGACTTTTCCTGGCAGGCTGGCACTATTCCCTTGCAGGTTAAATTGCTGCAATTGCTTTCTGATATGCATACACTTTGACACCAGCCGTTGCAGGAGTTACCCGCAGATCCCATGATTAATTGCTGGTGTTCTTGGAGACTTCTTTTAGCATCAAGCTGCCAGTTCTTGAGCTAAATATGCTGAGTCTTAGACAGATTGTTGATCGAAATGTATGCCACTAAAAATTATTTTTCTTACATTGAAATCTCGATTTGATTTAAAATATAATGGTATTTTTAAACCTTTGCCTGGTTCATTTACAACCTTCTTTCTGAGGACCTTGGCAATTGCTTTTGAATTTAATGGCAGAACACATGTCACCAGAGAGAACTTAATCTTGGATATCTGCATTTTAATTATAACAGGTTCCCACTGCATACTTCCTAAAGAGATTCTGTTTATTGGCACATAATCTGGAACATCTTGTTCTAATATCCTGGATTTTACGTGTGTGTGTGTGTGTGTGTGTGTGTGTGTGTGTATTTCTATATGTCAAATCTGCATATTTCTTAATTTAGATTTTGAGAATGAATACAGTGGGGTTGATTTACTAAAACTGAAAAGTGCAAAATCTGGTGTGGCTCTGCATAGCAGCCACTAGCGATGATCGCAGGTAAAACCCCGGCATGCTGGTTGTATCCAAGTTTGTAGAACGACCATGGCTACCATGCACAGCTGCACCAGATTTTTCTCTCTATTTTGAGTAAATCAACCCCACTATGTAAATTTTATGTGTAATTTGTCCATGTATATCATATTTACCTGTAGGCACAATCTGAATGAAGCTCTAATGTCTGCCTGTTGTAATATGTTGGAAAAGTCAACAATCTCCGTGGAGTGTACTTACTTTTACTTTTTTTTTATGTGTGTGTTTTTATGCTTAGTATTAGCATAATGTGAATATGCAAACATTGCACTTGTAAACGGCAAACAGTGGGCTAGTTATGCTCAGAGTTAACACTACTTTTCATTTATGTTTTTTCTATCGAATTGGTTAAGCTTTATTTAGTGAAATGTGTTTTTGCAGATAGCCTTTCTGACAAATGAATTGAGGTAATGGCTGTAAGTATTATTTCCTAATGTTTGAACATTTAGCTATTTTTATATTGCAGAGGATGACTTTTATAGCACTGTCTATTGCTAACCTATGTGGAAAGCCCAGTGTTTAATGTCAGGTGTTTTTACTGAACTGTACATAGTGAAGCCTGCCAACAACTGGAATAATGGTCAGTTATCCAAAACCACAAATCCTACACTTCGATTTACACTCTCTCGCATTTTTTTGTGCAAGCAGATTTCACTTGTCTCCTCTACCTCCTGCCAGTTGTCTGCCTGTACACTGAGCTTGCTATGCTGGCTCTCTGCTGTGTCATCTCACTTATCTGTCACTGCTGCCCTTCTCCTATCCTGTCTGACTGTAAGGGGGGCTGTCCTTTCCACTGACATTAAAGCGCATTTAAACCCAAAAACAAAATGTAATATATTGCAGCCTACCAGTTCTTAGATGTGATGGCTGCATTCATTTCTTCAGGCTTTTTCCCCCTTTATTTTCACCTGGTAATTCGACCTATCACATACTTCTTGTCCTAGAGTGACACTAGGCAGGGACCTGTAGTCCTCAGATTGGTACAAATTGAGAACAGTGTAGCACAGGAAGAAAGCCTTGAAAGTTATAAGCTGACAAGATTTCTGGCAAGATCAACATTTTTGCACATTTTAAACATATTTAACAAAACACTTTCAATGGTATATTTAACAAAGCAAAATGGAGCAAATATGAGTTCATTGTAAAGGCAAAAAGACCAGGGGCGTAACTACAGGGGTTGCAGGCGTTGCAATTGCAACTGGGCCCCATGCTCCAGGGGGGCCTGTGCAGCTCCCCTGTACACCTGGATAGGAGGGGTGGCAGGGGCAGCATGTAGAGAATTCACTGTCCTTTTTTTTCCTGTAGCTGCAGAAGGAAAATGGAGGAGATTGGTTGCTCTGTATGCTGCTCCCGCCACTCCTCCTACCCAGTTCACTTGTGTTCTGCTGTCTCTGGGCCCCTTTGTGCTCCCCTGGTCACCCCCCCTCCCCCCACCCACCGTGCTGCCCCCATTGTGCTCCCTCCCCTCTCCTGCCGGCTGTTACAGGGGATGTATCACAACAGAGAACCAGGAAGGGGTCGGTAAATATGTAATTTACCAGCTCCTTCTTTTTCTGAATGGACAGAGTCCGAGTCAGTGACATTGTAAAAAAAAAAATTATAAAAAATAATACAATTTAAATACCAAAAAATATAAAAACTACTGACACCAGTGGGTGAACTTCCAGGATCGCAAAGGTCACACTTGCAACCGGGCCCTGGCGTTCCAACTCCGTTGGGAGGCCTTAAAATGGCTGGAAAGGGGGCCCTCTGCAGAACTTGTGAAAAGTTCCTGCTGTGGGACCCGTAATAAAGGGACCCGCAACGAGAGTAAAGGGCCCCAGGCTTGAAGCGAAGGGCCCCGGTCGGGGGGTGTTGGGGGTGAACCTTCATGGTTTCTTGCACCGGGGTCCTGAAGGTTCTAGTTACGCCTCTGAAATAGACGTTTCACTTTTCTTGGGAATTTTCCCCAGAGCTTAGTTGAATGAGTTGAAACGGATGATTTCCATCATCCAACCATGTGCAAACAATCCCTTTTTTTTTTTTTGTTTACTTTGCATGTGATTGTGTGTTTTTTGCAAAGGGACATTTCACATACTAAGCTCTGGGGAAAATCCCTATGGAAAGTGCAAGCATTTTTGCAAAGTGAACAACATATTTGCCTTTAGTAAATCAATCCCTTTAACTTCACTGACATCAACTGCTTGTGTTGCAAGGAAATGCTGAGACCTGTTGTCGCTGGGGAGCACTTGCATTCACGGCAGTTTGTGCATCAGTATGTAACAGCAAGGATTTGCGTGGCACTCGCTGTGCTGCTCAAGGGAAAGGCAGATTAATCTTTCAGAGAATTTGCCTCATAAGACTCTGTCATACATCTCCCATGTCATACATCTCCCATTACATTCATGTAAGCACATCTCAGTGCTCACTTGTCACGGTTGAGGAACATAAATCCTTCACAGAAGGGTTAGCAAGGGCACTCCTAGCATGTGGTTCTCCTAACTCTTTTTACTGATGCAATTCCACAAAAGCTAAAAATTATTAAAATCTATCTGGCCGCCAAGAACCGTTTCTCATGCAGCACGTGTGCCCTCTAGGTATCCACATACTGCACAAGAATCAGTTGTTGGTGGCCTGGTGTTGCATCAATAAAACCGTTAAGCGAACTACATGCCAGGAGTGCCTTTGCTAACCTTTCTGTGACGTAGTTTGTACATCAGGCTTGTCATAGTTCTCTGATTTATACATACAGTCTTATAAGTTAAAAAAAATGTACTTCTCATCGATCTTGAATTGAGTTAATCTTTCTGAGAACTGTGCACACTTTCATTCACGAGCCTTGCCTCTTCTGCTCTCCACTTTGTTACTTCTTGTTACAATGATGACAGCTTCGGTCTCCATTGGTATCTCAAATACTGTACATGCCGCAAGCTTTTCATTTTAGTTGGCACTTGGAGTTTCTACAGGTAATGCTTCATATGGGCAGCTTAGCACAGCTTGTTAAGGCAGTCCTAGAAGTCCTAGACCTCTCATGGTGGTAAGATGTTCCAATCCTCTCTCTCTTGGGCATTGTGTGACCATTGATTTATTTTTAGCGAATGGAGAGAGGCATGGCAAGTGCACAGCAGACAGGGTTGTCTGCAGTGCACTTCCCGTACCTCTCATCATTTGCTAAAAATGAATGGTCACACAAGGGTTTTCTGCAGTGCACTTCCAAAAACCTCTCTCTATTTCGCTAAAAATGAATGGTCACACAATGCCCAAGAGAGGATTGGAACATCTTACCACCATGAGAAGCTTATGGCTGCCCTAAAGCGGAGTTCCACCCAAAAGTGGAAGCTCCCTTATCTGTCCCCTCCCGACCTCCGGTGCCACATTTGGCACCTTTTGGGGGGGGGGGGGGCAGGGAGGTCCGTCAGAAGTTCGGCCCCCCTCCTCCTTCCCTGCCGCCAGACCATTCAGAAAGTGCAGCGCACTTCGCGCGTGTGCAGTAGGGAATCGGCTGTGAGGTTGCAAGGCTTTACTGCCAATTTCCCTTACAAGCCATGGTGACATCAGCACCCGAGAGCTGATGGAAACATCAGCTGGGGTGCCGATATCGCTGGATTCCAGGACAGGTAAGTGTCTTAATATTAAAAGTCAGCAGCTACAGTATGTGGGGGGCTGGAGTACCATTTTAACAAGCTGTGCTAAGCTGCCTATATGTAGCATTGCCTGTGCCAGCTTATCAGATTTTTTGAACTATCTGCCATTCCCCCTTACCAGCCTCAGGCAGTGGTATTTGGATGACAATCTCACAAGCATACAAAAATGTTTGCCAGTCATCAGCAATGTGTATGGGCACCTATAGGGATTATTTACGTTTGTGGTTAGGGAAATGCTAAAAGCACGTTGCTGAGCTGTGTTTTTGGCACCCCCCATAAGCTGCAAAAGCAGAGTACAGAAGTATTTACATTTTGTGGTCACAATGCTTTGCTTATCACTCGTGGCAAAAAACATTGCTCCTGTTGCATTCAAGGGGCATTAAGCCCACTGAACATGACCCATTCAAGCGAATAGGAAAGTGCCATAAAAATGCCCCACAGCTGTGTGCAGTGTACTTAGTTACAATGCATTGATGCCCAATTAGGGGGTTAAAACAGGAGGTGTTGCATCACCTCCTTGCTGCCTGACAGACGCTTCTGAAAAGCAATCCGAACATTGATTGTTTTTCAGAGGAGCTGCGGTTTAGAGGCAAGTCTAAATTTTGCCTTACTCTCCCCAACTGGTAGCTGAACAGCCCTGTCCAATCTGCCAGCAGTTCTTTGATGTGTTAGCATGGCTGTCTGCTTCTTGACAGAAAGATGCAGAGCAGGGAGAGCAGCATAGGTTGAAGTTACCAGTAACTATGCTGTGAACAGTAAGATGATCAGGAAAGTTTAAGGTAAATAATTTCCCAGTATGCTTTGGCTAACCTTACCTATGTCCGTTAACCCCTATACTACAGCAAAGAGAATTCACAAGTTACTGCACCCTATCTAGAAATATCTAAGAGAAGGGTTGGTTGATAATTATCAGTTGATTCTTATGTCTTGTCCCAGGTTTTGGAGTTTTGTCTCTAGAAATACCCTTAAAATTGACCACTGATCAACCTACAATCAGCAACATACATTACAATTAAATAGTTTTTATTTAGTTTTATTATTGCTATATTCACTTTTTAGTATCTGTTCATATTGTTTTTAAAGTGAACCTACCCTTTGCCTAAATAGGCAATGCAAACAGGTTCAGGTTGTGCCCACTGTCCCCAACTGCATACTTCTGCCCTCCATTTGATCCCCTGCCACTGTTCAGCAACTAGGAATGAGAAGAGGTGCTTACACAGGGATGAGGACTGCTTTTTTGCCTCTCAACATTGTTGAGTGCCTAAGTGTCAAGTCACCACTGCGGCAAAGTAGGACAAAGGGGAGCAAGTCATCTGATCCCTATACTGGAAGTACCAATTATTTGTATTTGCTTCTAGTAGCTGAGGGGAGTAAGGGTCCTTCTACACAGGTGTTCTGCCCGTCGGACTCCGCTTTGCTCAGCGAGGGGATCAATCAGCTGACAGGGTGACAGGTCGGTCTCTGCTCACTGTGCTGAGATTGACCTGTCCGAGCCCTGCTCTCCTCTATGGGGAGATCAGATGAAAACTGACCACCTGTCCGTTTTCATCTGCTCCCATTCAATCCGATCCGCCAGACGGACGGAAAATAGGGCTGTCATCCGTCTGAATTTCACAAACTGGATCGGATAGCAGCGGGTGTCAGCGGCCTAACAGAAGAGCATAGGGTGAGTATATGCAGCTGGGGAGGGTGGCAATTAAATGAACCTATTGCTTTACCCTGCATAAATTTAACAGTATTGTCTTTAGAGGTTACAGTATTTACCATTTCTGGCAATGAAATAGTATTATTGCATACATAGCAATTATAATACCAACTGTATAAAACAAAGAAAGATAAAATAATTTCTTGGTGCATGGGATTTGAACATTTTTTGGAATTTTTGATGACTAAATTACCCTGCATGCTGTAAATTATATGTTGCATGGAAATATAATTCAACCAAGAAAAAAGTGATCCATTGCAAGAAGGTAAATGTGCTGTTAGATTCAATTTACTTGTTTGATCTTTCAAGTTTTTTTTTCTTTTTACAAGATGTTTCTTTGTGTTCCAAACGTATCAAATCCGCATGCCTTTTAACTGTCCAGTACTCAAGGAACATGCCAACTTTAACAATCAACAATTAAGAGTCTGATAATGTTGGCTGGCTGCCTTTATTAAAGTATATCTAAAGCCAAAGCCTTTTATTTTTTTCGTTCACAGGGGGAAACAGATGTGCTTTATATAACCAGCAACTGGGTATAGTGCCACCTGCAGAAGTACGATACTAGGTGCAGCTAAAGTACAAAAGACAGCCCAAGGGGTAGCCCCTGCTGGCGCCCAAAACACCCCCTACACACACACACACACACACACTCAGAAAAACTCTGTTATTAGCCTAATTTTTAAGAGTAGAACATAGAAATCCTGAGATTCAATGTTCTACTAAAAGCAAGTCCCTAGTTTTGTGACCGGCTGGATAATACGGATCCTGATAGTCATCCCAATTGTGTGTGCAATTTCTTGCCACGTGCAGATTTGGCTGCGATTGCCCAATTCTTTTGTGGGCAGACTGTGGAATTTTTGACTGGGGTGGGTGGCAGATATGATCTGCCAGCCTTATGTTCTCTTAGTTTCCCCCTTACAGGGCTGCAGCACACAGCTGGTGGTGCTCGCCAGTCATCATGGCAGATGACTGTGGCTTCTAATAAGTTTGTACCTAGGTGTCACGAGTAGTGTCAAGTCCGCCCCTCGCCCTTTTCATTTCCCATCCAAGCTCAAATACGTGTCCACCCCATCCCAGTCCCTAAACATTTACCTGACACCCCTCTTGATCCAGTGCTGGCCCCTCTTTCCCTCTCGCTATGGGGGCACTTGGAAAAGAAGAAGAGCAGAAAGCGCCGGCGGGGGGGGGGGGGGGGGGAGAAGAGAAGGTAAGGGTCTACTCTGTGCAATAACGTTGCACAGAGCAGGGAAGTATATACCATTTTTTAAATTTTATAATAAAAAAAATTATTTCATTATCACTTTAAGGGAAATCTCCCAAATGAGAAACCAACGTGCTCTGTCCAAAACTAAAACAATGTTTTGGCTTATGATATACTTTAACCGTTTGGAGTTCATTGGTGTCTGGATCTGCTTTAGTAGATATGGCTTTGTCCAGTGACTGGGGAGGGGTCTTCTGTGATATAAGTCAGGTTGACAACATTCAAAATTATACTGGTTTACTGTAGAGCTTTCTCATTACAGACTGGATATTTATAAAATGTATTTTTGCAAAAAGCTTGAATCTTATAAAATGTGAAAATATTTTCTTACCTTTCTTATATCCAAAGTAAACTTTTATTCCATATAATTGTGTAAAAGTTTTGCTCAAGTATCTTCTGTGCCCTCTCTGATTTAGCTCAACTTTGTTGACTGCCATTCCACTGGCCAAAAGCATGGCAGTTGGAGAGCTTTAGTTTGATTTTTGTTTTCAAACTTGAAATGATTTTATTATGTTAAAACCTATATGTTTTTTTTTTACTAGTTAGGTTTACACATACCTAAAGACAAAGCATTTATATTAAAGAGGGCTTATTTTTGATTTGTGTACCACATAGTAATCAACTAGAATTCATCTTATGGTTTGCAGAGAAAATTTGGATTCCTTACTATGGGTTTTTAATTTTTTAATAATACTTACCTAGGTGGAGATGCTGCACCTGTCCCCCCACCGGCTCTAACACTGAGAACCAAGCGATCAAACACTGCTGATCACTTGGTTCTCAAAGCTCCCTGAGCAGAGAGCTGGTGACTGTCAGTCACCAGCTCTCTGCTCTGCCAACGCGCTGTGGGGACTGTGGCTGGGGAGGGGGCAGGAGCAGCCGACTCAGGCTTTCAGCGCCTAGCTTAAAAGCAGCTGAGCCGGGTGCTGGTCCAGGCATGTGGGCGGATCCCGACCATATGGTTGCGATCTTTCCCGAACCTGGATCAGCTCTGCTTCAGCCCGCTGTCTGCTGAAAACGGGTCACAGGAATGCAAAACTATCTGCACTCCTGTGATCTAAAGGAGAAGTACAGCCAAATGAGCTTTGGCTGTACTTCTCCTTTTAAAATAAGCTTTAATGAGAAAAATTATTCATAGGCTGCTTTTGAAAATTCTGTTCGCCTTCCTAGCTTTATTCTTAGTAGTCTGTGTGCACACAGCTAGCAAATATGACAGCCATGCAGCTAGCATTTGTAGAAGGAGAGATCAGCAGTGCCTACTTGCAGATTTCTTACAGGACAGATGTTCTTTAAAATAACCTTTTATTAAAGAGGGCCAAAGGACTGTATACACTTTTTTTGGGCGCCTTAAAATTTAAACAAAACTTTATTAAATTTCAATAAGGAGACAAAATAGATCAAAAAGAAAATAAATCAAAGATCCACATTTCTTCTGTATAGAAGTTCTAGGAGTTTCACTCAAAGTTGTGAACCCTCACCTTGTAAAACAACCCATTCAGTTTAAAATAGAACAGAGGGTTGTAGTCAATGGAGAACATTCAGAACAAGGTCATGTTACCAGTGGGGTACCTCAGGGATCTGTACTGGGACCAATTTTGTTTAATATCTTCATAAGTGATATTGCAAAAGGCCTCGATGGTAAGGTTTGTCTTTTTGCTGATGACACAAAGATATGTAACAGGGTTGATGTTCCTGGAGGGAAACTCCAAATGGAAAAGGATTTAGGAAAACTAGAAGAATGGTCAGAACTCTGGCAACTGAAATTTAATGTGGATAAGTGCAAGATAATGCACCTGGGGCGTAAAAACCCAAGGGCAGAATATAGAATATTTGACACAGTCCTGACCTCAGTATCTGAGGAAAGGGATTTAGGAGTAATTATTTCAGAAGACTTAAAGGTGGGAAGACAATGTAATAGAGCAGCACGAAATGCCAGCAGAATGCTTGGATGTATAGGGAGAGGTATAAGCAGTAGAAAGAGAGAAGTGCTTATGCCGCTGTACAGAACACTGGTGAGACCTCACTTGGAGTATTGTGCGCAGTACTGGAGGCCATATCTCCAGAAGGATATAGATACTCTAGAGAGAGTTCAGAGAAGAGCTACTAAACTAGTACATGGATTGCAGGAAAAAACTTACCAGGAAAGGATAAAGGACCTTAACATGTATAGCTTGGAAGAAAGAAGAGACAGAGGGGATATGATAGAAACATTTAAATACATAAAGGGAATCAACTCGGTAAAGGAGGAGAGCATATTTAAAAGAAGAAAAACTACCACAAGAGGACACAGTTTTAAATTAGAGGGGCAAAGGTTTAAAAGTAATATGAGGAAGTATTACTTTACTGAGAGAGTAGTGGATGCATGGAATAACCTTCCTGCAGAAGTGGTAGCTGCAAATACAGTGAAGGAGTTTATGCATGCATGGGATAGGCATAAGGCTATCCTTCATACAAGATAGGGCCAGGGACTATTCATAGGATTCAGATATATTGGGCAGACTAGATGGGCCAAATGGTTCTTATCTGCCGACACATTCTATGTTTCTATGTTTCTATAAATGAAAGGCAAACATTTTTGTATAAATAAAAAAAAAAAGGTATTTATAATTTTTTTATAAGTGATCACATTCCCTCTGTTCTCAGCTGCATAAGAAATGGGGGGAGGGGGAAGCGGCAGGAGCATACTGAGCTTCCCAGTGAATGGCTGTGTCAGGACAAGTCTGATCATTGGATGAGAGTACACTGAGTTCTCAGCATAGCTAGAGAACTGACCATGATGTACTCTCCTGCTTAGTGTGGTCAGTTTTTAATAGGAAAGCAAGAGGACTGGCAGGAACATCAGGGATTTTACATAAAGGAAGCAATACAAAGAGAACAGGATACTTTCTTATACAAGTACATGGTACAGCAGGCACATATCAGGAATATGAAGTGTTGGGGTAACAAACGCTTTAAAACAAAACTCTTAATTTTTTACATTCATCATTCTAAAATATGAGCATCAAACATATTTTTTTTTTTTGTAAAGTCTCTTCCTGTTGTTTTCAGTCTTTTTTTGTCTTGTGCACACTCCCCAAAATCCACTGATGTACTTCACTGCTACTTATTTAGAGCGAGCAGTGCCGCCATTTCTGGTCACATGCTCCGCTCTGTGCATGCTACTATTCCCATAGAACTGAATGTGTGCAGGTATATGTGTAGTCCATCTTGGGGACAAGCAGGAAAGGTAGGCTATGTTCACATACACAAGGGGGTATGGAGAACAAGTATAGCCACTCTAGAATAGGAAGTCGGAGAACAGCAGAAGAATTGCATTGTATTTAAGAGCTGAAACAAAGGAAAGAGGAGATAGAAGGTACATTCTACTTGTATTTTTAAACATCTTGCATTTATTTTATGTTATAAAAAATATGACAGTGTCACTTTAAGCCACATGGGAAATATGTAGTCTGTGTCATGGTTCTCATGGAAACTAGTTTTGCTTTTTTGAAGTGTATTATTCGCTAAAATGTTTTATTCATTTGTGACGCAGTGTATTTCTTCTGTCTCTGAAGCTGTATCAAGTAAGGCTAATAGGACAGAGGAAGTATTAATTCAACAGGACAAAGTGAATGTGAAGTCCAAATCCAAAGTAAAACGTTTGATTTTGTGAATATGAACCACTAATCTTTTGTGCCTTAATGTGCATGTAAGCTTTTTAAAAATACCAAAGTGTCATGTAAATGCTTTTGAAATATTTTCATGCAATGCGATTTTGTTGTAATTCTTGTTTATATTTTATTGTGTTGTATCATTATAAAAAGTACAGTGTTTATTTCCACGCATGTGAGTTTGTTTTATTAAGCCCCATTCTCACTGTGATTTCTCCTGTATCTGCCATCGCACTGAAATGTACGACAAAGGAAATTACGTTATTTATGGTGTCCTCTCACACCAAAGCAACATGATGTAGCATAGTGCGTCTTTGGGCCTATAGACATCAATAAGCGCAAATGAAAAATGCATGTACATACAGTATATTTTTAGCGTATTTTTTGGCAGGGTTTTGTGTTTCACACTTAGTCTCCTTCTACTGCAATAAAAAATAAAGAGAAACATGAAAACGCTTAAAAAAACCCCACAAACGTGCTACAGAAACACACTGAAAAACGCATGATTCTGCCGCAGCACTAGTGTGAACTGAGGCTAAATGCGAAAATATGCCCATTGCCTGTTAAATAAAACTTGCCATGGAAGGAATTATAGTGAGAGAAAAAAGTATTTGATCCCCTGCTGATTTTGTACGTTTGCCCACTGACAAATAATTGATCAGTCTATCATTTACACTATATATATATATATATATATATATATATATATATATATATATATATATATATATATATATACGTGTGTGTGTGTGTGTGTGTATATATATATATATATATATATATATATATATATATATATATATAATGGTAGGTTTATTTTAACAGTGAGAGACATAATACCACAAAAAAAGCCAGAAAAACACATTTCAAAAAGTGGATAAATTGATTTGCATTTTAATGAGTGAAAGAAGTATTTGACCCACTCGAAAAACATGACTTAGTACTTGGTGGCAAAACCCTTGTTGGCAATCAGTGGTAAGACGTTTCTTGTAATTGGCCACTGGGTTTGCACACATCTCAGGAGGGACTTTGTCCCACTCCTCTTTGCAGATCCTCTCTAAGTCATTAAGATTTTGAGGCTGATGTTTAGTAACTCGAACATTCAGCTCCTTCCACATATTTTCTATGGGATTAAGGTCTGGAGACCACTCCAGGACCTTTAATGTGTTTCTACTTGAGCCACTCCTTTGTTGTCTTGGCTGAGTGTTTTGGGTCATTGTCATGCTGGAATACCCATCCACGGCCCATTTTCAATGCCCTGGCTGAGGGAAGGAGGTTCTCACCAATGGTACATGGTCCCGTTCATTGTCCCTTTTGATGCAATGAAGTTGTCCTGTCCCCTTTGCAGAGAAAACCCCCCCAAAGCATAATGTTTCCACCTCCATGTTTGACGGTGGGGATGGTGTTCTTGGGGTCATAGGCAGCATTCCTCCGCCCCCAAACAGAGCGAGTTGAGTTGATGCTAAAGCGCTAAATTTTGGTCTAATCTCACCACAACACTTTCACCCAATTCTCCTCTGAATCATTCAGATGTTCATAACCAAACTTCAGACGGGACTGTACATGTGCTTTATTGAGCAGGGGGACCTTGCGGTTGCTGCAGGATTTCAGTTCTTATTGGCACAACGTGTTACCAATTCTTTTCTTGTTGACTATGGTCCCAGCTGCCTTAAGATCATTGACAAGATTCTCCCATGTAGTTCTGGGCTGATTCCTTACTATTCTCATGATCATTGAAACTCCACGAGGTGAGAGTTTGCCGGGAGATTGACAATTATTTTGTGTTTCTTCCATTTGCGAATAATCGCACCAACTGTTGTCACCCTCTCACCAAAGTGCTTGCCGATTGGTTTTGTAGCCCATTCCATCCTTGTGTAGGTCTACATACAATCTTGTCCCTGACATCTTTGGACAGCTCTTTGGGCTTGGCCATGGTGTAGAAATTGGAATCCAATTGATTGCTTCTGTGGACAGGTGTCTTTTTATACAGGTAACAAGCTGAGATTAGGAACAAGAGTGCTCTTAATTTCAGCTCATTACCTGTATAGAAGACACCTGGGAGCCAGAAACTTTGCTGATAGGGGATCAAATATTTATTTCACTCATTAAAGTGTAAATCAATTTAGAACTTTTTTTAAATGCATTTTTCAGGATATTTTTGTTTTTTATTCTGTCTCTCACTGTTAAAATAAAACTTACCGTTAAAATTATAGGCTGGTTATTTCTATGTCAGTGGGCAAACATACAAAATCAGCAGAGGATCAAATACTTTTTTCCCCTCACTATATTTCTGAATTTTTCTGAAAGCGCTTGCTGCCTAGCAGTCGTGCCATCCTTTAATTGTTTAAGTTACTCTGCCAGAACAAGTATGCAAATAAGGACTTCTTCTGTGTGACTTTCCAGATATTTTTACTTATTTCAATACTTATTGTAAATGCTTTAGGAAGCGTTGAAGCCATAGGATCATCACAGCAATCGGGCAATCAGCGTTTTTATGTATGCCAATATCACAGTGCAGAAGTATCTTCTTGAGAAATTTGGAATCCTTATTGTTCCCAGGTTCTCGCAGGGAGGATTGTGACATTACCTTTTACTTTTTTTCTCCATTGCTGCTGAACGCAAAACAAAAGCCATTTTTTCAGAATTGAATAGTTGGGGTCAGGATGACATGCTCAACAGGTCCATTTGTCATTTAGCAAGACATTAGAACGGGGATGTTGCATGACTTATGCCTAGTGAAGTGATTGACCTCGGGTGATACACAGAGATGAAACAAATCCTCTTACATGAGTTGTATGTGTTTATCTGCAGCAATCTCTTGTCTACTTCAGTTTAAAGGGCAGAATTTACAAATCTTTTCTGAGCTTCTAGAAGCAGGTGGTTGGGATCTGATGTTGCACATTGCACAGCACAGATAGGAGTGCTGAGTGTAATCTGATACCTGAGTAGAAAGAATGGACCTGCCCCCTTCCCCGCTACACAATCTTGCACAGCTGAGGCTGTCAATCTCTGTGCGCTGGCCACAGATATTTAGACAGGAAGTTTACCACTGTTCATGTAACCCCTGTATACAACAATAGTGTGCTAACAGACCTCTCTGAACACAATGCCCTGAACAGTGATTAAAATGTGTTACAGTAGCAGAGAGTTGAGATGTAATCAGTAAAAGGCCGCTGTGTAAGGACAATGTTTGTACCAGCCAATGCATTTACATGCTCACGTACAAACATATTAAAGCAGAGCTTGACCCACAAGGGGAAGTTCCGCTTAAAATCCTCCCTACCTAATTCCTACCTAATTTGGCATATATTTTTTTTTTTTTTGGGGGGGGGGGGTGGAGCAGGTACCTATTTCTGACAGTTCTCCTCTCCCCCTTCCTCCCCAAAGGTCCCAGAAGACTGCAGGACCATTTACAAAGCACGGCACATGCAGTGGGCAGCCAGCTATGAAGCAGCACAGCCAGCTGCCCACAGTTAAAGCAGTAGTAAAGTCTTGTGAAAAAAAAAAAAATTTCTGAAAGGCAATATCATAATGTGGTAGCAAGCACTGCATGATACAAACCCTCCAGCAGCGCTCTGTCACCGCTGCAGGCTCTTTCATCTTCACCCAGTCTTCCTTCTGGATCTGCGGGCTGCTGCGGATTGAATAGCTGGGCTGCAATGATGTCACTCCCATGCATGCCTGTGGGAGACTCCGTCACTGCACACAGCTCTGAAGAAACAGCACAGGTATGCCGTTTCTTTATATAGCAGCCAGTGACGTCAGCAGCGCATGCTATTCGCCTGATTTTCTTACCTGTAGGTAAGCAACCCTAATGAAAATTTACTACCACTTTAAGATGCCATGGCCAGAAACCTAAAGGCTAGTGAAGAACCAACCCAGGTGTGAGGACGGCACTAGATCCATGGACGGGTAAGTCCTGGTAATGAAAGGCAGCAGCTACAGGATTTGTAGCTGCTGACTTTGAACTTTTTGTTACGGTGTGGAGAACCACTTTGACTGTAGACTGATGGATAAAGGTGAAGAGTAGTCTTTGTTATACCTTGATATCTTTCATAGTCTATTATACTGTGGTTGTACCGTGAACACCCCCTTTCACTTCCTGAAACAAAATGGAAGAATTATTCTGTAGATCTCCGTGCCAATCAGGCAAAGAATAAAATGTTAGACTGGTCAAACAGGACATATTGAAGAATGCATTTTGATTCTCTCATGCCTTAAACATGGGCATTGTCCAGGAGGGTGCCCCAGCACTTCCCTAACCGACATCTAGTATATAAATGGGCTCCAAAGTCACACTGGGTCCATGTTCAGCTGCACAACTTACACAAATAATTTGCCCACCCCTGGTAGCAGAACAGCAATATGATTTACACTCCCGTTGGCTAGGAAAAGAAAAATTAGGCTACCATAGCCACAGGACAACCAATACTTGACTGAAGATTGCAAAAACTTTCCCAGGTCTGACAATTTTTTGATTTTTACTACAACATGCAGGTTGTAGGGTCAGTTTTTGGCCTACACAGTATGCATCTATAGATCAATTCTACCTTTTCTAAGTGGGTCAGACAAATGATGTGATGGGGTTGCAGAATATTGTCCTAGCCCATATTTGGCTCTTTGGCTTTTCTTTTATGACAAATATGGATGGTTCCATTTCGGACATCCTACTGAAAATGCTAGTTGTTCCACTGGCTTCAATACTTTGCTTTACTGCCCCAGAAAAAGTGATTGGACTAGGAATGTCAAAATTCTTGATTTAGATGCTTGTTCTGTGACTCAATATAGAAAGGTCAGTATGACCATCAGGCAACTAGCGTTTGTACAATGAGGTGTCAGCAACAGCAGCTTTTCCACGCTGGTTGTAAATTAAAGATGCAATGTCCATTCTATCTGGTAAGCGGAGAGGTAACCAAGAAGTGATAATGCTGAATCAAGAGGTAGAATGATTCCCATGTGGCAGGATATGGGAGTCCAAAGACTGGCTGACCAGAATTACAAATCCTTTAAGTGCAGCTATAGGCAAAACTTTTTTTTTTTTTTATATTTTGGATACAGTATGGAAGGGTCATAACCCCTGTCAATTATTATTTTTTTTGTCACGTGTGTCCTATAGGGGAGATTTTCCTTTACTTTCTGTTCTATAGCCAAAACAGGAAGTGAGGAAATCCCTGGATGTCGCCAAGGTCAGCAGAACTAGTATCCCCATTGGAAGATTTTCCCTCTACTGTATTACTGTTCTGATGTCAACCCAAAATTTGGGATTTTCTTTTACTTTCTCTTTTGATAACAGTAAACAGGGCAAATAGAGTAACAGGAGCACAGAAAGCAATCAAAACAGGCGTTTGTATTCCCTCCCCACTATGTCCAAAATGAAAAAGAAAATTGCATTTAGTTACACTTTTTCAGCAGGTAAGACTGCAAACAAATATATTTTTCAGCTGAGAGCTATTTATCGGTTTTCAAAGAGCCTAATATGCAAAATACTCTAAATAAACTGAATGATACCAACATGGAGACAGAACAATTACACTACCCCTTTAGGCTTCATTCACGCCTGAGTGTATTGTTTTCAGGCGTTTTTTTTTGCAGGTGTTTGGAGGCAGGCATTGACATCTAACAAGAACGCTTGTAATCTGCCAAAAAAAAAAAAGAAGCTCATGTACTTTTATGAGCTTCAGGCGACAAAACGCTCATATGTGAACAGGAGCCATTGAAATGAATATGATTTTGCTTGCTGGGCATTTTGAGACTTCAGAGATGAGCGTATTATGAGCTGAAAAACACTCAGATGTGAACAGGGCCTAAGTCGAGGACTACTGGTCATATATAAGTGGTCTCCAAACTGCTGTCCTTTGCTTTTTTTTTTTTATCTGGCCCTTAGGGCACTATTCCACCAGCTGACACCAAAGATGGGGCACTATTCCATCAACTGACACAAATGACAGTGCACCATTCCCCCAAATGACACAATTACCCACTTCTGGACTGAAAGATTTCCCCCCTTAATGACCAGGCCATTTTTTGCGATTTGGCACTGTTACCTTAACGGACTATCGTGTGACGCTGTATTCAACCATTTTTTCCCACAAATAGCTCTTTCTTTTGGTGGTATTTGATCACCTGTGCGCTTTTTATTTTTTGTGCTATCAAACGACAATTCTGAAAAAAAAAAAAAAAACATTTCTCTTACGTCCTCTGACAGTGGCAGCCCGTTCAGTAAGCCTTCACTAGTGGGTAATGGCACCCTCTGCAGGAGTAAGCTAGGCAGTAAAACTCCTGTTCTCAGAGGACTAAAAGAGTTTTACGGTAAGTTCTTACAAAAACTCTATTTTTCCACTTTCTGCCATAAAAAAATTCCCCCCCAAAAAAAAAATTGAAATCTAATTTTTTCAACAATGCCAATTTGTATTCTGCTACATATGTTTGGTAAAAAAAAATCCCAATAAGCTGTTTTTTATTGGTTTGCGCAAAGGTTATCGCGTCTACAAACTAGGGGAAAGATTTGTCATTTTTATTTTTTACTAGTAATGGTAGCGATCAGCGATTTTTAGCGGGACTGCAACATTGCGGCGGACAGATCGGACCCCTGACTGACATTTTTGACACTTTTGGGGGGACCAGTGACATTACTACAATAATCAGTGCTAAAAATATTCACTGTTACTGTAATAATGACACTGGCAGGGAAGGGCTTAACCCAGGGGCGATCAAGGGGTTAAGTGTGAGCCTAGTGGAGTGTTTTCTAACTGTGGGTGGGGGGGGTGGGCCTGTGAAATCAATAGAGAGACCTGTGTTCCTAAATAGGAGGAACACAGGAGCTCTGTATTGATTCCTGTGAGAACAACGTTCTCTATCTTCACGGGGAGCGATCGCGGGTCCGCCCCCGGACCGCCGTACAGGTGTGCCGTTTCACGGGAACCTGCAGCCGTATCACTGCGGGAGCCAGGTGGCAAGTGGTTAATGGGGCACTATTCCTCCCATTAAAACCAATGATGGGGTACTTTCTTTTACCCTCTGGCCACAGTCTGGCTCACCTGAAGCCCGAAGGACCGTAAACTGGCCCTTTGCTTAGAAAGTTGAGAGGAAAAATCACCATTTAGAAAAAAACAAACTGCATTGGTTGTATGTAGAGTATCAGTCAGTTATTTATGTAAATCCAAATCTAAATTCATAAGTTTAAGTTGTTTACCATTATGCTTTACTGTTAATTTAAAGTAACAGTTGTAGTCTGCATTTTACCTTTTTATCCTCTCAAATATTTAACACTAAAGTAAGCAATGTACTCTGTGTACACCGTGTGACTTTCAGGCTGCTATATGTGTCTGAATTATTGATCAGTCAACACATGCTCACAAACAGAAATCAACATCTAGGTTTTTTTTTAGTTTACTGTTAGTAAC
This sequence comes from Pelophylax lessonae, assembly GCF_965119305.1. Taxonomy (NCBI): domain Eukaryota; kingdom Metazoa; phylum Chordata; class Amphibia; order Anura; family Ranidae; genus Pelophylax; species Pelophylax lessonae. The sequence continues at coordinate 190,280,528 of NC_138773.1, forward strand.
AGCATGCAGTTCAGACCATGGTATACAAGTTTTCTCTCAATTTTACACATGCATAAGCAACCTTACATAATTTGTTTGTGTTAGCTCCTTGCAAGTGAAACATTAAAGTATACTGTGCAGTATTATATATATATATATATATATATACACACACAATGTTCCACTGCAATATGAATTGGGTAGCTGAGGCTCTGGCACCTGACATTTTAATGACATGGGGTGAGGTCTTGACTTTATCTTGAAGTGTTTCCTACCTGGGCCTAGGATCCGATGTGCTTCACAGGGACAGGATACTTGCAGGCAGCACAAGGAGTCTGTACTTTAAAACTTTACTCCCTGGAGAGGAAAAATGCTCCCTTGCAGTGGGGCAGCCAAAAAGCAGTTGCAGCCTTTTCTCCCCTACCTTCTGTTGGTTGCAGGTCCTCTGAAGTTACCAAGTACACACCAGAGCCTATAGCCCTGAATTTACATGTGGATGCTGAGGGACAGTCCACTGCTGAAGCGTAGGGACATGAGGAGAGCGAGAGCTGCCAAGGGAGTGAAGGATCAGGTAAGAAAAAGTGCTTTTTGCAGCCCCTAGACCTAAACCGGAATTTAGCCCTTGCAGTGTGGGGGGCAGCCTCAACACAAGGGAGCATTATTCCATTTCCTGGAGGTGGTTTATAAATTCATACTAGTATATCTCAAGCTAAAACTCTTTTCTTTGTGAGTCAAGTCCGAAAATTGAGATTTCTTTAGTCCTGGAGACACAACAGGAAGTGAGAGGAGATATCTTCAAAGTGAGAGAGTGCCCCTTTCAAAGGTTTTTCCCCATCTCTGGTTCCAGTGACAATTGTAGAACTGTACTGGGTATACAAATGACAGCTGTCAACACTGTACGAAGTAGAAGTAAGGACAAACACCCCAGTAAAAACCTTCCAGTGGTTCAAACCCTTCAATGCTTCATCCAAAGCTAAAAAAAAAACAAGTTGGGGCTTTTGATATACTTAGATGCAAGCAATTGCTCATCTAACGATTGTAATGATACCATAAAAATAATGTAAATACTTTATTGCATATTAATTCATTGATGAAAACAATTTCATATTACCAATTCAATGCAAAATTTTAAAAATAAATTATTCTTTTAAGTGTATAAAAATACCAAAAAAATGTATAAAATCTGTATAAAATAGTTGTACAAATGCGTATATCAAATATGAAAGGCAACTGTGTAGTGTAGAAATATTGTTCATGCTTGAATTTTTATTCCTTTTTCAATGTCTGGGTAATCTTCCTCTTCTGGTACAAACATTGATTCTAAGGGAAAAAAAATGAAAATATTATACAAACCATGTTATTCCACATAGGAAAGTACTATTTACTGCCCTTGTTTTTATGTATGAAGGTTTTGGGGTTACATGAGCTAGATAAGCCTCAACCTTGCAACTTCTGTATCTCACAGTAGAAAATCTAAGAAAAGAACTGGGGATGCCTGAAATTTAAAGGCAGATATATCTGTTACAATGTGGTGCAATAATGTGTTGCTCTAAAGCAGATCTTCACCCTTAAATCAAAATGTCCTCCTCTCCACTACATCAATATTGCTTTCTTTTTCTTCTTTTTTTTTTTTTTACTGAAAAAGGTTTGTTCCCACCTCTTGTACACGTCACTCACGTAGGTGAGTGATGCTCCCTGTGCCTCCTGGGATATGTATGTCACATATCTCAGGAGGCCTGGTCTTTCATTCACAAAGGAAGAAGGGGTTGAGCCTAATAGGTGCATCATCGGGGGCTTGCCAGCTGAACCTGGAAGAGCCAGCAGCCTTCTGATGATGTCACACAACTTGGCTACAGAGAAGAGGATTTCGGCAGGACAATGCTGGATCCGCTTGGTAGGTGAGTATCTAAGGAGAACACGTAACAAGAGGTAAGCAGGGGTTAAAAAAAAAAAAGGGGGGGGGGTGAAGATCTGCTTTAAAGGCAGCCGATATATTTGAACTGGCTGCCAATGCACCACAACTCTACCTGCACTAACTTTTCCGCTTCAGTGCATCACAACACATGGTAGTTTCACAGTGCATTATGGTGTGCTCTAATTCAGCTATGTTTGGATTATACTCAAAAATACTGGCACCATACCACGGTACATGTATTACCACAACACACAGATCCTAATGAGCCCTTATTCTCTACAGTTGTGCAGATTTCTAGGAAGAGCAGTGAGCTAATCAAACCAGAAGTTTAATCGTGGCCTCTGTCTGCAGTCTAAGAACTGACACTTCCTGTAAAGAAACTACAGATCCTACAATCCCTGGCTCTCTAAATCTTGTGTTCTGCAGGTAAAGGCTATTAAAAGAGCTTACCATACTGGATAAGATGTGTTTTCATCACATTAGCACTCACACATTTGTAATGCAACACAGAGAAAAGACTAGGCATGCAGTGGATGCTATGTGACCTGGCACAAGAAGGTGATTGTCCCTCCAGTGAATAGGGACAAAAGTGAATGAATACATGGACACAGGAGGAATCGATCAGCTATGACACTATAAACTGCAGCCACAACATTGTCAGAGAACCTGATTTCTTTTTATGAGGAGGTAAGTAAAACATTAGACAAAGGAATGGCTGTGGAAGTTGTATGCTTGGATTTTGCAAAAGCGTTTGACACAGTTCCCCACACATAGCTAATGTGTAAGGTAAAGTCTACAGGCTTGGAAAAAAATGGTTTGTAAATGGATAGCAAACTGGCTAAAAGACCGAATTCAGAGAGTAGTGGTTAATGATTCTTACTCTAAATGGTACAGGGTTGTTGGTGGGGTACCCCAAGGTTCAGTGTTGGGGCCCTTACTTTTTGAAATCTTTATAAATGATATAGAGTCTGACATTAAAAGTATTATTTCAGTTTTTACAGATGACACCAAGCTATGCGGTGGGATAATGTCTTTACGGGATGTCTTTAACCTACAAGTCGACCTCAATGCACTATTTAATTGGGCAACTATGTGGCAGATGAGATTTAATGTTGATAAATGTAAAGTTTTGCACTTGGGGGCTAAGAATATGCACCCATTATACAAACTGGGGGGGGGGAGGGTACAACTGGGGGAATTAATGGTGGAGAAGGATCTGGGTGTTCTGGTAGATCATAAGCTTAATAATAGCATGCAATGCCAAGCTGCGGTTTCGTAAGCGAGCAAAATTCTCTCTTCTATTAAGAGAGGCATAGATTACAGAGAGAGAGATATCATTTTGCTCCTGTACAAATCATTAGTAAGACCTCATCTGGACTATGCAGTTCAGTTTTGGGCACTAGTTCTTAAAAGGATATCGGGGAACAGGAGAAAGTGTAGAGAAGGGCAACCAAACTGATAAGAGGCATGGAGGACCTCAGCTATGAGAAAAGATTAGAGGAACTGAATGTATTCTCTCTTGAGAAGAGGAGATTAAGGGGGATATTTATTATTTTATTATTATTATTAACATGTATAAATACATAAGGGGTCCATATAGTGAACTTGGCGTTGAGCTGTTCACTTTAAGGTCATCACAGAGGAAAAGGGGGCACTCTTTATGTCTGTAGGAAAAGAGATTAAATCTCCAAATACTGAAAGGTTTCTTTACAGTAAGAGCTGTGAAAATGTGGAATAGACTCCCTCAAGAGGTGGTTCTGTCCAGCTCAGTAGATTGCTTTAAAATGGCCTAGATTCTCTCCTAACTGTACATGATCTAACTGGATACTAACATTTATAGGAGTAAGGCCTCATGCACCCCTGGGCGTTATAAAACCGGCAGTAACTTTGTAGTGAGTTTGTCAGCGTTTTTTAGCTTTTTTGCATTGGCGTTTTTCAGCGTTTTTTGGTGTTTTTAGCTAAAAATCACCTCTGCTATTTTAGTAATGCAGACTTTCCCACAATGCAATGCTTGCCAGAATGTTCACACCCAGGCGATAAGATAGGTGCAGGGGGGAAAAAAGGACCCTACAACATTTTGGTGCAAATGTGGACCCTTTTTTCCCCGCATCAAAATCGCATTGCATGGGTGTGAACACTCATGCGATGCGATTCTGTAAAGCTCACTGCATTTTGCAATCTGTTTCGGGGTGTCGTTCATGCAACATTAAGCCCCGGTTCACATCGGGCAGATTTAAAACGTCAAATCGCATGCCAAATCAGAGCCTATTGCTGGCAACATCACAGTCCGAATTGGTGCAACCCTGACTTTGCGGCACTACACTGATTCCCAAAAGTAGTTTCTGCACTACTTTTGGCGACTTCAGGGCGATTTCAATAGACATCTGTGCATGAACCCATACAAACTACTGTCAAATCGCCCCCGAAGTCGCACTGACATGCGAGTTTAAAATCGTGCACGTTCAGCTGAATGATTTCAAATCCGCCCTGTGAACTGGTGCCGTTGCCGGCAAAAGGCTCCGATTTGACATGCGATTCGACATGACAAATTGCATGCAAAATCGGCACAATGTCAGCAGGGCTTCATGTTCCATGAACGATACCCCCGAAACAGATTGCAAAATGCAGTGCGCTTGCCAGAATCGCATCGCATGGATGTTCACACCTATGCAATGCGATTAGGTGTGGAGAAAAAAAAAAAGGGTCCTATAACATTTTGGTGCAAATGTGATGCAATTTGAGCCATACAAAATATATGGCTCAAATTGCATCGCACAGACATCACATGTGATGTGCACAGGAATGCAGTGCGTTTTTGGTGCAAATTGGATTCGGTGTTCAGCATGCACCAGTGTGAACCCAGGCTATGTTCCATGAACAACACCTCGAAACAGAACCCCAAAAAAAGGAAAAAAAATGCCAGTTAGCAGCGTTTTTTGGCGTTTATTGGCTTTTATTGACGTTAGAGATTTTTTACAGCTGAAAAATGCCACTCAAAACCCACTAGTTTTCAGATTTTATTTTTACAGCCAGAAACTTACCCTGCCAAAAACTGCTGATAACAGCCTATGTGTGCATGGACACATAGGGTAACATGCTGGGGAGTTTATTGGCTGTAGAAAAAAACGTCTGACGCCAAAAACAGCAGCTGTGAAAATGTCCCATGTGCATGAGGCCTAAATATTGTAACTATATCTAGTTAAAAACAATAACATTTAAAAGCGTACAATAACTTTAAGGCCTCTTGCACACTGCAGCTTAAAAATGCTCAGTACAGCATTTTTTTTTTCTGTGCTAAAATACAGCCCATTCATTCTTATGTGCCTATGCACACAGCCGCGTAATTGAGCGCTGCTTATTCTTCAGTAAGAACAAAATAGAAAAATCTGCATTTTTGGTCAGTAATTTACGCCTGATGTGCGCAAATACGCGCAAATGACCCTAAAATGTCAATTGAATATCCAGAACGCTAGAATAAATTTATGCACAATTGTGCACATTTACGCAAATTCGCGTAAGCGCGAAAATGCGCGCATTACAATTACGCCAAAAGAGACGTATGGCCAAAGCTTTTTCGGCTATTTTTCTCTGTTAAGTCACAGGAGTGCACTTATTTCTGCATTTCCGTGACCCAGATTCAGCTGAGAGTTTGTTTTGTTGATATCCCGCACTTCTTTAACAAATTTTGTGACTTTGGAATAGAATTAGCTACACCAGCGATAATCTTGAAAGAATTGGCTAGACCAGTGATAATCTAGGTGTGTCAAATAAAAAGGACTGCATACCTATACAATGGTATTTGGAGGCTGAGTTCACACTATTGTGAATTGGATGTGAGTTTCACCGCATCCAATTCGCATGTCAGGAGCCTGTGACCGGCTCTCAATGGACCCAGTTCACACAGCTCCGCACGGAGGTGTGAACCCAGCCTGAGTGTTTTTTTTTTTTTTTTTTAATGTATTTAAATTGCTTTGCGGAGTCTATTTCGGTTGATCAATGTAGAAAATAAAAATAAAAATTATGTATAGGCAAAACATTTTTTTTTAGTTTTGGATAGAGTAAGGAAGGATTAAAAATTCTATCAGGATATTTTTTGTTATCTGTGTCCCATATTTCATTTCCTGCCCTGCAAATATAGCAGGGAGTGAGAAGAAACTTCTACATACAGTATGTCACCACTGGATGATTTAACCTTAGCTCTTGCTCTGGTGACAAATCTAAAATTTTGGATTGCCGCTCATTTTCTGTCTTGGTAGCCATTGCCACCTGCTACAATTAAGAGGGTAAATCTCACCACTATTGACACAGACAGAAAGAAAAATGCTTTTCCTATACATACACTTTAAATCCACTGTGATTCAACATTCTTTTACAATAAGGCATTAATAATTTTAAGGTAGTGAGTGCTTTTCATAGGAACTGTATATGTTATATCAAATTTGCCATTATACCCTCATTAGTGGAAGAACTAAGTACGTGAAACACACACCTCACCCTGTTCCTTTATGTAATACAACTGTTTAAGTAAAGGTGCACTTTAAATTGCAATCAAAGCAAAACAAAAGCTAACACTGCACCAATACATAACTAAGCAATTGCCACTAGGACCCCTGTGCTGCTTGGCCCAACATTAGATGCATGGCTTGCTGTAGCTACAGTTACGTTAAGTACTTGATTCCATCTACTCTACTACAAACCTGCAGTACACCCTAATAATCTTCTGAAAATACACTATATTACCAAAAGTATTGGGACACCTGCCTTTAATGGCATCCCAGTCTTAAGCCTCGTACACACGCGTCGAAAATTGGCAGGGAATTTTCGTCCAACGACCGATCTGCCGATTTTCGGCTTGTTAGTATGATACTTCCTACAACCGACTCCGACTTTTTGGCCGAAAAAAATCTGGTGTGCAGACTATAATATTTTTGTCAAAACACGGCCGATTTTCGTGCAGTCAGTACAGATTTCGACAGGGAAAAATCTGATGAGCAAGACTGGGCATGCTCAGAGAAGAAAGAACACAAAGAAAGCAAACCAACACATGACATCACTTCTGAAGTAGATTTTTGTTGGGCGAGAAAATTCGTGTGCAGTCTAGGCACATTCCAACCAACAAAACACAACTCTGGACAAAAGACGGACGATCGGTCGGCCGATAATCGTTGCGTGTACGGGGCTTTAGTCTGTAGGGTTCAATATTGAGTTGGTCACCCTTTGCAGCTATAACAGCGTCAACTCTTCTGTGAAGGCTGTCCACAAGGTTTAGGAGTGTGTCTATAGGAATGTCAGACCATTCTTCCAGAAGCGCATTTGTGAGGTCAGGCACTGATGTGGAGGAGAAGGCCTGGCTTGCAGTCTGTGCTCTAATTCATCCCAAAGGTGTTCTATTGGGTTGAGGCCAGTCAAGTTTCCCCAGCCCAAACTCGCTAAGCCATGTCTTTATGGCCGTTGCTTTGTGCACTGGTCCAAATCATTTGGTGAAGGGGGGGTTATGGTGTGGGATTGTTTTTCAGAGGTTGGAGTTGGCCCCTTAGTTCCAGTGAAGGGAACTCTTAAGGCATCATCATACCTAGACATTTTGGACAATTTCATGCTCCCAACTTTGTAGGAACAGTTTGGAGTTAGCCCTTCCTGTTCCAACATGACTGTGCACAAAGCAAGGTCCATAAAGACATGGATGAGCCAGTTTTGGGTGGAGGAGCTTGACTGGCCTGCACAGAGTCCTGACCTCAACCTGATAGAACACCGGGGCATGAACTTTTATGGCAGTATCAGGCAGTCCTTCTGGAGGAAGACATTCTAAAATTATATAGAAGCTGGCTGGTCAGGTTTACAATTCACACTCTTATTTAGAACCTTGTGAAGTGCCACCCAAATCACCCCTTCCTCCATCAACTGAACAAATTAAAACGGGTGCAAGGGACACATTTGTATGTGGAGGGCTACAATTTCCAATTCAGAATTTCAAGTGTAAACTGTTATTTTACCACTTGACCCCCAGGCCAATTCTGACACTTCTTACATACATGTAAATATCTGCATTTGGTAACTAAATAATAACTTAGAACCCCCAAACATATATTTTTTAAAAAGCAGGGACCCTTGAGATTAAAATAGTAGTTGTTGCAATTTTTATGTTGCACGATATTTGCACTGCCATTTTTAGAATGCAACATTATAGGAAAATAAACACTTTAATGGATTTTAGTTAAAAAAAACAAAAAAAAAAAACAATAAAATACCCATTTTTTTTTGGTAAAATACAAAAAGGTGTGTTTGTGCAAAAAATGTTATGCCGAATAAATGGATAACTAACAGGTCACACTTTAAGAGCCCGTTCACACTATGTCGGATCCGACTTCAGGGCGACCTGTGAAGTCGCGTACAGCGCGACTTCGGTGCGACTTGCACGGACTTCATAAAATGAATGTCTATGCAAGTCGCTCCAGGTCACCCCGAAGTAGTACAGGAACTTTTTTCTAAGTTGGAGCGACTTGTGTCGCTCCTTTTAGAACCGTTCCTGTACTACACTATGGGACGCGACGGAACCGCGACTTGTCAGGCTGACAAGTCGCGGTCCAAGTCGGATCGGTGTGAATGGGCTGTAAAACTTTGCAAGCCCGTGGAATGGCAACAAACTATGGTACTTAAAATTTGCATAAGGGATGCTTTAAAAGCCTTTACAGGTTACCAGTTTAGAGTTACACAGGTGGTCTGGTGCTAGAATTATTTCTCTTACTCTGACGTTCATGGTGATACCAAACATGTGTGGTGCGATCACAGTTTAGTTATGCATGCGGGATCTAAGTATGTGTTTGCATTTGCACGGGTCAGGGAGCTTTAAAATAATTTGGCTTTCGGTCGCCTGTTTAGAAGGAGTTTATCCTTCATTTATGTTACTCTTTTATCAGTACCTTAACGGTTTACTGATCCATGGTTTATCTTACTTGTTAAACTTTGATCTTTATAGTTTTGCCTTTTTGAGTTTTCTTTATTTATTAACGTATATCCACAGACGTTTCAATGCCTACAGTTATCCAGAATGCCTTTTACTAGCGTGTGCGTGGGTAGACCTCTCCCAGACACAGGTTATCCCTGAGTTACACAACCTAGACCTACATCCCCCAGGTCCGCCCTCACTTACTTCACGGCCCCTCCGAATTTTGAACTCTACGGACGTGCTCTTAGACACCTCGATCACCCTAAAATTACACCATGGTAACTTTTACTTTCTCACCTCAAAATGACCATCAGAATAATCTCACATAACGTGCAGGGATTCAACTCCCCTAATAAACGCAGGAAAGCTTTTCACCAGTTCAAGCGTTTGGATGCCAAAATCCTATTGCTCCAAGAGACGCATTTTGCTGAACACAATCACCCCAAATACTTCCATAAGACTTATAACCAGGCCTTTTATACCACACACTCCTCTAAAAGTAGAGGTGTAGTAATATTCGTTCACAATTCTTTCCCACTAGATGTCCAAGAAGTATATAGGGACACTGAAAGTCGCTTTATAATAATTAAGGGACGCATTTTGGGAAAGGAATTAACAATAGCCAATATATATGCCCCTAATGGAGCCACAGTTAAATTTTTCACTGATTTTTTTAACATATTGGAAAAATATCACTCTTCCCACATTATCCTAGGCGGTGACTTTAATATGGTCTCTCATCCCACCATGGATAGGAGCAACCCAAACTCGGCTTCCAAAACTTTCCCCAGATCCTTAGAGCGTAGACTCAATAATTTACAGTTGGTAGATACATGGAGATGTCTTAATATGGGCTCCAAAGAGTTTACGTTCTACTCTAACCCGCACAATTCTTCAGCTAGGATCGACTACATTTTTTGCTCACAAGTGGTCTTAGCCAATTCGATCTCGGCTAGCATTGTTCCATGTGTGTGGTCGGACCACCATATGGTACTTTATGACACTTCAGGGATAGGTCTCTCTCCTACTCCCTTCTCATGGAGACTTAATGACTCCCTGTTAACTAACCCGATAGACTCTCAGGAGCTCTCCGATTCCATATCTGAATTTTTTAGATTAAACCCCACTGAGGACACTACAATCCCAAACACATGGGTCACTCATAAGGCCTATATAAGGGGTAAACTAATCTCATTAGCGGTTAAAAAAAAACGTACATGTACCGCTAAGATTCAAGATCTCACTAGGGAATTACAATTATTATATAGAAACCATAATAATTTACATGATCAATCCACCAGACTTTTAATCGACCAAAAGAGAGCAGAATTAAATAACATTCTTTCAGATTATGCAGAAAAATCCATCAGGCACTCGAGATCCAAATTCCTACTATATGGAAACACCGCTTCCACAATGCTGGCAAGAAAATTGAACCAAACGATAAAACCCCCTCACATATATAAATTAAATACACCATCAGGAATGACCACCTCTCATCCAAAGGAGGTCTTGAGCATTTTTAAAAAATTTTACTCTACACTACTTTCCCCCCCCCCCAGACGCCACGCCAATACACTCACAAACCTGGTTTGATGAAATCCTGAAATCCCTATCCCATCACTCTCTCCCTCGGATATAGAGCGGTTGAATGCCCCTATCACAGAAACAGAAGTAACCCATATGATTAAAACCCTCCGTAATTCATCTGCACCGGGCCCAGATGGCTTCAGTGCATCATACTATAAAAAGTTTACTTCTATTCTATCCCCTAAACTTACAATACTCTTCAATCACATACTTAAGGGAAACGACTTCCCAGAAGAAATGTCCCTGGCAAACATGACTCTTCTCCCCAAACCGAACAAAGATCTCTCTTGCCCCCAAAACTTTAGGCCAATTTCGATTATTAATAACGACCTTAAATTATTCAGTAAAATCCTCGCCTCTAGATTATCCCAAATTATCCCAAAACTCATCTCCTCATCGCAGTCAGGATTTATCCCCAACCGTCAAATTACGGATAACATCCGACTTGCATGCAACGTTATACAAGACGCAAATTTATCTAAAAAACAATTGTTACTATTAGGTCTGGACATACACAAGGCTTTTGACAGCGTCACTTGGAGCTATCTTGGAAAATTACTACCCAGATTCGGCTTCTCTAACAAATTTTTAAATGGCTTTTCCGCTCTATATAAAAATCCTAAAACGAGAATTAAGATCTCGGGCTGTAACTCATCTTTTTTCCCTTTTGGGTAGGGGCACAAGACAGGGATGTCCATTATCACCACTTCTGTTTGCCCTTGCCATAGAACCACTCTCGATTGCGATTAAAAGACACGCTGGAATTTCGGGATATAGAAAAAACGCAGAGACATTCAAACTAAACTTATATGCTGATGACGCTCTCATGTACATACCAGACCCTTTCATCTCATTACCCAATCTATTGAATACTTTAGAAAACTTTGCAGGGGTTTCAGGTCTCAGTATTAATTTATCTAAATCGGTAGCCTTACCAATTAACTTCTCAGAGTCTGACACCCTACATCTGAAGACCCTTTTCCCCTTTGTCTGGGCCTCTGAGAAGATTTCATATCTTGGAATTCAACTTAATAAAAACTACAACTCTATTTTTAAATCGAACTATCCCCCGTTGCTTGACAAGATACGAGGAATGCTCCAAATGTGGTCCTCTTATCAACTATCTTTTCTAGGTAAGATCACAGCGATCAAAATGACCATTCTTCCGAAATTTATATACCTGTTCCGTGCGCTTCCCATTTACCTTACCAAAGCATACATCACCAAATTACAATCTATAATCAATAAATTCGTTTGGGGCAACAAAAAACCCAGATATGCAGCAAGCATACTATATCATCACCAACGTACTGGAGGTCTGGGCCTTCCTAATATATGGTTTTACTATATCAGCAGTAGACTGGCCCAATTAGCTCGTTGGCATGATCGTTCCTCAGATCTGCCTTGGATCAACTTCGAGAAAAACTCAATCGCCCCATATCACTTAGCAGGGCTACTATGGGACCACACAGTCCCTATACGCAAAATTTCCTCCCGTAATAAAATAATTTCTGATGCTCTCAGGATGTGGAGACTTGTCACCAAAAAATGGCCCTCCGCATCTCTTCCCCCTCTCGGTGCCTCCTTCTTAGGAGACCCCAGATTTCCTGAAGCATTTATTACCCCCGAGAGATTCGCGTGGTGGTCCGAAAATAATTTGACTTCATTACTAGACCTATATGATGGTGGGACTTTCCTCTCTTTTGAAGTATTACTACACACCAAAAAGATCCCACAATCAGAAAAGCCCAACTATGACCTTATTAAAAACTTCTTTAAATCACATTACCCTGAGCCTTCAGGATCTCCTCTCAGCACATATGAACGTATCTGTCTTAAAGATCTCTCAAGTACGGGACATATATCTACAATATATTCCTTACTTAACAACTGGGATCCGGATACAAAACTTAAGGCCCGTACACACGTACCGATCGTCGGCATACAAACGTCGGTGGACGAAGGATCTGCCGATTGTACGCGTGTTAGTATGGTGCCTCCGACAGATGTCTGCGCACAATCCGCGGACAAAAGTCTTTCGTGCAAACATGAAAATATTTGTATGCCGACACCAGAACGGACGATTGTTCGCCTGTCAGTACACAATTCGGCCGACAGACCGCAGATTTGCAAGACTGGGCATGCTCAGAAAATAGAAAACACAGGGAAAGTTAACCATTACATGACATCACTTCTGCAGTCGGCGGACAAAATTCTTGTGCTGTCCTTGTGCTGTCTTTGCACTTTTCAGCAGACACCGACATCCCGGGGAGAAAAGAGGAACATTTGTAAGCCGACCATCGGTACGTGTGTACGGGGCTTTAGTTACATGGTTAAATGGGAGTCAGAACTACAAACTGCTATATCGATAGCAGACTGGCGAGACATGTGGATAAATATGTGTAAGACAACCAAATCCCTAGGTGTGAGGGAAACGGCTGTTAAAATATTCACAAGATGGTATTATACCCCCCAAAAATTGAATAAATTCTACCCTGAGATCTCCCCAAATTGTTTCAGAGGGTGTGATGAAGTGGGCTCTATATTGCATATTTTCTGGGAATGCCCCAAAGTTAAAGATGTCTGGCAGGAAGTATTCAATCTAATAGAGAGAGTTACAAGATGTAAATTCCCACTCTTGCACCTGCAATGTCTACTTTTCAAAAATATTCCAGAAATCACCACAGATCTCACACGCCTAACACACACCATCTGCATTGCTATGTTATGGGTTATCTCCAAACACTGGAAAGAAGCTTTTATACCCTTTGATCAGATCATCAGTAGAATAGAAGATATAAGACTAATGGAACAATACCATCATACCATCACAGACACTAAGACCAAATTTGACCAAAAATGGACTCCTTGGTACACATACAAATGTACCTTAACCTCATGAATATTGCATAAACTTAACCAACCAACGTATGTTGTCTCTACAATTACATAATATCTTGGTTTTCCATCACACCATATTCATGGTTTTAAGCTAGTTGGGCGCCTCTTACTGAGGCGAAAGAGGTAACCTTCTTATTGATTATATCTCACGTATTCTGTTAACTTGCTCACTCAAACTCTTAGATATTTCATTATTCATACAATGTTATATTTCTATCAAGGACGGATATACATCCTCTATTTTGTTTAATTTTTGTTTTTTTTATCGCTTGTATGCTTTTTCACATACTTATTACTTGAAATGCTTTATTGATGAAACACCTTTATGTAAATTTTACATTTACTATTCTATTTGTACTTGAATATATTTTTCAATAAAAGTTTATAATCAAAAATAAAATAATTTTTTTTTTATTATTTATTTTATTTAAAACTTTTTTAGCAATTTTATTGCTATCACAAGAAATGAAAAACATCTCTTGAGATAGCATTGTCTGTGACAGGTCTTCTTTATGGAGAGATCCTAGATCAGATGCTGTACAAACTGGTAACTGCTTGTAAACAACAAACTGAAACCGGAAGTGACAAAATCCTCATTGTTTCCAGTTTCTTACATCACAGAGGGAAGGCGAGTATGGATGTGCCTTCCTCCCTTCCCAGGGCTTCGCCGATGTGAACGGCAGTCATCCCAGGCTCCCTGATCCCTCAAGAAAGCCTGGTAAAGGGGTAGGTGAAGGCGGGAGGTGGCCACCTTTTGCACCCTGTAGAAGTGATTGGGCAGCTATAGAGCCGCTCAGATCACTTCTACAGAAAAGCTCTTCACCAGCTGAAAATAGTACTGGGATTGATGGTTGCAGCTATTATCCCGGTACACCCACTTCAACCCAAGAACATACGAGTACATCCTAAGGGGTTGAAATGGTTAATAAAAGACATGCAAAAGATATGCATACAATGGGTATAGCCCCTTATAGCTGCCCTTCCACATCATTATTTTTGCTGCGTGCCACTTTCCAGAATTCCTTGTGCAGCCACCTGAAGGATTCTGAAAAGTGGTGTTCAGCTCAGAAATAATAAACCCCATTCATTAGTGTTAATAGCAGCAATAATAACCCTCAGGATAGAGGTCAGAGGTAGCAATAATAATTCTCAGTACAGCTGTCAGTGGCAGCAATAATAATCCCCCTCCCTTCACCTTTTATTGATGGTAATGACAGTGGCAGCAATATTAAACCCCCAGGTGTCAGAGGTAAAAAATCTCCTCTTCACGATCAGTGGCAATAATTTAAACCCCCCCCCCCTTTTATTGGTGCCTAGTATAACCTTACCTGACCCCGTGCTTCTGCAATTACAATATGCCTGTCTGGTAGCAGATCTCTATACTCGACAAGTAGTGCTGACATCATTTTGGAAACTATGTGCTGGAGCAAAAGAAGGCTGCAGCGCTAAGCAACCAGCTGCCACTCTGCATAGGCTATAGTTGGGACCCTGCAGGTTGCAAGTTGGACAGCCCTGGATTTGAATTTTTTAGAAATTTAACAAAATTCGAACTGCAGGCTCTTACTGGAGTTCTGTAAAATGCAAATTTTCTAAAAAGCTTATTTCCAATAAACTTAGAATTTACGGTCCAGGAAGGACTAATACACATTACCTTCACTGTGATCCAGGTCTGGACGGCAGGACAGAAACAACCAGGCAAGTCCAACTAGCAAAGTTACAACCAGATTGATCACAACCCATGGCTGAAGAATCTGTATTTCTGTAGCCTCTTGCCTAAGATCAAAACATAAATCAAATGCTATGGTAAAAGTACAAATAAAAATGTCAAGTACAAAAAAAGAAAAAAAAACTATCACATTGCAACTTTTGGGAATGTAGTCTCAGCCAAAACAACTTCATGCAATCCCACATAACTGAAATTCATCACTTTACAGGGTATTAAGGAAAAAAACAAACATAAAACATAGGCTAATAAATAATTGTTTCAATGCATACCCTGATTTAGACCCATTGACCTCATTACTGTGTCTCTGTGCTTCTCCTTGCAGTGCAGGCAGACTATGGGTGGTGGGAGGTGCTAGCAGGGTGCAGTATATAGCTTCTTGAAAACAACACAGTACCCTGTCTTGGTACTCTCTAGAGTTCTCAGCACTGATGCAAGCAGTGGGTTGGCTCTTGGAATGGGGTATGCAAATATCAAAATGCATTAAAGCGGAGTTCCGGCCACAAAAACATTTTTTCAATAAACATAAACCCGGGACAGTCAGGGCTAGTACATTCCACAATGGCCAGCCTCTGATCTGTCCCGGTTCGCACTTACCTGCAAGAAGAAATACTCACTTTTAAAATTTCTTCTCCAGCGTTGCCATCTCTGTTGTGGGCAGCTGAAGCCAGCCCGATCCTCTTCTGCGTCCTCTTCCGTGTCTTCTTCTCCCAGAATGCGCCTTCACCGGCACCTCTCGTCATTTCCGGTGCGGCGGCGCATTCCTCCACAGCTTCTGGGCATGCCCAGAAGCTGTTTAGCAAGGAATGCGGCGTCGCATCGGAAGTGATGAGCGGGGCCGGTGCCGGCGCATTGATTCCTGGGAGCGATGACGTTCAGCTCCCAGGAATCATTGCAAACCGGAAGTGACGGCGCGGGCCGAAGCCGCCGAGGGGGGAAGTGGAAGACAGGTGAGTATTTCTTTCTACAATTACAAGGTAAATAAAAAAAAAATAAAAATATCCTAATTATCCAATTCTGTTTTAGGTGGGGAAAAGCAAGCGGATGGCCACAAAATCGATTATGTTGATTTTGTGGCCGGAACTCTGCTTTAAAGTAGTTGTGAACCCACTTAGTAATTATCATGCAATCCCCTGCCTTTCATAATACTAAGTGCCCTATATATGTGCCTTAATAAAAAATATGTTGTTCTATACATTATTTTATAGCGCCGCTCGGCGCTTACATGACCAGCCATCTCTCTCCTCTCCCAAACTGACAGCTACAGTAGGAGGGGCTGAAAATCCTCCACTGACGTCAGTCGGGAGGAGGAGAGGAGAAGAGAGCCAGCCAGTCATGTGAGCACCGCTCGGAAATCAGGTATAGAACATCATATTTTAAATAAGGCACATACACAGGGCACTTAGTATTATGAAAGATAGGGGATTGTGTGATAATTAGTTGGTTATTTCAGCAGCAGGAGGGGGGGGGGGGGGGCTGGGGCCCTGACACAGAGCTGACAGACAGACAGGAAGGGAAGGGGAGAGGGGAGGAGGACAGGAGAGCTGCAGATAGCTGCGGATGACGGAGGCACGTAAACTGACCAAAGTGTCAGGACTCAGCAGCTATGATAAACCTTGGTGAGTTTACAGGGTGGAGGGCAGAATCAGACAGGATCAACCAGGTATTTCAGGTGATAGAAGGGATCAAATTACACAACACAAGCACTGGGCTGTTATTCATGCTTTATCCTCCCTGGCGGTACTGTATTCCCGAGTGTGGCTCGGGGTCAATATACACTGCCAAAAGCAGTAACCCCAAGCCACACTCTGTAATACCCCACAATCACACTTATCTTCCACTGTGATCCCCCATCATCCTCCAGCCATCCTCCCGCTGTCCCGCTGTGTGATCCGGCCGATACCGTCACCTGTCTTCTGGTTCGCATGCCTGCGAGCACTGTGACACAGGGGGGTGGAACCGGCGGGAGATTCAAAAAATAAACAAATGACATGATACAGTGTAATCTGTTATGATTACAACTTTGTATCAAGCCAGTGGCTTTTCCAGTGCCCTGCCTGTACTTTTGCGGTTCTTTGTGCCTGGAAAATTGAAAACGTCCATAAAGCGTTCTTTTAGCTCAAAAGCGCTTTTAGACTAACTGGAAAACAGCGACAATGAATCAAAATTATTTGAAGAACTGAGTGATAGTGATTCGTGGGAAAATTCATCATCAGGTCCTGAAAGTGACGACAGCGACGATTCTGCGACTGAGCTCAGCGATGTGAGAACTTGGTGTTCTATTGACTGCGTTACAGATCAGGCAGCGACCCCAAGATTCACATTTACCGGAGAACCTGGTATGAAAGTGGACGTTGACCATGACAACCCCTTGGCATACCTACAATTATTTCTGACCGATGAGGTTATTGAAAAAATAGTTACTGGGGGGCGTGACCGGAAGCGGACCGAGGCGGACGTCTATGTGAGGAGCTCCGCCGATCTTACAGCTTACTCAGCGGATCATCACTGCCCCAACACGATTACCCAGACTCTGGGGGACCCACCAGGCAAAAAATTTAGGAAAACGAGCCACCGGGACCGGACTTCCACCCGAGGCCTAGCTAGGCCTAAAGCCGAGGACTTTCCTGAAAACGGCACTCCGAGGCCTGCACGGCCACCGCGGCCCGCCATCCTGAGCTCCGGAGGGGAGGTAGGCACCAACCGCATCCCCACACACCATCCTGCCCCACAGTGCTGCCCCCCTCTTCCCTGACCTGCCCCGCTGTGCCTCCGGGACCCTCTCCATCGTCGGCCGCAGCCTACCTGTCAGCACCCGGCCGCCATCTTCCTGGCACCCTCAAACTTGCTAGGCACCCCTGGGACTCCCCCACTGCCAGGAATCAGGACCCCAGACCTCATCTACACCCTGGGAAGGAGCTTGAATAGCCGCTTGCCCAGCTTATCCCTGCCACAACAAGGGATTCCTACTTTACCTCCACTGTGGACCCCAGGTCAAGGTGCAACCCCTACCCATCTCCTCTGCCAGTTGCCACCACCTCCACCTGCATGCCTTGTGAGCTGGCACTCTAGCTACTCAGGACAGCTAACTGCAACCAGGCTGTTAGTGATGCTCTGCAGAGTATTGCAACCAGCCATCTGTGACAATTCCTTGCTTTCACTATACAGTTATCTCTCTCCTTGCAGTTTTTTGATCGTTTGAGTAGCTGTACGTGTGGATGCCTGCTACTATGCTACTATTCATGCTATTCACGTAACACCCTAAACACGTCTGTGGATCTATGTACCCCTGATTTGAAGATAGCAACCATGCAGTGCTGAGCCAAGGGACCGTCCGGCTACGGCAGCTGACCTCTCAGTCTAGCTACACCTGCATTCTGCATGTCGACGGGCAATTCCCACCCAGCTGACTCTCCAGAACTCCAACAAAACTCCATACAACGCTATTTACTTCACACTGCGCCTACAGAACCCCCGATCTCCCAGGCCAGACAAGATGGCTCCTGGCCGCACAGGGGTCAAAACTAAGCCTCCCCCTTCGGTTTCCTTGCCCTCCTCCCTAGATGGGGACTCAAGCCGCAATGGGCATGCGCCTCTCCCGGACACTACGCCTTCAACTCCTATCCCGTCTTGCCCCTCTACCTCCTGTAGAGAATTGGAACAACCTGCCGATGGGGGTCCCCTCAGGTCTGAGACGGCCTCCCTCCTGTCGGCTTTTCGCTCTGACTTTGACTCCTGGGCCTCCAAGATGGAACTCTCACTGCATGCTGAACTGAACGCAGTTCGCCAGCAAATATCCGTCACTGACTCCGCAGTGGCGTCCGTGACCGCTACCCAGGAGGTCCATGAAACCCGCCTGACTGCACTGGAGGCTGCCTCCCGGGACCATCTCCGACGCCTGCGCCAACAGCAACTCCGCATTGATGATGGGGAAAACGGGAGCCGCAGAAATACCATCAGGATCCAGGGGCTCCCCGAAGCCACCTCTAATGCAAACCTCAAACCTACGGTGCTTGCCATCCTCAACCAAGTCCTGGAACAAGCACCAACCACCCCCATTGACCTGGACAGAGGACATAGGGTGGGAGGCCCAAGTGGGGGAGGCGATGGTCGCCACCGTGACGTGTTGTGCAGGGTTCATTATTATACCTTGAAAGAAGAAATCATGCCTCTACCCTGACCTTTCCCGCAATACCCTGTACATGCGGCGCGTGTTCCGACCCATACTAGACCTGCTGCGCCAAATTGGAGCTACCTACACATGAGGGCATTCCTTCAGCATCAAGGTGACTTAACTCACGCAAATTTGTGCTGGCTGATCCTGACCAGTTGCCTGACTTCTCCTTCCTGGGTCATGCTCCAGTGGATATCCCAAACTGGCTGGATCCCCCTGCTGACTGACTGAGGCCCCAGCTCCCGGGCCCTCTTCCTCAGAGGAGCCATCGCCCCCATTTCAGATCTGTTTCCCACAGCCGTGGACCTCATAGACCCCAGTCCCCGGAAGCCTGAAGAACATGCACTCTACCTCCCTAGCGATCTGTCCTGATTGATGTGCCCGGGTCATGCCTGCGGTCTTCCTCTTGATCCTGTGTGACTTACTATGTTTTTCTCCACAGCTCCCGACATCTCTATATTACACCAGGCTTGCCCCTGCCCTTCGCTGTAGTTCTGCTCAGCTGGGGTTCGGGGAGGCCATTCATCTCCCATCGTCACCGCTGGCTCCTGGCGCATCAGCCTTTTGCAATTGATGTTTGTGTTCTTGATGCTTTCTTCTGTTCGCAGTTGCACTTTTACGCTGTTCCTGGTATATGTATGTTGAGCTCTAATCTACTTTAATTGCCTTACTCAGGTGTGTACATTTGTTTCTTCTCAGGTCTGCTGAGTACCCGGACCTACCTATGAGTTTCTGACTCCTTCTTCGTAACTATACCCCCATAGGTTGAGCACAATCCGTGCTTGTCAAGAGTATTTCACACGGTGCCCTGCTTCGGGTACTTTAGCTTTCCTGGCCCCTCCCCTCGGAGCCTACCCTGTCTACCGCTAAATTCCACCCTTGTTCCTTCTCATTTGGTGCTCCGTCTTCTCTCTACTCCTTCTGTCCATCTGCTCCTTTCCTCTAGTACCGGGCTCCGACCCTTTCCTTCTGACGGAGTTCTCCCTTCTTTCTCTCTGTCCGCTCCCCATTTCTCTGCGTGCGTCCCGTTATGGCCCACACGATGAGTACCCGCCCAGGCTTGCCCTGGGCTCCTATAATGTTCAAGGCCTCAACAGTGCCTCCAAACGGGGTCAGGTTCTCTACCACATGCACAAGCGCAACGTTAATGTGCTGCTTTTACAGGAGACGCATTTTTGCTCCACTTCTGTCCCCTCTTGTTCCAACAGGTATTTTAATAGATGGTTCCATAGCTCTAATCCGATCCAGAAGTCCAAAGGGGTATCCGTTGCATTCCATAAGTCTCTACCCGTCATCCTGATCGATCATGTTGTAGACCCGCATGGCAGGTACGTACTGGTTACGTTTTCTTTGTGGGTTTTGAAGTATAAAGCTGCCAATTTCTACCTACCCAATACTGATCAAGTCGCCCTGGCTCTGCAGTACCTAGAACTTCTTGTCGGGTTCGCGGAGAGAAGGGTTCTCCTGGGTGGAGACTTTAATCTCCCCCTGGACCCTGGTTTAGATACCTCTTCCTCTCGATCGTCTCCTATGCGAAGCTGAAGGCCGCCCTGAAGCGTGCCCTGCATGACATGCACCTAGTTGACATTTGGAGAGTTCTCCACCCGACTTCCCGGGAATACACCCATTTCTCCTCTGCGCATCGGTCGTACAGTAGAATCGATTTTTTCGTGGATCATAGCTGCTTCCCTGGTCCCCTGATACTGACGTGGGGACCTTGGTTTGGTCTGATCACTCTCCGATTTTCCTCACGCTCTCCCCCCCCCCGGCCGCACCGCTTCGGGAGTGGACCTGGAGACTTAACGACTCCCTGTTGGCAACGCCAGACTGTGTTGACACGATCTCCGCTGCCATCAAAGAATGTTTTTCGGATCACGCTGACGACCCTACGTCCCCCCCACTACAATGGGAGGCACTCAAGGCCGTACTTAGGGGAACCTATATCCAACTTGGTACACGACTCAAGAAGCACTGTCGGCCTCTATAGCAGATGCAACCCTTTCGGCTTCGCATGCCTGAGACGGCCCATAGAATCCTTCTGATGCTGCCCTTGCCGGCCTATCTAGAGCCAGGTCCCAACTTCGAGACCTCTATGTAGCCTTGGCCCGCACGTATGACCAGAAACTGGCCCCTTTACAGGTACAAGTTTCATAATAAATGCGGCTGCCCGCTTGCTGCTGCTCTCCACCCGCGGACCCCTTCCACTTTTATCACCCAGATTCATAACCCCTTGTAACGACCCCAGCCCAGATTGGTCGGTCTTTTACCGACTTCTATCAAACACTGTACCACATCTCTGCGTCTCTGCCCCACGACTCTCACGCTGCCCCTTACACTGCTAAGGCTGCATATATTAATAAGACGACCCTGCCGTGCCTGGATCCTGAATCTGTGGCAGACCTGGAATCGCCAATTTCAGAGGACGAGGTAATGGCGGCTATAGCATCAACCCCCTCTGGCAAGAGTCCTGGCCCCGATGGCTTTACAGCCAAATTCTTCAAGATCTTTAGCCCTCTCCTGGCCCCATTCCTAGCTCGGGTCTTCAACTCCGTCTCTGATGGATATGCCTTCCCACCTCAGACGTTGGAATCGAACATATCCCTCATTCCGAAACCAGGGAAGGACCCCTTGCTGTGATCCAACTACAGGCCCATATCCCTGATTGGAGTGGACCTCAAATGTTATGCAAAGATCCTGGCGACCCGTCTGAAGCCGCTTCTGCCGGGGCTCATCCATAAGGATCAGGTGGGTTTTGTCCAGGGACGAGAGGCTAGGGACAACACCCTGAAGACCCTTCTTCTCACTGACTATGCTCGCACACATGACGTCCCCTTATGTCTACTGATGGTGGATGCCGAAAAGGCCTTAGACCATGTGGACTGGGACTTCTTACGCCTAACTCTAGAGCAAATCGGTCTTGGCCCACTGATGCTGACTAGGATCATGGCCCTGTATGACTCCCCTTCTGCTAGAATTCGGATCAACGGGTCCCTGTCTCCTGCCTTCGGCATCCACAACGGCACGCATCAGGGGTGCCCCCTATCTCCACTCCTGTATGTCCTTGTGATGGAACACTTAGCCATCGCTCTCCGGTCTAATCCTGACGTTTGCAGGATTTCCACTGGCCCCATACACTCCAAACTTGCGCTGTTCGCTGATGATTTGCTGCTTTATGTCACCTCACCCCACGATCCTTCCCTGCGATACTGGCCAAATTCTCTGACTTTAGCCTAATGAGCAACTTCAAAGTGAACCATTCCAAATCAGAAATTCTGAATATCTCCCTGTCCAAGTCGACCTTTGGCCGCATTTCGAACACGTACCCCTTCAAGACTGGATCGTCTTCCATCAGCTACCTGGGTGCCACTCTCCCCTCAGATCCAACTCGCCTTTTCGCTGAAAATTTTATCCCCCTCCTAACTAAAACCCTCTCTGATCTCTCTACCTACTCTTCGAAACGGTTGAATTGGTTTGGACGGATTAATGTACTGAAGATGGACATTCTCCCTCGCTTCCTGTACTTGTTCCAAGCACTACCTGTTTCTATACAGACCCCTTTCTTTGATAAATTACGCAAGGCCCTTTCCCGTTTCGTCTGGCTCCATAATCGACCTAGTCTGAGGTACGCGACGGTATTCCGGACTTCGCCCTCTACCATTGTGCGGCGACCCTGACGCGCCTTGTGGATTGGTTCCACAACGGCCCCAACAAATTGTGGGTACAAATTGAGCAAGTCCTCACCCCCTTGGATCGCAGGGCACTTCCGTGGACCCCCTTACACCTTCGTGGGTTGGTACCCGCCCCGGGCAGCCTGACCTCTCTGACCCTGCGGACTTGGGATCATCTCAACGGGACGGGCCGACTCTCCAGTCCCCGGGGTCCCATGACGCCCTTCGTTGGTACTCCGGCGTTCCCCCCGGCAGTCTCCTGTTCAAAGTTTGGGCCCTGGAATGGGACAGACCATCGCCCTGTGTCCCAACTCTTGCGAGCGGATCCCTCCTTGTTGCTCCCCCACAATCCCGCTGCACGGGTTGGCGACTTGGCTGGCTGGTTGCATTGGCGCCAGGCCCTCTCCTATGTGCGTACCTTGCCCTCACTGGCTGATGTTCGAGGGGATCCATCGGCATTTGACGCCCTCCTGCTTCAAGACGATCCCCCCACGCACACGGTGTCCCTACTGTACTCTCTGTCCTGATCGTCCGACCTACACTGCTGCATGGGACAAAGACCTAGGTCAATTCCTTTCGGCTGCTGACTGGCGTAAATGCTTCGCTATGACCCACTCCCTGTCCCCCGATACACGAGTTCAGGAGAAGGGTTACAAGCGCCTGACCCAATGGTACCAATGCCCTTCTTTTACTAAACACGTTGACCCTCTCCAATCCGATATTTGTTGGCGGTGCTTGTCGTCTAGGGGCACACTTCTGCATATTTGGTGGGACTGTCCACAGATCCACCGGTTATGGACTGACGTCATTGATCTGTACTGCCGGCTGCGGGCGACCACGATCTCATCCACACCGGAACTAGCCTTATTGTCTTTGGTGCCTGGTTCTTTCCGCTCAATTAAGATGGATGTTCTCAGGTTCTTCTTGGCAGCTGTCAAGGCTGTGATCCCCAGACATTGGAAAACCACCCATATACCTTCTAGGCTGGAGGGGACCCTGGAGTTGGATGCAATTAGAGACATGGAGAATTTGTTGGCACGGGAGGGGGGCAGGGAGGAACGGTTCCCCACCCCGTGGATGTCCTGGGACATGTTCCAATGTTCGGATGCCTTCAAGTCCTGGATCGATGCTCCAGTGTTGCCTGGAGCCGGTGGAACATAGTGGGATGCCCCTTCTGATCTCTCACCCCTGCTTATATTTACTGATCTTTCTCCACCTCTCTTTCTGCTTCGGCAGTCCCTTGCTTTTTTCTCTGTCCCTGCAGATATGTCATTTACTATGCCTGTTGCCTTTCCTATGTTTCCACATATTGCTCCTCAACATTATCCGGCATAGTGCCTTGTTATAGACCTCTGGTCTCAACCCTTGACTACCTCCTTTTTTTGATACCCGCTGTAGTGAGTTTTCTACCACTGTTGTTACTTGTTTCTCTGTCAATGATGACGTGTACCTTCCCAAGATATGATAAGTTCTCATATACCACTCCTCTCCACTTGGGTCCCTACGGCCCTGGAGGTTTCACTGTACGACATGCTTCTGTTGCAGATTACTGACGTATACTGTGATTGACTTATCTGTTTGTTCCTTATATTCTTGTTCTCTGCTCTGTAAATCAAAATGTTCTGTTCTATTTCTTTTTAATAAACAAAGATTGAACTAAGAAAAAATAGTTACTGAGACAAACCGGTACAAAGAGCAACAATTGGCTACGCATCAGAAGTTTTCAAGATGCAGAAAGTGGGATTCAGTGACCAAAGATGACATTTGGAAATTTCTTGGCCTAATAATTCTTCAGGGAGTGGTGGGGAAACCCCTGCAGAAGTGGTATTGGACAACCAAGACATTACTTAACCACTCCATTCTTTGGCACGGTCATGTCAGAATATAGATTTTTCCCTGATAATGAAATATCTCCACTTCAAAAACAATGAAGGATTTGATGAAATTACTCATCCTGCACCAAAACTAAAGAAAATTTGGGAAGTATATCAAATTATTCTACAGAATTTCCAACGGAGCTATGTGCCAGAAAGAGACATCAGCATAGATGAAAGTCTAATGGCCTACAAGGGAAGGCTCAGCTGGGTGCAATACATTGCATCAAAGAGGGCACGATTTGGCGTAAAATCCTACATGCTATGCAAATTGTCAACTGGCTACATTTGGAATTCAGTGATATACACTGGAAAAGGAACAAAATACGATCAAAAATACAGAAAATATGGAGTGGCAACATCTTCTGTTCTTTCACTAATTGAGCCATTGCTAAATCAGGGCTATTGTGTAATAACTGACAACTTTTATACGTCTCCTGAACTTTATGATGTTCTACTGCAAAACAAAACTGATGCCTATGGAACTGTAAGGGCTAACCGGCGCGACATGCCGCCAATGTTTGGCAAAAAGAAGCTCAAGACAGGAGAAATGGTTGCCTGGCAGAAAGGCAAAATTATGGCAGGACAAGAAAGATGTGTGCCTAATGAGTACAGTACATAACACCTCCACTGTTATGGTATGCATTAAAGGTGGGAAAGAAGTCATGAAGCCACAAGTAGTGATAGACTACAACACCATGGGAGGTGTCGACAGAGCTGACTAAGCAATAACATTCTACCCAGCAATGGGGAAACAGCAAAAGAAGTACTATAAGAAGATCTTTAGACATCTTCTTGAGCAATGCTTGTGGAATGCCTACATTTTGCTCAAATGACAAGCCTGTGATTCATTCGGACTTTACTTGGAAAGTTGCCGAACGTATCTTTCTGAATTACCAAACACCATCAATGGTTGGGAATAGATCTGGACATCATGCTGTTGGCGTTGTCAACCCAGAACGCCTGACTGGTCGGCACTTCATGGACTACATCCCACCAACTGAGAAAAAAACAGCACCTACAAGGATGTGCGTGGTTTGTTGCTCGAAGAGAGATGACAGCGGAAGGAAAATAAGATGGAAAACCAAATTCTATTGTCCCGATTGTGACGTTGGACTTTGTGCAGTCCCATGTTTCAAAATCTTTCATAACCAAGATGTTTACTAAACCATTATTACAGTGACTAGTAATATCGCATCCCTTGTTTGTACATATTTCAGTGTTTTTGGTTTGATTATATTATTGAATAAAATGTATTATTATTATTATATTATAATTTATGATTTTGTGTTTCCAACTTTATCATACCAGGGATGTCTACTAGACTCTTGTTTGGATAGATTTAAGTGAGTTATTCCTAAAATTACAGGCCTAAAATATAAAACAACAGATTTCCATGAAAAAATGTACTGCTTTTAGATAAAAATTCTGACATAATCAGACCGCCAGGGAGGTTAAAGAAGCAGGATTCATTTTTTTTTTTATTTTTTTATGGTAAATACTTTAACCACTTATCCCTGGGTGGACGTCATATGACGGCGGTAAACTTTGCGGTAGTGTACCGGGATGATGCCTCTAGCTAGAGGCATCATCCCGGTACCGTTGTTCAGAGCCGACGGTTGGCTTTCCATCGGTACTGACCGATGCGGCTCGAGAGCCGCTCGATCGTTACCCGGGGGGGCGGGAGGGGACGTCCCCCTCTCCCGCCGCCTTCCGTGGCTTTTACCGGGGCTCCCGTCCCACGGGGAGCCCCCCGAGCACCCAGCCGGCACGTCCGTCGGCTGGATGGAGTCCCGATGAATGCCGGAAACGGCTTCGATCGGGTCTCCGATGACGTAACCCAGAGGCGGCGTCCATGACGTCACTTCCGGGTTACTGTGCTGCAAAAGGTGGCAAATTTGAAAAACGCCGTTTTGCATACAGGGAAGTGTAGTGGAGGGGTCTAGGGTCTTTTAGACCCTCGATCCCTCCATAAAGTGTATCTGTCACTGCATATTGCTGTCACAAGGGATGTTTACATTGCTTGTGACAGCAATAAAAGTGATCAGATTTTTTTTTTTTTTAAAAACTGTAATAAAGTTAAAAAAATAAACAAAATAAATGGGAAAAAAAAAAATTTAGCCACCCCCGTCACCGTTAGCTCACGCACAAAAAAAAAACGTATATGGAAGTCGAGCGGCAAATGAAATCGCTGTTCAAACCACATATGTGAGGTATCGCCGCAATCGCCAGAGCGTGTGCAATAATTAAAAAAAAAGAGCTACACTCTAACTCTAAACTGGTAACCGTTAAATAAATTTAAAGCGTTGCCTATTGAGATCTCTATTGACCGTAGTTTGTCGCCATCCCACGGGGGAGCGCAATTTTAAACCGTAACATGTTGGGTATCTATTTACGCGGCGTGACATCATCTTTCACAATATAGAAAAAAAATGGGCTAACTTTACTGTTTAGTATTTTTTAAGTGCAGTGAAATGTGATTTTTCTAAATTTTTCCCCAAAAAATGGCGTTTTAAAGACCACTGCGCAAATACCGCGTGACAAAAAATATTGCAATGACTGACATTTTATTATCCAGAGTCTTTGCTAAAAAAATATATATAATGTTTGGGGGTTCTAAGTAGTTTTCTAGGAAAAAATACTGATTTTAACTTGTGAACAAAAAGTGTCCGAAATAGGGCTGGGGCTTAAGTGGTTAAAGTGTAACTTAACCCAAAAAGGGGATGTTTCCTCTTCTTTGCGTCCTCCCCTCCTCTTTAATTATTGGCAATTTGTGGGGGGAGCGGGTATCTGGATTTGACGAATCGGCTCAGGTGAGGACAACGATGGATCTGTCTGTATATTAAAAGTCAGCAGCTACAGTATTTGTAGCTGCTTACTTAATTTTTGTGGGGGAGACTGTAGCTCTTCTTTAATAGGTAGGTGTCAGTCTGGAGTAGTGGGTGTTATTAAGATGGCTGCATTTGCATCCACACTGTCCTAGGCAACATCATCATGTGATGCTGAGGCTCTATGATTGAAAGAGCCGAAAGCCGATGAATGAACGAAACAGAACAGCGATGGTCAGAATGGAAAGGAAAGGGCATCGTCCAGCCAGAAAAGGAAACAATCTGACTTGCTGCAGTATCAAATGCATAATTGTGCAAGATCAGAGGTAAGGCTGGAGTTAAGTTTTTATTTAAAAAAAAAAGGAAATCAGTGTCCCATAAGAAACCAATTTTCAATTTTAATGTGTATCTCTGCAAAGAGAAAAGTCAGCTTGCATTGGAATATAAAATAATTAATCGGTTTGAAAGATTTTTCAAACTAACTTAGATAGTACTGACAGCTTATATGTCTTTTAGGGAGTATGATGAACTATTCATAATCATATTAGCTCCTGTCCAAAGATTCTTGCATTCCAATATCCCGAACACAGTTACAAACACACACAAATAGTAAGGCCAATTTGAGTGGAAGTCAAATACCCTCCCACCAAAAGACAGCACATACAAACTCCATGCGGATAGTAGCCATGGTGGAACTCAAGTTCTGTTTCCTAGCGCTGCAAGGCAGGAGTGCTAACCAATTACCACTATAAAAACCCAAACATTATCTTGTGTGTAATTGTGTCTTTTCCATTTAAGCGTTCTTTCCAAATATACTATTTCCCTTACACTACAAAGATTTCATTATTAAGTAAATATACTGTATGTATTAAACAGGCAAAAAATTTGGGGGAGCATACCCATGTATTTCCAAAGCTGCTGCAGCTATGAACCAAAAGACATATATATTAAAAAAGAATAGCGCGCAAATGCAAAAGAAATTACTACCAAATCTGAAGAGAGTCCATAAATAAAAATGGGGGTTTGGTCCCACCATATGGCCATATCGTGCTCAAGCCCACTACTGCGTCAAAGTACCCCATTATCAGTGGGTCCTACACTATCCATGAAAAAGAGATGAATCCAGCCCTTCTAACCCTTGGAGACAACACTCCTTGCTGGGAGAGATGTGCAAATGCACTACAGGGGACTCCTCCTATATCCACTTGATGGTGGACACTGATTGAGTACAAGTGTGTGTGGGGGGTGGATATCATGGATAGTGTAGGACCCACTGATAATGGGGTACTTTGACGCAGTAGTGGGCTTGAGCACGATATGGCCATATGGTGGGACCAAACCCCCATTTTTATTTATGGACTCTCTTCAGATTTGGTAGTAATTTCTTTTGCATTTGCGCGCTATTCTTTTTTAATATATATGTCTTTTGGTTCATAGCTGCAGCAGCTTTGGAAATACATGGGTATGCTCCCCCAAATTTTTTGCCTGTTTATTATGTATTCGGTCTGACCAGACTATCGAGGTTGAGCAGCCCTCCCCACCCCCCACACACACTTGTACTCAATCAGTGTCCACCATCAAGTGGATATAGGAGGAGTCCCCTGTAGTGCATTTGCACATCTCTCCCAGCAAGGAGTGTTGTCTCCAAGGGTTAGAAGGGCTGGATTCATCTCTTTTTCATGGATAGTGTAGGACCCACTGATAATGGGGTACTTTGACGCAGTAGTGGGCTTGAGCACGATATGGCCATATGGTGGGACCAAACCCCCATTTTTATTTATGGACTCTCTTCAGATTTGGTAGTAATTTCTTTTGCATTTGCGCGCTATTCTTTTTTAATATACTGTATGTATTACAGATATAAATTACTTTGATGATGCTGACTGTTTCGATTAAAGTATAACTAAAGGAAAAACCTTTTTGTTTTGTTTTTTTAATTTTGGATGAAGTGGAGTGAGATTAGAACGCCTGTCTCACCCTTTCTATTTGTCCTGCTTATGATTATCATTGTGAAAGCAAAAGAAAATCACACATTTTGGGTTGTCCCCAGGGAAGTAATAGAGGATAAATCTTCCAATGGGGACACTAGTTCTGGTGACCTGGGGGTCCCCAAGGAATACCCTTAACTTGCAGGGATTTCCTCTCACTTCCTGTTTGGTTATGGGACAGGAAGTAAAGAGAAATCTCCGCAATGGAACACAATGGCCGAAAAAAAAAAATCTTATAACCTACCCTTGTTCTATCCAAAATCAAAAAAAGTTTTGCCTATAGTTCTACTTTAGGCTCAATTTCTTGCGAACCAAGTCATATTATTTATATTTAGTAGCTGAAAAGACTGACGTAAAAGAACAAGAAAACAATCAACCATTTACAAGGTAGATTGGCTTGGAGGATGTACCTTCTAAAACATGGGGTTTACTTTGTTAAAAATAATGCGGTTTCTCCTCAGCAAAGCAGTAATCCACTCACTCAAAGCAGCCATTCACCATACTGTGCTGTGAGAATGCATGCTGCATGCACTTGTGCGATGTGCTGTCATTCATTCTGATTCACACTCTAACTTATCTTGCCGATGGACAAGCATTACGGCACTGCGCAGATTGTTGGTGTGCACTGCCAGAAATGGTACATGCACTTCTTTTGGTGCATTAGGTAGCCTATTAAAATAAACCAGCTGCCTTAACACAATGCATGATGTAATCAGCAAATTTCTTGATAAAGTGAAGAGAATTGTCAACTGAACTGGTGTGAGATTTATTCTCACCTCTTCTGGTGATAACTATAATATTTTGGATAAACCGTCATTTTATGCCTTGGTGACAGAGGTCATTTGGAAAAATATAGGAGGGTGAATCCAACTAACAGAATAGATTAGAGTTAGCATTCTAATCTGTCCCTACTTCATCCAAAAATAAACAAAAAAAAAAGTTTTGACTATACATACACTTTAAATTAAAATGGCCTAAATTTAATCATTAAAAAAAAAAAAAAAAAAAAAAAGTTGCTTTGCAATTTTTGATTAAAACAATACCTTGATGGAAAATAAAACAACTAACTATGAAAGAGGAACAGACTGCACAAAATGAACTTACCACAAGCTGCCATTCTGTGTTGGAGGTGTGTAGAAGTTTATCCGATCACTGGTCATTTGTTGACTCAGAGCAAAAAACAGAGCTACAACGTATACTGAAAGAGAGGATGACATAATTAGAGATAAAATCATCAAGATTCAGTTTGATATAGTAACAAAAGACACCTGGCAATGCTTAAAAATGGCTAAAAAGTGGTCCAGGCATAAGAGTAATGAACATAAAGGACAGGTGAGAACTCTTGAATAGGAGTCTATTAAGACTCTCATCACTGTCATATAAATATACAACCATCTCACTGTCTTTTATAAAATAAGCCTGATCTTAATAGTTCCTGATTTGAGGTCTTCAGAGCATAAAAACAGGCGAATTAAAAGTGTGGCCCTCAATGACATCCTAGGCTCTAAGAGGTTTCAAGAAACATGCCTATATTTGTTGGCCCTCCCTGGCTGTAACAGAAATCCTTTGCCAAAGCTTCCTCAGGTGTCAAGTCGAGTTGGTAGGGTTGGATTTTATTGGTTAATCGTTGCTGAGTTTTCCTCAAGCTAGACCAGGCTAAGGAAGTTTCACCGAATGTCAACATGCATAGTTGTAGATTAATCAATGGCCAGATTGTACATGAAGGGCTGTCCAATATCTAATGGTTGTAGGTTGTTGAAG
Source organism: Pelophylax lessonae (assembly GCF_965119305.1). Taxonomy (NCBI): domain Eukaryota; kingdom Metazoa; phylum Chordata; class Amphibia; order Anura; family Ranidae; genus Pelophylax; species Pelophylax lessonae. The sequence continues at coordinate 190,311,872 of NC_138773.1, forward strand.
ATTGCCCTATTTATTCAGCAACTGATCTTGCCAGATTTGAAAAAGCATATAAACAGAGGTTAAAACCCAACAACCCAGAAACCTAATCTAAAATTAAAAAAATCATAGAAATGTCCAGTAGTTCCTACAAAATGCGATGGTCCTCACTCAGTTCAACATCTGCCCTAAAAGCATTTTACCATTTTTGCTAATAAAATGGCTATTTAATAATAAAAAAAAAAATAATGATCTGTTGCAGCGGGGCTATGCTTGCGCTGCAAGTGTTAATTGGTCATTTATGTTATAAGGCCCCATTCACATTGCTCTGCAGTCCAAGGCAGCAGCGGTTTGGGCTGCAGATCAGTGTGAACAGGCCCTTACAGGAAAAGGATATTCATCCGATCCTCCCAGAGCTAGACCAGTCAGTCCACAGCAGCTTCTGCAACCCTTCGCTCTAATGGTTTAGGGTCTTGACTTCATCAGGACCAGAGCAAGGTCCGTAGCCCTGCTCTGGACGTAAGGATGCCGAAGGACAGTTTACCGCAGGATCATGGGGGAGCACCGCCTGCCTGGGGAGCAGTGGATTGGGTAAGTAAAACAGTTTTTCCTATCCTCTGACCAAAATGAGCTAATAACCCTTGCAGTGTGGGCATAGCCTGGAGTTTGGCTTTAATGATACCTCTACTTAACATTAATAGGAATTGAATACAAAAAGAAAGAAAAATGTTTTCCTTTTTCTCTACCTATGTCACACTGACAAAGTCATCACTGCCAGGTAGCAAAATTATGTCATTTTGCCAATAGCAAAATTAGTTGCCAAGGCACAGTGGAACACGAGAAATGTACATCTGATTGATCAAACTGAAACAAGAACACTGTATTCTACAAAACACACATTTATCAATCAAATTTGCATTCCCCAATTGACATGGTTCAGTGGATGACAAAAAAAGGGCACAAAAGAGTTTGAATCTAGTAAAACTCAAGTGCTGTCATCAAGGCCGAGATGAGGAAGTCCCATACTGTAAAAGCACCTAGGCGTCACTCAAGCACAGATGTTAGCCTTCCCTTTGAAGTGAATAATCTGCTGTAATTCCTAGTGGCTAGGGAAGCGTATGCTATCAAAAGGACTTCAGCCCTGCTGGAGCACATACACAGCTCCAGGGTTTGGGTGCAAAATTAAGGAGGGTTTCGTGGGGCTCATGCCAGCAATTATTGGCTGTCCAAATCTAAAGCTCTCCAATCGTCTTTTTTTCGACCAGTCAGCAGGCTAATTGACAACATTTCCTCCAGTGGCAACTCATAATTTTCACCACTAATTCATACCACTGAAAAAACGATATATATATATATATATATATATATAAAAATAATGTTACAAAATGCGAGAGTAGTGCAGTATGCAATGATACCTTTTTAATGTACTAACCTAACCCTTAAGACAAACTTTCAAGAGAGAGGAAAACTCTCAACAGCTTTTCTTTATAGTTTAAAGCAGTTTCAGCAAACTGTTCACGCAGTAATAGCCCCTAGTATTGATGCCAGTTTATGCAGTAATAGCCCCTACTATTGGTGCCAGTTTACGCAGTAATAGCCCCTAGAAGTGGTGGCAGTTCACACAGTAATAGCCCCAGTTTTTGTGCCATTTTATGCAGTAATAGCCCCTAGTATTGGTGCCAGTTTAAACAGTAATAGCCCCTAGTATTGACACCAGTTTACGCAGTAATAGCCCCTAGTGGTGGTGCCATTTTATTCATTAATAGCCTCTAGTCTTGGTGCCAATTTATGCAGTAACAGCCCCCAGTATTGGTGCCAGTTTATGCAGTAACAGCCCCCAGTATTGGTGCCAGTTTATGCAGTAATAAGCCCCAGTATTAGTGTCAGTTTATGCAGTAATAATCCCTAGTGTTGATGCCAGTTTAGGCAGTAATAAAGCCTAGTATTGATGTCAGTTTGAACAGTAATAAAGCCTAGTATTGGTGCCAGTTCACGCAGTAATAACCCCTAGCATTGGTGTCAGTTTACGCAGTAATAAAGCCTAGTACTGGTGCCAGTTTACGCAGTAATAACCCCTAGTATTGGTGCCAGTTTACGCAGTAAGAAAGCCTAGTATTGGTGCCAGTTTGCGCAGTAATAAAGCCTAGCATTGATGAAGAATAGTGAGACCTGCCAAACGTATGGATGAAAGTGTTAAGGCCAACCGCAACAGTGGTGGCAGTCTTAACACTTTTATCACCATCATGGGATATTTTTATGATTCCCCTGAGGGTCTCCTGATGCGCTAAAGTACAGCGCACATCTCCACCTGGTACTCCTTCCCTCAGCCAAACACTGCAGCGAAAATAAAGGGAAAGGCTTGTTCAGTGCACCTCTCCATCTGGGACTCATGCCCCTACAGCAGGGGTGCCCAACCTTTTGAATAGCGAGGGCCACTTTAGCGACTTGGTAACTGGTTGCAGGCCACAATAAGCGGTGCGGGCAAATGACAGGTCTGGGCCCAGTAAGCATATGCACAGCAGACACGGACATAGCCCGCTTTACTCTATGGGTCATCCGATCTGATCTGCTCAGACAGAAGGGACAGATCCCCTTGTTTTGTTTAAAGTGGATCAGATTGGAGATAGGCGGGTGTAAACGGACACAAGTCTGTTTAAACCTGCTGCTTTATTGAGGTTAATGCAGGGTCAGATTGGGTCCACCTGAAAAGCAGAAAGGCGGACCCAATGGGACCGATCGTGTGAAGGGAAGCCTAAGGCTGCTTTCACACAGTTGCATTGCGGTTTACCTGCACCTCAACTGACCTCAATTTTCACTTCTTCCTCAGGATTCCTGCAGGTATCGCTGGCTGCTGCTGTCCTCCAGGGCTGGTACTGCTGCCTGGTACTGCTGGTCCCTATTCTCCTCTCCCGGTCCTCTCTCCCCTCCTCCTCTTCCCCCTCCTGCTCGGCATGCTGGGGGCTGCAGTCCACTTCCAGGGAATCGTTCTGGGCCCACTGGTATCCGGGGCTACATGTCCCATAATCCTCTGGCTGTTAGTTTCCTATTGGCTCTGAATGCGGCCAATAGAAGCGACCATTGCCAGGCCAGGTGAATGAGAGCCGCTCGAGTCAAGGAGGAGAAGAAGGGGTGGAAATCCCCTGCAGCTGCCATTCTGCCTGTGTCCCTTTACAGAGCCTGTCTGTTTTGGTGCTGCTGCCCTGTGTCCTGTGGCAGCTGCGGCTGATGGAATGCGCGGGGGGTCTTCATCCGGCATCAGCACCCGCTACACAAATAAAAGGGCATTTTAATTGGGGGGGGGGGCACAGTATAATGTTGGTGGAGCCATGGCCCCCCCTAGTGATGCCACTGATTTCCTCCATCCACAAAAGGATGGAGGAATCCTAACCTGCAAAAATCCTAAAAACTAAGCTACACTCCATCCAGTATAAAGCTCCACTGGGTGATCGGTTCTTTCAAGACTGTAAAGGAGAAGACATCTTCTTGCAATATACCAAGGAGAAGGCTACTTGACGGCTGGTAGAGAAAATAACTATCTGACCTCAGGTCAGCAGTTGGGGTGTTTATGGGATAGAGAGGGCCAAGGGGGCAGTTAAACTTAGTTGAATTTAGTTAGCAGTACTGTTTTACCTTTAGGTCTTTTAACAGAACCAAAGTTAAGGTCTTTACCTAACAGAAAACCAAGAAGCACTGTAAATGGGGCAGTAGATGTGAGGCCAGCTTGAACAGACAATATAACCATTACAGACAAAGAAGAACGCCATGTCAAAAATTATTCTAAGCATAGATTACATAGCAAATAACCTTTCTGCAAGTTAAATAAAAACCTAACTATAAAAAGGTTATTATGGATGTGTTAAAATGGATCAGGATACATATTTCTGATGATAATACACCTCGTTTACTAGTTATCTGAAAGGAGATAATCTGTGTCACTAAGGTTGGCCATACATTAAACGATTTTCTTGTATTTTTCTATTAGATTTACCAAAACCATATAATATTAGGTCAAACCTAAACACTTTTACTTTGTATGCAATCAGGCAGGCCATTGTACTACATAGTTTAATGTAAATCTAAAGGACATTGAATAAGAAAATGGTATAATGCATGGGTGTCCAACCTTTTGGCTTCTCTGGGCCACATTGAGTGTAGAGAAATTTCCTCGGGCCGCATATTAAATATATACTATAGTTAAGGTATATAAGTAGTAAAATGCCGCCGCGCCCCCCCGCACTAATTTAACACAACTAGAAGATGATGAAATGAAATGGAATCAGTATACGGAGGTTTACTTCTTCTGAGAGATAATAAAGGAACACTCTAACCACCATGACCACTTCAGTGATTTGAAGTGGTCATGGTGGTAGGAGTCCGAAACACTGCACATGATCCCCTCCCCTCTGAGGCAGACTTTGCCTACTGTTAGTTGGAAGCTGCTGTGACTGTGCCCCCGACCTGACTTCCTTCCTCCACAGCAAAAAAAAAAAAATTGTCAGGGGGCAGTGGGCCGCATTGCCTGAGGTTCCGGGCCACAGGTTGGACATGCCTGGTATAATGTATGGCCAGCTTTACAATGTCCAGTCTGGCTGCAGATATGGATAATAAACATTATAAACTTTACATGATATACTGTAGAAATTTGGACTCATTTTGTATTAAAAGATGGAAGAAGGACTTGGATAAGTCCTGAATAATAATAAAAAATAAATATAAATCACTAAGAAAATATTACTAAATAGTGCATTTATAGTGGTTTGCAGAATTATCCACGCTTATCTACTTACAGAATGATGCCACAGCTGAAGGATCCAATGCAACAAGACCACGGAATGCATTTGATATACTGGCCAGATCAACCCTGGCAACAAATATAAATACATTTAGAGAACTGTACATAACTATCTATACCAGGGGTCTCCAAACTTTCTAAACAAACTTACTGTTCTACTGTTTGGGTAGTAACCAAACAACATTGTATATATTACATTGTTTTTTTTCAGACATGCTTCTATACATTCACTCCTGACAATTGGGCAATACGACCCATGAAACACGTTGAGTTCAAATACAAGATTTATATGTTTGCGTACTGATATTGTCATGTCATATGTTATCTTGCAATACTACGCAATGTAATTATGCCCATGTTCGGATATTGGTATATGCTATATTACCTTGCATGTTGGTTTTACTCAATAAATTTCATACATTTACCATCAGTGACTATTATGTCCACCTCAATTAAAGTCCCGCTCGGCAACTGTTTTTCTTTTTAACTTTCTAAACAAAGGGCCAGTTTACGGTCATTCAGGCTTTAGGGGGCTGGGTTGTGACCAGTGGGAGTAAACAATTCCCCATAATTGGTTTTAGTGGGAGGAATTGTTGATATGAGTGGGGGTAATAATGCCCCATCAATGGTGTCAGTGGAAGGAATAGTGCTCCATCGTTGGTGTCAGTAAAAGGAATAGTGCCCCATCGTTGGTGTCAGAAGAAGGAATAGTGCCCCATCATTGTTGTCAGTGGGAGCAATAGTGCCCCATCATTGGTGTCAGTGGGAGCAATAGTGCCCCATCATTGGTGTCAGTGGGAGGAATGGTACATGGTCACCGGTATCAGCTGGAGGAAAAGTGTGCCAGGGGCCTGATAAAGGCAAGCAAAGGGTCGCATCTGGCCCCCAGGCTACAGTTTGGAGGCCACTGATCTATACTATATACACACATATTCCATAACTAAGCAACAGATGAAGTAACTAGCTTTGATGTAGCTCATAATCAAATACACGTAATGCAATGCTTGATGAAGAGACACTCCAGGACTTGCAGACTGAAAATAACAGAAGCAGGTTTACTGTAGCCAATGTGGGGCTCAGCTCTCTGTCAGGTACGCCACAGAATATAATGGGCAGAACAAACCCACTATAATTGAATTCTCTATTAGCCCTGATGGTGCCATTTCACATGCACACAGCAAACACATCACACACAGCAAAAAGGATTCCTTGAAAAATTACCTGTCAAAGGCAGAAACTGCGCTGAGGGCCAACAAAAAATACAGAAAGCTCTGGGATGGATATGCCAAGTCTTTGTAGATTTCCAGAAGCTTGGGAAGAGTAGTTAGCTGGCTACCAGCAAGTACATAAATGAAAACAATATTCCATACTGTGTAACCAGCAAGGAATCCACTGCAGAAAAGTCCAATCACCCTGTGAGAAAAAAAAAACAAAAACATTTAATTCACATTTCTACGTTAGTTAAAGAAAGGCTATTGCATTGCAAAACCTTGTATTCAAAGAAGCACCCCAAAAATGATTATTTGTGTTGAAAATAGCTGCACAGCAAAACATATCCATTTTAAGTTATTTTAGAAACGCTACAAATATTTTTAAAATGTATCTGTACTTTCTACAGTATCACCATGCCTAATAAGCTAGCCATACTACAATGTGGTTGTACAAATAAGCTGGCCATACTACAATGTGGTTGTACAATCAGTGTACAGCCCTCTTTATATTAACCAAAAACCATTTCATGTAAGAACCTACCTAAAAAATCTATTCAGTCTGTATCCAATCAGGCAGGCCCTTGTGCTACATATCGGTTGGTAGATTTAGGAAATTGTAGCTGTCAGATTGTCATGGGTATGGTCAACCTTCATGCCATTTACCAATGTTAAAATGTTTTACATATGAAGTCCAGTCAACTGTAAAAATTAACCCTGAAGGGATTGCATGAGGAATCGAGGGCATACAATGCGATTAGAGGAGAAGCGTTTTAACCTCAGGCAACGTGGGGGGTTCTTTACTGTTAGGGCTACAAGATTGTGGAATTCTCTACCACAAGATGTGGTTTCTGCAGGAAGTATGGTAGCTCTCAAAAGACTCTTAGACGTACATCTCAAGGATCAGAACATTCAGGGGTATGAGAGATGATTACAGCCACACACACCTACACAGGTTGAACTGGATGGACTATTGTCTTTATTCAACCTCACCTACTATGTAACTATGTATGTATGCATTGCAAAGGTAGTGGCTTTTTTTGCTTAGGGGGTTACGAATAAGCAGCAATACGTACCTAATATGTAACCCCCCCCCCAGCAGTCAGTGCCTTCCTCTGCTCTCTGATGCTCCTGGCATGCAGATGGGCCTTCAATGTTCCTGCATTGTATCTGATGACGTCAGAGAACCTCTGACCGGTTGAGCGGCGAAGAGAAGTGGCTCTACCTGGTCGTACGGCATGGAGGAGCAAGAAATAAGATAAGCATTTTACCTTATTCCTTACACAATAGACCCAATTGGCTTTTAACCCTTGCAGTGCAGGAAGAAGTGGGTGTAGGTGGAGGTTGTTACTGCCTGAAGTTCACAATTCAGCTTTAAATTCTGTTCCTATGTGCAGCCTTTTTCTACTTTTTAGTATGTCAGAGCTAAGTAGGTCTTGAGCAGAAAATATTCATACTTCATAGACTAATAATAAACTCTATAGAATGTCATATACAACAGAGCTTTAGATTAGAGTATCTCTCATTGCCAGAAAAATAGTAAATCGCAATAGTTTTTAAATGTAATAATCTTTATTTGACTGGCGTTCATGTTTAACACAGCATTGGTGACTTTACCTGAAGGCACGATGTACAGTAAGAGAAACGTCCATGCTGGTCCATGTTGGCTTAACATCCAAAAAATCGTCAACTTGTTCTGTGGTTTTGACAATACCAGTTCTGTCCGCAGCTAGAAATTTTCCTAAAAGAACAAAACCAGCTTACTGAGAATTCATTGTGTTCTAATGCTGTAATAGGAATTCAATGTATTCTATTACAAACCTGATGATTACATCTTTCCGTTTTACAAAGAGTTGGCGATTACACCTTACTGTATACACAAAATATATTGGGAGCCTTATATGAATCAGCCACCACACAAATCTGTTGTATTTTCACTGCGATCTACCGGTATGTCTTTCTCTGATATTTTTGTTATTTGCAATGCATAATTCAATTTTAATATGTATGTGTTTTAAACAGAGTTATAACTCCAACCACAATCAAGAGCTCCAACCTAATGAAATGCGAACCTGGAGAAAAGAAATCAGCACCAGTGTGTCTGTTCAGGGGCGTAACTACAGGGGTTGCAATTGCAACCGAGCCCCATGCTCCAGGGGGCCTGTGCAGCTTCCCTGTACACCTGGATAGGAGAGGCGGCGGGGGCAGCATTTTTTTTTTGGGCCCTCAAAAATCCACTTATCAACTATTTGCAGGCAATGTGGGCTCAAGAGACAGCTACTTTGGGCCCCACAACAATGACTGGGCCCGGGGGGACGGGTGCCCCTTTTGCCCTGCAATAAAGACAACCTTGACAGCCTGCGATAACGCGGTCTTGTGACTCATTTGCTTAAATTATCACACTTGGTAAAAAAATTTCCAATTCACACACACACATACACAAAAAAACAAATCATTATGCAGTATTAAACGCAAAATGAAAAATGTGCCAGCAAATATCGGAAATAAAAAAAAAAAAGCTGTTAAGTCCAATTCACAAATGGAACAGAAAGTAAAAAAAATATGCCATATTTATCACCAGGGTTTTGCTGGCGGTATCACATGCGGTATTGCTTAGATGCAGCATGGGGGTCAATAGCTGGTTGTTGAGGAGCAGGCTGGGAAGCCGGTCGCCGTGTCCCTAAAAGTTTTTTGGATAGGGAGATTGTAGATGAATTAGAACACTTGCTCGCCCCCCCCCCCCCCCCCACCTGGCCTTCCAGGCTGCATGCTCAGGTAAGGGTCTGGTGTGGATTTGAGGGACACTCCGTTTTTTTAATTTTTAGTTGTCTGCATGTTTTGTTTACATTCAGCTGATGAGTCATCCATTGTTAACCACTTGCCAACCAGCCACCGTAGTTTTACGCCGGCAGGTCAGCTCGGTTACGTGAAACGACGTACATGTACTTCGCTTCATGTAGTAGTGTGGTAGTAGTGTGGGCGCGCAATCAGTGGGTCTGACTGCCGCAATGTTCGCGGCACCTGCAATCACTCTCCATGGAGACAGAACGGGGGTCTGCCGATGTAAACACGGTAGACCGCTGTTCTGTCAGTGATAAACACAGGGATCCTGTGTTCCTCCTATTTAACACATAAAATTTTATCATTTTTTTCACACAAATAGAGCTTTCTTTTGGTGGTATTTAATCACCTCTGGGTTTTTTATTTCTTACAAAAAAAATGAAAAAAAGTCAGAAAATTTTGAAGTTTTTCTTATTTTCTGTGAGTAAAAAATAAAATTTTATTTAAAATTAATACATTTTTCTCCTTCACTGATGTGCACTGATGAGGCAGCACTGATGGGCACTGATAGGCTGCACTGATGGGCACCGATGAGGTGGCACTGATGAGGAGGTACTAATCTGCCGCACTGATGAGCACTGATAGGTGGCACTGATAGGCGGCACTGATGAGCACTGCGAGGTGGCACTGCTGGGCACTGAGAGGCGGCACTGATGGGCACTGAGAGGCGGCACTGATGGACACTGATGAGTGGCACTGATGGACACTGGAGGGTGGCACTGACGAGCACTGATGAGCAGCACCATCAGTGCCCACACTCATCAGTGCCTAGATGAGCAGGCACTGACTGGCAGCACTATGGGCACTGATTGTGGGCACTGTGGGCACTGATGGTGGGCAGTTATAGCAGTTTATTTCCCTCTTGTGTAATCAGGGCACTGGCGATCAGTGCCCTGATTACATTTCTCTGTGTTCCCTATGAGGAGGAGCCGCTGACAGTGTGTGCCGAGGAGAGCCGAATAACGGCACTTCCTCATTTACATGTGACCGGCTGTGATTGGACGCAGCCGATCACATGGGTAAAGAGTCATGTCATTGACTCTTTACCGAGATCGGGATCGCGCCATGTCCTAGCAACACGGCGCGGTCACGATCGCCGCTCCGCGTGCCCCCGCGGGGGAGAGAGGCTGTTCTGGTGCGCCATCATATGACGGCACCCCAGGATAATAGATACACCGCTCCGCCGTCATTTGACGGCGGGCGGGTAGTAAGCGGTTAAAGCACAAAAAATAAAAATAAAAATCGCAGAGGTGATCAAATATCACCTAAAGAAATCTCTATTTGTGGGGAAAAAAGGACATCAATTTTATTTGGGTACATCGTTGCACAAACCGCGCAATTGCCAGTTAAAGTAACGCAGTGCCGTATCACAAAAAATGGCCTGGTCATTAAGGGGGTAAAACCTTCCGGTCCTTAAGTGGTTAAGGACGCAGCGGCGGCTTCCCGTCTCACTCTTTCACAACCAGCTACTGTCCAATAAATTACTGCATGAAATATGTGGTAAATGTTACATGAAAATATGTGGTAATTATCGCATTACCGTTATTTTACAGCATGAACTATTTACTACCAAATTCTTACTGAATTGAGCATTTGTACAATGCGTTATTTTACTGTCTTTTTTTCTGTCAATATTTAACTCTCAGTGAATTGACCCCAAAGCCATTACGCATAGCTGGATCCCAGCCTTAAAATAAACTGAAATGCAGGGTTATGTTGGTGTGCCGCAACACTTTCTTCCTAGGGGTTACACTATAAATCCAGAGGATGACACTGCCATTGACAGTCTACTGATTCCTTTGAATTTATCCCACCTTTAGCATGCTCCTACTATGGTGTATTTCCTTTCCATAGGCAAAAACTTTTTTTTGACTTGCAATATCCTTTAAGGTACAGGAGGCGTGAACGTTATCATCTATATATATATATATATATATATATATATAAATATATATATTTTGGACCTGTCCGAAAATTTGTAAAATTTATGTAAAATTGTAAGTCAGGATATTTCATTTACTGGTAATGTTTGTGAAGTTGCAGCACTAGCAGTCACCAGTGCAATGGATGTACATGTATTTTATTTACTTACATTTTACTCTTATTTATGTATTAATAGCACTGCTATAGCAGCCACTAATGGGCCGTACACACTATAAGATTTTCTGAAGACTTTTTCCTTTAGACTTACCAAAACCATATAATATGAGGTCAAACCTAAACACTTTCAATTTGTATGCAATCTGTCAGGCCCTTGCACTACATAGAAAAGGTAAATCTGAAGGAAATCTAACCACAAAAGTTGGATAGTGTGTATCCAGCTTAAGGCTATGGATGTACAGTATATGTATTTTATTAACTCACACAATGGCAACAAATTATGCAGCGTGAAGCAGAGTACTTAGAACAATTCACATCAGTTCTTGCCAAACAGCTTACAGTCTAATGTCCCTGCCATACCATAATAAATATAATAATAAACATTATTTATATAGCACCGTTAAGGACTCCAACACAAGAGTCAGCTGAGCCTGTTTAGCGTAATTCCCTGCATATTTCCTCTGCCTGGGCAACCCAGGTGCAGCGTAAAGGCTGTCATTGGCATGAATGGCTGTCCGTATCTGTACTCGTGTATACAGCGTCGTAAACATGAGTGCAGCATATAGGCGTATGCGCGATTACAGCCCTTTGGGAACTTTGACAAATGGACTTTGCCGGCCTGTGTGCAAAAGCCCTAAAAAGGTACCTTCTCAACACGCTTTACAAAAGAAACAAAAAAGAAACCGGTGAAGGCTTATCTAAAGAAGTGTCATAACAGGGGAAAGCCCTGTCCCCACTAGAATGCAGATGGGTTCAATTGATATGTACATTAATTAAACCATTACTAAATCATCTGGGTGAAAGCTGAAGCATTCAAAACAACCCCATGCAAGCAAAAGGACAAACCACATGCAGATGGTTTATTTGGGGAGAACTGAACTCAGGAGCCAGAACTGTTAAAGCGGTTGTAAACCCCAAAAAAAAAAAAAAATAAAACCTGCAAGACAAAGGCATAATGAGCTAGTATGCATCGCATACTAGCTCATTATGTATTACTTACCTTAGAACGAAGCCCCGACACGGACCCCCGGACATCGCCGCGGGCGCTGCCATGATCCCTCGGCGTCTCTTCTGGGTTCGGCGGCTCCGGCGCTGTGATTGGCTGGAGCCGCGATGACGTCACTCCCGCGCGCATGATTTTCCTGGCAAGTTCCCGGCAAGGAAAACTGAAGGTCCCCCCGGACCTTCAGAGCGCATGCGTGCCGGTTTAGAAGATATTAATTGTACCTACAGGTAAGCCTTATTATAGGCTTACCTGTAGGTAAAAGTGTCAAAAAGCGGGATACTACGGCTTTAAGCCTCATACACACGATCAGATTATCGGAAGATCTGTCATCTGTTTTTTGTTGCATGCTAGTCTCATATGGAAAGTGAAGAGATTACTTTCATATGAAAATTCTCGTACGACAGAATTCAACTCCAAAAGTGATGTCATGTGTTGAATTGTTTTGTATGTATTCTTTAGTTTCTGAGCATGCCTAGTCTTGCTCTTATGATTTTTTTCAGACGAAAACTGTACTAATTAAATGAAAAATTGGATGTTGTGTTCCCGTACGATAAAAATTTTATAGCCTGCACATCCAGTTTTTGTCATCCGAAAATTCGTAATCGGCTGTCGGAAGCACTGTGCTAACAACCAGAAAATTGGCAGTTCGTTCATCGGACGAAATTTTACTTCCGATTTTCGTATAGTGTGTACGGGCCTTTAGACTAGAGTACTGATTACTTGGCTATTGTTTTGGCTTCGTTACTTACTGTTTTTTTCTACAAAAAGTTTGCTCACAGGTTGGCTTGTCAGAGAGGGTACAATGAATGCAGGATGATGTTCTGGAATTTTTATTTGTCCGTCAGCAATGATATCTTCATCTTCTACACCCATATCATTAGGGAATTCCTGTTCTGCAGGTCGTGTTTTTCTAATACAGAAAAGGAAGAAAAAATATTATTTAGCAACTTTACTGTGGATTGGATTCTGAGGCCCATAGTTTTTTTTTTTTTTTTTCTACTCTTTTGAAAGAATTTTCATGTTTTTTTTTTTAAATACATAATTTTTCATACGGTACAAAGACAGATGTTTGTGCAAGCATAATAAAATATAGATTATTATTTACTGCCCATTTTCAGCTCCAACATATTACTACTGTACGCAAATTAAAATGCACTGTTCAGAAAAACAAGCATGGACTTTTCAAACATTTCGCTTTTGGAAACACTTCTTCTTTCTTTTTAACTGCACTGTCAACGACCTCTTGCAGGCTGTTGTAACCTCCCTGGCGGTATGATTCTTTCGGATTTTAGGTGCTGAAAGCGGTACCATTATTTTGCATGTAATTCTTAACAATGTGCAGCCCAAACCAACTATTTATATAGGATTTCTTTTTACTGTGCGTTCTTCTTTATGAAGAACGGGTATGATAAAGTTTGAAACACAAAATCCTAAATTATAATATAATAAATAACTATAAAATAATAATATAATAACACTTTTTATTCAATAAATTATAGTAAATAACGTAATCAAAACCACTGACATTTTTTTTTTGTCAAACAAGGATGCAATATTTTTTTTTTCCCCCAAAAAGGATGCAATATTAGTGGTCATATTGCTTCAATAAACGTCCCGGGTGTGGAAAATTTTGAAACAGGGTACAGCGCAAAGTCCAACGTCACAGTCTGGACAGTAGTACCGCGTTTCTTTTCTGATTTTCCATCCGGTGTCGTCGCGCTTGGAACAGCAAACCACACACATCCTTGTGGGTGCAGACTTCTTCTCCGTCGGTGGAATGTGGTCCATAAAATGACGACCGGTCAGGCGTTCGGGGTTCACAACACCAGAAGCACGGCGTTCGGATCTACTTACTGTTGGTGTTTGGTGCCTGAGAAATATGAGCTCAGCAATTTTCCACACAAAGTCTGCATGAACCACAGGCCTGTCACTCTCCTTTTTTAGGAGAATGAATGCATTCCACAAACATTGTTCCAGGAGGTGCCTGAATATTTTTTTATAATATTTTTTCTATTGTTTTTCGCATTGCCGGATAGAAAGTCATGGCCTGGTCAGCTCTGTCCACACCTCCCATGGTGCTGTTCTAATCCAGGACCAGTTGCCGTTTCAGAACATCTTTTCCCCCTTTTGTATGTACCATGACAGTAGCGGTGTTGTGGATGGTACTCATCAGGTAGACATCTTTTTTGTCACGCCATCTCAGTGCCAACATTTTTCCTTTCTGCCAGGCAAATAATTCTCCGGGCTTGAGCTTTTTGTTGGCAAAGTTGGGGGGCATGTCACGCCGGTTAGCTCTGACGGTCCCATACACATCTGTCTTGTGTTGTAGGAGGAACTCAAACAGTTCTGGGGATGTATAGAAATTGTCTGTGGTGACACAGTAACCCTGATCCAGCAGAGGCTCAATCAGCGTCAGAACTGAAGCGGTTGCCATTCCATCGCTGCTGAACCTTTGGTTGAACTTGGTTCCTCTCCCGGTGTATAGTACCAAATTCCAAATATATCCAGAGCTGGATTCACACAGCATAAATGATTTTATGCCAAAGCATGCTCACTTGGATGCAATATATTGAGTCTCCCTTTATAGGCCATTAGACTTTCGTCTATACAAATGTCTCTTTCTGGGACATAGGACTCCTGGAAATTTTTCAAAATTAGTTGGTAAATGTCCCAGATCTTTTTGAGCTTCTGAGCTGGATGAGAAGTCTCATCAAATTCGTCATTATTGGTAAAGTGCAAATACTTCATAATGAGCGAAAATTTGTACTCCGACATAACGGTGCCAAAAAAAAGGAGTGGCCAATAATTTGTTGGTGGTCCAATACCACTTCTGCAGGGGTTTCCCCACCACTCCCTGCAGAATAATTAGGCCCAGAAATTTCCAGATGTCCGCTCTAGTCACGGGTTCCCATATCCTGCTCCTTGAAAACCGCCGATGCTCTGCAGCTTGTTGCTCCTGGTACCGATTGGTTTCCACAACAATTTTTTCGATAACCTCATCGGTCAAAAAAAGTTGCAGGTATGCCAAGGGGTTGTCCTCCTCAACATCCACTTTGATACCAGGTGCTCCGGTAAACAGGAACCTTGGGGGCGCTACGTGTTCCGTACCGCAGTCGATCACGCATCAAGTCCGCACATCGCTCGGCACAGTCACAGCATCGTCGCTGAAATCACTTTCTGCGTCGGATGACGAACTTCCCCACGAATCGCTGTCACTCCACTCTGCAAGCGATTCAGTATCGCTGTCGCCCAGCAGGTCATATACCACTTTTGAGGTTGCGGCGAGCTTGTTTGATGCCATGGTCGCTCTGCAGTGTCCAGACACAAGGTACAGGAAAAATGCAGGAAGTGCAATGGAGAAAGCACTGGGGGGCAATCAAAGGTCAATTTATTTTATTTAGGATTACAGTGTATCAGTGTGTTTGTGCATATACTTTTTTGAATTTTCCGCCGGTTCCACCCCCCTGCGGACGGGAGGAAGCTCCGCAGCCGCTCACCGCCGAGATATATTGCTGGATCCCAGTAAGTAAAACCTCTACCAGGATCCAGCGATCTTCCTAGCGGTACCCCAAGTGTGACTCGGGGTTACCGCTTTTGGCTCTAAAATTTAACCCTGAGTCACTCTCGGGAATACCGCTAGGAAGGTTAAGTAACACTGAAGAAGATTGCTGCTTCTATATGAAGACAAGGTGTTACACCATCAATTATACACTCACTTTGCTCTCCGGCGAGGTTTACGAACAACCCCTTCCTCTGACATTGGGTAATCCGTGCCATTGCCATTCTCCACTATTGATGAGCTGTTAAGAGTTTGATTGGTAAATGAAGTTTCAGCATCTGAAAAAGAAAGAAAGAAAGAAAGAAAGAAAGAAAGAAAGAAAGAAAGAAAGAAAGAAAGAAAGAAAGAAAGAAAGAAAGAAAGAAAGAAAGAAAGAAAGAAAGAAAGAAAGAAAGAAAGAAAGAAAGAAAGAAAGAAAGAAAGAAAGAAAGAAAGAAAGAAAGAAAGAAAGAAAGAAAGAAAGAAAGAAAGAAAGAAAGAAAGAAAGAAAGAAAGAAAGAAAGAAAGAAAGAAAGAAAGAAAGAAAAGAAAGAAAGAAAGAAAGAAAAGAAAGAAGTTTTTGTCATACATTTAGAAATGAAAAAAAGAACATTTGTTATGGCATTCTTCTGTTTTTTGCAAGTTGGTCCATGGGACAAAGGACCTCTTTGTGCATACCCAGGGTGGTCAGAAACAGCTAGGCTATTTCCATTTAAATTGAAAGTCTACTTTTGGGAATCAAATCCTTCAGAGCTCAGCTGATGCACAGTTAGTATTCTAATATTTAACTGTGTACTCCAATGGCAAGATCCAGAAGCAAGGTCCATCCTTATTACTATAGACTGATCTAGGGGACCCTTTAATTCTTTTTTGGATTTACAAATAGAACAAAACCGTTTGGACACTTGGCTACAGATTGTAAAGTAACTCCATTGCTTAAAGTGGTTTGAAAGGCTAAAGGTATTTTTTTTTTAACTAAATGCATTCTATGCCTTAAGGTAAAAAAAACCTTCTGTGCAAGAGGATCCCTCCAGTCCCACCTTATACTTACCTAAGCTTGATCTCGATCCAGCGATGTGAAAAAGACACGTGCAACATGTTTATTATTTTGATTTTAAAAAAATGGAAGCTTTAGTATCACTTTAAATAATACTGGTCAAAAAAGGTACCCCCCTACAAATAGGATATTTGATATTTGCCTCACCCAGGCCGCCAATTGCTGCACTACTGCAAAGAAACCATTGTTTGAAGACTCTTCTGAATTCAACACTTCTCTGTTGCTTTTCTGGTGCACCAATGTGCTATGGTTTCTCCCACAAGCCCCTGCAATACTAATATGCCTTGTAGTGATCTAGGGGTGGGTGGATGGAATAAAAGCATAGAGCAAGGAAACAAGAATCTGAC
The DNA here is from genome assembly GCF_965119305.1 of Pelophylax lessonae. Lineage (NCBI taxonomy): Eukaryota > Metazoa > Chordata > Amphibia > Anura > Ranidae > Pelophylax > Pelophylax lessonae. The sequence continues at coordinate 190,328,737 of NC_138773.1, forward strand.
ACTCCCAAAAGTGTTGGATTCAGAACATCCTGAGGTGATTATTAAAAGTCTTTTTTGGCAGGAGACACGTTTCTAACCATTTTTATTTAGCGAGAGAGTCAATGTAACCTAAACTGCAAATGATCCAGTTACTAGATAAAAGGACTGGAGCCCCGCATAGGAATAAGCAGCTGTGCTCCAACCTGCCAGTGTTTACCTACCATCAGTCTGATACATAGGTGCCCTGGCCAATCCTGTCAACACCACACCCCCATACAAGATATATACAAAAGTGGGAAGAGCAAGAGCAACAGGCTGTCTGTTGAAGGGGATACGTGGCGTGGCATCTGATGTCTGCTTTTTTGGGGGACCATAGGCAATTGCTTAAGGTACCTCTTGGACTCTAATACACCTATCTCTCCCTTTCCTCCGATTACTCGGTGATTGGATGTGTAGTATTTGGTCTTCTCTTCCCTTTCGCCAATTTGGGAATGAGTTTTATGTAGTACATTGCTGCAGTGAAAGGATAGTTTTTGGTTCGTTATCACCCCCTGCCCTTATTGGATATCCTGAGAGTGGGTCCTCCCATTTACGGGGTGAAATTTATCTAGCCCCTTGATGCCTCGTAGTTTCTAGTGGTTATGTGCAAATAGCTGTGATTTCCTCCAATAAGAATCGCATCCACAATTGTATTTAACCCATCTGAACCCTCTCTAAAAACACCCATGAAGAAGCCAAAAGGCAAAACGCGTTTGAGTCCCGCCCTCTGCACTCACTGGATACCTCGTTATACATTTGATGTGGAAAGGGTAGGAACCCCTTAGCTTGAGGGTGGTGTGGTTATGGGTTACTCTGGTGTAATGCTATATACCCAGGGCTTTTTTTCAGTGGGAACGCGGGGGAACGCAGTTCCGGCACCTCCAGCCCTGAATGTATGTAATAGCAAGGGTTGCTGGGGTGTCTATTGATTGAGGGATCTATTCTAGATGGAGGGGGATCTAGTTTTGCAGAGGGGTCCATTGTTACTGAGGAGGTCTATTGTTGCTGGTGGGGGACCTACTGTTGTCGGGAGTCAATTGTTGCTGGGAGATTTCTACTGTTGAGGGAGGGGTCTATTGTTGGCTGACAGAGAATCTATTGATGTTGGCTGTGGGGGGGGGGGGGTCTATTGTTGCTGCCTGTATTCTATTGTTGCTAGGGGAGAAATTTTGTTGCGGGTGGTCCATTGTTATTAGGGGGATCTATTGTTGCAAACGGGGGGGAAGCTATTGTTACTGGCTGCTGGGGAAACTATTTTACTTCTTTTTTTTGTTATCAATACCAAATTCCAAACAAATTACTCAGCATCACAAAATTATATGTGGTTCTGTATTCTCTAAAAGGTCAGCACTAGGAGGTGAGTAGGGGGTGGAACCACGAATGGTGCTCAGAGGAGGGTGGGGGCGGTAAACTCAGTGACTCGGAAATGGGGAGTTCCTGCACCTATTTTCTGAGAAAAAAAAGCCCTGTATATTCCACAATCTGTTCTTAATTTTATGTCTCCAATGATTGGAGCTTTATTAACCTTATGTTTGTACTTAATAAAGCAATAATTGTATACTACACGTATGTGTATTTTCAGTAGTACTCAAGGGGGAGATCAACACCTACCATCAGTCCTTTATATGAACTCCAGGCAGACAAATACATCAGACAAATACACCCGTGCAAAGATTAAAGCTGGATACACACTATACAACTTTTGTTGTTAGATTTCCTTTAGATTTACCTTCAACTATAGAGTGCAAGGGCCTGCCTGATTGCATACAAATTAAAAGTGTTTAGGTTTGACCTCATATTATATGGTTTTGTTAAATGTAAAGGAAAAAAATCTAAAGACGATTGTATAGTGTGTATGGCCCATTACTAGATAGCACAGCCAGGTTGGTTACCTGACTTTGTCTGTTACAGTTAAGCAGTAGAACATGGTTTTCTCCCTGCCCCTCAGCCCATGGCTGGACAATACCAGAGCACTAACAGATTGGTGATGTCATCGCTTTATGCTCTCTTCCTATCAGCAAGTTCCTTGTCAACTTATGTGCATTGAGTGCACCCAATTGGCTCCTAGTGCTGCAACTCCCTCTCCCAGAGTGTTGGGGATGACAGGAGGCTGATATCAAGACAGATTCAACTACTTACTATTGATTTTTTTCATGTAATTGACAACTGCATGAATTGGTGCTTTTAAATATGCCCAAAGTTCAGCATTACATTTTATCTTGGCTATATGAATGCTTTCATAATAGAAGTAGAAACAATTAAGCAATTGTCCAAACGACAAACCTATCAGTTTTTTCTTTTTCTTCTTTCGCCTTTCAGGTGTAAGAGGTTCTCTGCTTTCAGAGGGTCTTAAATCTGCGTCTTGTACAGTATCGTCTGAAAAAAAAGGAAAAAATCTGTATGCAAAGTGATTTTTCTTCCATGCAAAGCTGGGAAGGGGAAGTCATGCAGGAGTAGTCATCAATGTTTCCAACCAAACTGCAAAACTCTTGTGCAACAAATGCTAAATTGTACAGATATTCAAATGTAAAAATCAAACTTTTTATACCTATGATGTACTGCTATTTTTTTTTCTTTTTTAAACATACATACACATGATAGTATATACCTATTTTGCTGCATATTTTAAAATGAGTTGGAAGATCAGATGATCGCTAAATGCCATTGTTACACACAACTGGAATGATTGCAGTGTTATGCCAGGGCAATTAAGTCCGCTGGTCAGTGCCAGGACAAGGTCATCTAGCGCCCAGGGCAAAGATGCCAAAATGCACTCCCCCCATTATGTGCGAGCTTAGGGGATCCTACCCCCAGTAGTCTTCCGCTTGTCAAAAGGAGAGTTATATTTTTGGAGTGGAGTGAGTGCAAGAACTGAACTGGCTCTCTACTGCTCTCCTCACTGCTCCCAGCGCTTGGCTGGCAGGTGTAGTACTGCATCTGTCACTACTCCTGTCAGGCATATAATCAGAATGGCAGCGCTCCCATCCCTGCAGTATACAACTGCACCCAGGGCAGCTTCCCTTCCTGCCCACCCCTTATCCCAATCCTGCCGCTGGTACCTCTAAGATTTCCATTAAGAAAAAATCCTCACTCCTTTTCCTCAAAACTAACCACTATCGAAATGCAGGGTCTTCTATTACTCATGGTGAATGACCAGCTCTTTATGAAGTGGAGTCTCTAGTTGGCGGTCTCTGCCTGAACAGTCAATCAGTGCTATCACCTTAAACAGATCACAAAACATTTGCCTGGAGCTCGCAGAACAATTTGCTCTGAGCTGGCAGTCACCAGGAATCTGGAGAATCCCAATCCAGAAAAAAGTGGTGTATTTGCTTCTGTCATTTAAACTATTAAAAACTGATAAAAGAGAAGTTTGGGGTTGTTTTTGTTTTTTCTTAATCATACTTAGCTACATGGATGCAGCATTGGTCCAATGCTGCATCTGTCCCCCGCCAGCTCTAACACCGAGAACCGAGTGATCAAACACTGTCGATCGCTCGGTTCTCACAGCTCCCTGAGCATCGAGCTGGTGACTATCAGTCACCTCTATCTGCTCTCTGCCTCCTCACTCACTGGAGCGCTGGGCTGTGGAGGGGGCAGGAGCGGGCAGCTCAGACTCCTAGCGGATCACTGAGATGCTGTGCCAAGTACAAGTCCAGGCATGTGGGTGGATCCTGACTTCATTGTTGCGATCTTGCCCGAGCCTGGATAGGCTCTTTGACGTCAGCCAACAGCAGGCTTCAGCCCACTGTCTGATGAAACGGGTCACAGGAGTGCAGAACGAAACTTTAATGTTATCATACTGATTGCATGGAATCACTTGATGTTATGCATTACTTCCATTTGTACCAGTGCAAAAAACTCCACTGCTTATTCTCCATTTATGATCAGATTTCCTTCTTTGTTTTGTATTCACTGACCCAGTGTTCTTACCTTTACAATTAGATGTAAAAATTGCTGGTGAATCCTAACAAATGATGTTTACCTTGTTCTGCCTTGTCTTTAAAAATAGCCCCCTAAGATATAAAGAGCAATCTAGATAAGTTCTTAGATTCACTATCCTGGGGTGAGTTGTACATTTCTAATTTCTGCAAATTGAGTATATGTCCTTTTTATAAAAACAAATGTGTTAGAAGTATAAAATTATTAATGTCTTACCCAGTGTACTGCTTGTCTTTGACTTTTTCTTTCTTGGGCGACCAATGGGAATTTCATCTGCAAGAAATAAAATTAAGTATAGATAGGATTAAATACTGTAATCAATATACAGTACTTATTTGCATGAAAAGTCCCTATACAATCTCTGTCTGGGCAGCCCAGACCAACTCTGTTTTTATCCTATATTTAATGGATTTAATTTACTAAAATAAAATAAGCTTTTCACTTTTCAAGCAAATTTTCCCTTAGCTTAGCGAATGAGGTGAAGATCTGCTAACTTTCCTCATCTAATTAGGTACTAGCAAAAATATATATTTTTTCTTTCCTTGCATGTGATTTGGTATTCTTTGCAAAGTGAATTTCCACCATGTTCACTAAGCTAAAGGGAAATTCCCTTGCAAAGTGAACAGCCATTGTTAATCAACACCAATGTCTTTCAAGTCTGTGCATGTGATGGCTCAAGGATGGGTATGGGCATACCTATACCTGAAATTCAGTATTGTTGGTAACTTTTACCCTGGATGGAATTCTTTTGAATAAAAAATAGAGAGATCTAGAGCCCATTCACACTAGCACGACTTGTGAGGCGACTTGTGTCGCCCCAGGTCGCTTGACATAACAAAAGCAATGTTAATCAATCAGTGCCGTCTTAATTGGCACTACTGAAGTCGCTCTGACTTCAGAAAAGGGTCCTGTACTACTTTGAGGCGACCTGTGATCAGACTGTCCCATATACTTCAATGGGAGTCGCCTCCTTATCTTAATTGAAGCGACTTGTTATCAGACTTTCCAGGAAGAAGAAAGAGATTAGCCAGGCATTCCCCACAGACAAAGTCGCCTGTCTCTCCAAAGTAGTGCACAAGTCTCTTCCAAGTCTCTTCCAAGTCTCTTCACAAGTCTCTTCACAAGTCTCTTCACAAGTCTCTAAACAAGTCTCTAAACAAGTCTCTAAACAAGTCTCTAAACAAGTCTCTAAACAAGTCTCTAAACAAGTCTCTAAACAAGTCTCTAAACAAGTCTCTAAACAAGTCTCTAAACAAGTCTCTAAACAAGTCTCTTCAAGTCACGGGGCGACTTTCTGGTCGCGGTAGTGTGAACTGGCTCTTAGAAAAATAGAGATTCTTTAAAATGTAAGCAAACAAACAACTGAATACCAGGAGCTAAATAATAAGGCTAGGTTTGCACTGCTGCAATACGATTTTGATCTGGTTTTTAGTGCGATTATATAATGCTACTTGGATGCAACTTTAATAAGGCTTATAAAGTCTAGAGACCAAAATCGCACTGAAATTGCACCAAAGTAGTACAGGATCCTTTTCGAAAATGGCTCTGTGCTGAGTCACACTGATGTGCTGAGTTGCTCTTTGCTGAGTCGCACTGATGTGCTGAGTTGCCCTGTGCTGAGTCGCGTTAAAAACAATGGGAATTCCCTTGACTCTGTGCGGCTCAAGTTGCATCTGAAATTGCACTAGTGTGAACCAGGCCTTAGAGTCAACCAATTGCACCAATCTATTCATTAGTCAAAAAGCAACCCTAGGCAATTTGGTAAATTTCCTTTTTTGATTCTTTACAAAGTTATAACAAACAATGCCTACGTTTGAGGTCTGGAATGCAGAAGTACTTTAACTTACCCTGAAATGAGCTTTGGCAATAAAATAGGATTTCCGTGTGATTGCATGAAAAACAGAAAAAAAAAATCAAATGCGAGGAGGAAACAAATATATAATAATAATAATAATAAATAAAGAACTGTAACAGATTACAGGGGTAAATTTTGGCCCCTAGCTGAAGCTATTTCTCTACAGAGAGGGATATATCGGAAGATCATTCATTGCAGGGGCTGGTACATTTGCAGCCATCTTTTTAAGTGTGTTACATGCACTATATTTTTATTACAAGACCTGAACCTAGTGTGAACCTGGCATACTCAAATCAAAGGAGCAAGCAAATAATAAATACACATTTAATCCAGTTTTGTATTGAATGCATTCATTAAAAAACATAGTTAAATATAGGCTATATGAATATTATAAAGACTCACTATATGCAGAATGTCCTCATCTACTTACCTAGCTCTGTTTTCACTAAACATAAAGGGATTATTGGCACCTATATCTGGAATATACATTTTATAACTACAACAAAAACTCGGTCTGTTTTTTACTGCTAGCCACGGCCCCAATAAAGAGATTTTCCCTCATTTTCCGCCCTGCTGACAACAGTTTTACCGGACAGGAAGTGAGAGGAAATCTACAACAGGGACACACACAAAAATGGAAGGGTTTTAGCCTTCTACTACCCTACAATATAAAGCATTTTTCATTCTGTCTTTGTTGATGTTGGAGAGTTCAGCTCACTTGTTGAAATCTGTTTAAACGTTGTCATCAGGACCAGAAGCAGTAAAATCTGACAGGGGTTCTAATCCAGCCTTTTTCAGCTGGGGTGCCTTGAGGTTTCTCAGGGGGTGCATTGGCAAAATGCCTAAAAATTGACCAAAAATTGTATACAAGCCGCTGGATGGATGAAATCTGCCTTTTAGTTACACAAAGCCACAGGTTTTCATTGTACACAATAACAACCTTCTAGCTGTCAACCTTCTAACGAGCAATGACATCATCATTTAATAAGGAGGATGGAAGTTGCCTGCATATCATCCTTGTTTGACACCCCCCTTGCCTTTGTCCATCAGCTTTGTGGTCTCATTAGCTAAGTGATAGAGAAAAACTGAGGAAGAAGAGAAACATTGGAATACTAGTCAGTACCAGTTTGCAAAAGTGTGTCCTATGTATATTCAGGGCCGTCTTTAACACAGGGCAAAAGGGGCAGCTGCCCAGTTATTGTTGTGGGGCCCAAAGCAGCAGCCCCTTGAGCCCACACTGCTGCAAATAGGTAATAAGTGGATTTTAGAGTGCCCAAGAAAATATTTGCAGAGGGTCCAATCAATATTAAAGACTGCTCTGCGTATATTGATGTTGCTGCATTATGTAAAACTATCAGAATAGTTTTTACATTTTAGAATGGGGCACCTAAAAACGGTCCATAATTTTGGAGGGTGCCTCGAGATTGTCTATCATTTTAGAGGGTGCCTTGACTGAAAAAAGGTTGAGGAAACAATGTTCTAATCTATCCTTACGCTATCCAAAAACTAAGGTTGACATACGCTTTAACATATGCATTTCAAATAAATATTTTGTTCCCAATTTTCAGCAATTCGTATCTATTTTTAAAAGTTGTAATTTGCAGTACCTTGGCATTGGCGGAAGGGCACGTGGCGGTGCCTGGAAAGGAAAATCATTACACAGTTAATATTCTTTATTAAACAAAACTATTCTTGCCTACATACGATTTCAAAAATGTCAAGTACAGTACTGATCATTTGATTTGCCCCAGCAGATTTTCAGGGAAGGACCAAATGGATCAGAGATCAGAGTGAGCAGGTATTTCTATATGTAAACAGATGTTCCCATTCGGGGGGAGATTTTGCAAAAGCCTCTTTGGCAATTTAAATTTGATATATATGAAGATATGTTGTACAAATTGCATTGGACTGTTAGCTTGTTATCCATGTATGCTGGGGGCAAATGCCCCCCCCCCCTTTTTGACAACAGATCTTTGGAAGCATCGTTGTGATGAGCATGAGAATGTTCCTTTTGTAATAAGTTTGTATTGTTCCTTTTTGCAAATGTGAAAATATATAAATAAAAAAAAAAAAAAACACACAGATGTTCCCTATTGCAGCTCCAAAATCTCCATACGAATCTTACAGCAAAATCCTGACACTGCTACGAAATTTTGCCAGCAATCATACTGTGCTAACGACCACTGATACATCCAGGAACGGACACTTCCATACACTTAATTTGGAGACGGAATAATTCACTTTTTCTATGTTATGCTGAAACGCAGTCAAAGGGTTGCAGCTACATCGGTGACGCCAATAGTAAAACTTTTGTGCAGACCACAAGACAAGCATCTATTCTTTTGAAAAACAAAAATAGTTCTATAAAATTAAAGTAGATTATTTATTTACAAATGCATAAAGTTCCCCAGACTAAAGAGAAACAGAAAAATGAAATTCACGCACTTACCACTTGCTTTTTTCCCATTATCAAAAGTCAATGCTCATGTAGGATGCTGGAGAGTTCCTTTACACAACACAGCTAAACGCAGATCTCCTTAATCCCCCCTCCCTCCCGAAATATCCCTTTAGATAAACTCCTGGATTATAAAGGTTAGAACCTTCTGTCCTTTATGAAACAGGTCACAGCCTTTATACAACCAGAAGAGACAATCATCACAACAACAATGGCTAACAATCCCTGTACTTGTCAGAATCTACAGGACTCTGGGATTTATTCATTACAAATAGAACCACTGAACATAACCAGATCCGCTATAAAATTAAATTCAACATTTTCTTTTCCTTCCTTGTTTTTATTTATCCTTCCTTTAGGTTCAGCACTAAAATTTAAAAAATGTTTTTTTTTTTTTTTAAATAAGGTAAACATGATATTTTGAATATTAAAGTATCACAAAACCCACATCATAAAAAAAATATCCAGAAATGCTGTATTACATGCTTTCCATACGTTTTCTGTATTCTGCAAAAATCCTGGTTGATCCTGCGGCTCTCTATCTCCCCCTTCTGTTCATGTCCCCAATTCAGCTAGGGATTTTGAAGAGCTGTGTTGGCAGCTCTGCACATGCTCAGTTTCCTGAGAGTTTCTATGCTGAGCATTTCCTCCCCATCATATCTGAGCAAATCATCTGACTACAGAGTCACACATGTGGCTGTATACACAGTGGTAAATGGCAGCCCACTCCCTCTCTCCTCCTCCATGCTCACTAACCAGCTAAACACAATGGAGGCAGGATGTTACATGTAGATTGATGGAGGCTTCACCTCCCTCTCATTCTAAGACACAGGCTGGAGGGGCATGACACAGTCTGTGACTGGCAGAAATGGGCAAAATAATAATTTAATAATGATAATTTAATTTCAAATACAGTATATATATTTGTATGCTATTTTAACAGTTTATTGATATTTATTTTGACTCTGTATTCCAAAGGTTGCGTTTTTTTTTCTTTAACCAGAGGACTAAAAGCTCCTCCTGCTTATGTTTCCCTGAAGACAGGCTGGGTGAGATCTGGTGTGTCTTTCAGGGTGTGTTTAATATAATTTTAATATTTATTGCTATAAGCAGGTAGCAACCTCCAAACAGAAAATAATATTTTTCCAGGCTCCTGCTACAGCTGGATGACTTAGAGGGTGGACCTCACTCCTGTTCTAGCTCCAGCAGAGATGAGCTGATGTCCCTACTAGTCAGCCACATACATGCTTCCAACTAGCATGCAGGTATTGCTACTACCTTTATTAGAAAGCCCAGCATGCTTATAAACTGAGAGCCATAGATGCACCTGCTAGTAAGTGTTTAATTCGTTAATGAAGATTATATACACTGTACAAATAACTGAACTTGATTATATTGGTGAACCTAAAATAAATTGATTTTTTTTTTAAGTTGTAAACCTCAGAAATTAAATATAAACAAAACATATCCCTCTATAGTGTGTACTTGTCTTGAATAAAGTGATTGTAAAAGCTTGCTTTTTATTTTTAAAAATAATAAACATGTCATACTTACCTGCTCTGTGCAATGGTTATGCACAGAGCAGCCCTGATCCTCCTTTTCCGGGGTCCCCTGCTGGCATTCCTGGCTCCTCCCCTCACCCTGTGCCCCCAAAGGAAGCTGCTTCCTATGGGGGTACTCGTGCTTGCTCGATCCTGAGCCAGGTTGCTTGCATCTTTTCAGATACACAGCCCAGATCAGCCCCGCCCCCTGTTCCCCACTGACAGGTTTCGACTGATGGCAGCGGGAACAGCTCCTTTTAGCTTTACAACCACTTTAAGAGCACCAAGTGTAATTTCTGTCTGCTGCCTCGTTCCTCTGCTATCAGCATGAGGCACTTCTTACAAGTTTTCCTGACACCAAGAGAATAAAAGTGACAAGGGAAGGACCTCCAGCTGATTGACAGCCTCAGCTATGCTCCTGTGTTTGTGTGGGGAGGGGGGGGGGGTGTCTCCTCCCTCCAATCAGCTGTCAGAGCTCTCCTCACTGAGCTCTGCAGAGTGTAACTTCAGCTCTCTGCCCCCTTTTTTTCTGACAACTCGGACAAGCTTTATAAATTCTAGACTTTGAATGGATGTAGAGAAGAGAAGACTGCCAATGAACATGTACAACTTATGTAGGAGAATGTGTTGCATCTCTGTGTATCAACTGAGGCCAGTCACTTCACTGGGTATATGTGAGGGTTTACAACCACTTTACAATATTCTCCATAGTGACAGCTTTATTTAAAGTTTGTAAGCAAGTGCAATTGCTCTAGATCTAAGGGGGAAGCTCTGCTGATTTCTATCATCCAATCATGCGCAAGCACAATTTCTGTTTTTTTTTTTTCTCTTCGCATGCGATTGGGTATTCTTTGGAAAGTGAAGCTTTACCTCATTTACTGAGCTCTGGAGCAAGTGTACAGTATATTTGCCTTAAGTAAATCAACCCCAGTGTTTATATTGCATTTGCTGGTTCATCTTCCCCTCCCCTTCATCAACATGCTAATAACATTTTTTAACCACTTCAATACAGGGCACTTTCACCCCCTTCCTGCCCAGGCCAATTTTCAGCTTTTAGCGCTGTTGCATTTTGAATGGTTATTGCAATGCTGTACCCAAACAAAATTTTTATCATTTTTTCCTACAAATAGAGCTTTAGTTTTGGTGGTATTTGATCACCTCTGGGTTTTTTCTTTTTGCTAAAATTTTGAAAATACTTTTGTAAATAAGTACGTTTTCTCCTGCACTGACAAGCACTAATGAGGCTGCACTGAGGGGCACTGATCAGATGGCACTGATGAGGTGGCACTGGTGATGAACCACTAATATGTAACACTGATGGGCACTGATATGTAGCACTGATGGGCACTGATAGGTGGCACTAATAGGTGGCACCGATATGCAACATTGATGGGCACTCATAGGCAGCACTGATGGGCACTCATAGGCAGCACTTATGGGCACTTTTGATGGCACTGAAAAATGGCACTAATAGGAAGCACTGATGAGGAGGCACTGATATGCATTACTAATGGGCACTGATTGGAATCCCTAATAGGCACTGATTGGCATCTTTAATGAGCACTGATTGACATACCTGTTGGCCACGGGTTGGCATCCCTGGTGGGCTCTATTGGGCATCCCTGGTGGGCCTGCACATATAATTAATGTGCTGATTATCAGCGCAGACAACCCCTGTCAGGAAAAAGCCGATAAACGGCACCTCCTGGTTACGATGTGACCAGCTGTGATTGGTCACAGCTGATCACATGGTAAATAGCCTACGTCATAGGCTCTTTACCGGGATCGGAGATGTGGTGTGTCAGAGTGACACACCGCACCACCGATCATCACGCCCCCACAGGTGCACACGAGCAGCTTATCATGCTGGGAGTCATATGATGCCCAGTCAGGATAACTTAACCACTTTGGGGCCATCATTCTGCTATATGGCAGGCAGGAAGTGGTTAAAGAACACCTTTTTGTCTTCATTACATAATTGATTTTAGACCCAGTGACATCATTGCTTGGTCTCATTGCTTCTCTATGCAATGCAGGCAGATCATGGGTGCTGGGAGAGACTTGTAGGCTTCTGCACATACTGTTGCTTTCTGAAAAACATCAAAGCACCCTGCCTCAGTACCATTCTCAAGAGCCCTGATGTTAGCAGTCTTGATATGCAAATATCAAAATGCCTTGGTGGGTGGGTGACAGTTTAGTGGCGTGGGCATTCCGAGGCATGCAGGCAGACCGCCTTGGATAATGTCCACATGTAATGCTGAGCCTCGATGACTAGAAGACCTGAAATCTAATGAATGCCAGGGACAGTCAAGGCTACGAGAAAAGTGCTAGATGATGCTGGCTGTCCTCCAACCAGCTAATGAGGCAGGCTCTCTCTGACTTGCTGCAGCTTTAAAGCAGGCATCTACATTTGCCCCTAAAGGCTCCATTCACACCTGGGAGTAACAGAAACGCAGGCAGAAATGAACATTTCTGCCTGCGTTTCTGCAAACGAGCAACACACTTGCAGTGCCATTATTTCTTAAACGTGAGTAGCAATTCTAAAGTGGAAAACGCACAAAACCATGCAACAGAAAGGATGCAAATTCTGGGACCAATCCCCCTGTGGCTTCCCCTGCAACAGCTGAAAGCTGGCAGGAGAAAGAGGAGAAGCCACAGGGGGATCGGTTCTAGTAATTGCACCCCTGACACTCCAATCTCCCCCTGCTGCTTGTCAGCTGCCCAGATCCCCATACAGGAGGGCTGGTGTGACCCCCCTTATCAGCAGCTCTGAATGTATGGGTCATGCAGGTTTTATTAAACATTGTGCTTCAATGACAGCCCATTCATAATGCATTGGCTACCTTAATGCAATGCACCTTAACGCATGCCGTAACGCACAATAACACGTATGCATTAATACTCCGCAAGGAATCTCTTCAGAACTTGTTAGCTATTCTCTTTTTTTGCATTCTTTATGATTCTATGTGCCATCTCTTAATGGACAGCTAAGTAGACCTCCTGTCTATAGAGAAGATACAAAGTTTACAATATGTTTTTTATTCCCGGGTTTAAAACAAGACAAATAAGAGAAGAATGTCGAGAAACAGTGACACCGATACACATACTGTGTCATTCATTTCATCAGTGACACTGGTAAACCAATTTAGGGAATAATGCAATCCCATTGTACTGCTCTTATACACATCGGGGGCAATGCACTAAGCTGCCTGATTTATTTTAACCATGTTCTTTACTTGTTCGTTATCTCTTTCCATTCAAACAATAAATTCAAATACCAAAATGCTGCATAGGTATTGGATTCTCCTTCGAAATCAATAACTATTGAAAGAATTCATGTCTTATAAATTGGTGTCAATCAACGGACACTAAACAATATCTTTATTCTCCAAAAACACCCCATACACGTCCATTATTTCAAGGCCTTGTAATACATTTTTCATGAAACGGTTACTGTGTATGTGTACTCATTTCTGTTTGTTTGGAATAAGCAGTACACACTAGTTGGAGCCAAGTGATGCGTTCTATGCACACTACAATTCCCATAGCCCAGCTCGGCAGTGAGCAAGAGAAGGTGACTATGTTCCTACATACAATGAGCCCATGGAGAAGGAACGTAGGCACCCTCTAATAGGAAGCCAGATCAAAGGAACTTAAAACAAGGAATCTGGAGATCTGGAGGCCAGGCCAATAGAACGTAAGTTTTAAGTAGAGCTTCTTCGCACTTAGGGCTCTTTCACATAGGTGGAACAATCGGACCATGCATTGCCCTCTATGGAGCGGCAAATGTCAGTGGACATCCAATCTGATCATGTCTGCTAAAAACAAACGGATGGGGATCCATTGCCTGCCCGCAAAAAACAGACAGCTGGGGATCCATTCCCTATCCACTAAAAACAGAAAGATGGGGATCCATTCCCTGTCTGCTAAAAACAGACGGCTGGGGATCCATTCCCTGTCTGCTAAAAACAGACGGCTGGGGATCCATTCCCTGTCTGCTAAAAACAGAATGATGGGGATCCATACCCTGTCTGCTAAAAACAGAAAGATGGGGATCCATTCCCTGTCCGCTAAAAACAGACGGCTGGGGATCCATTCCCTGTCTGCTAAAAACAGAAAGATGGGGATCCATACCCTGTCTGCTAAAAACAGAAAGATGGGGATCCATTCCCTGTCTGCTAAAAACAGACGGCTGGGGATCCATTCCCTGTCTGCTAAAAACAGACGGCTGGGGATCCATTCCCTGTCTGCTAAAAACAGAAAGATGGGGATCCATTCCCTGTCTGCTAAAAACAGAGGGATGGGGATCCAGTCCCTGTTTGCTAAAAACAGATGGATGGGGGATCTAGTCCCTGTTTGCTAAAAACAGATGGATGGGGGATCTAGTCCCTGTTTGCTAAAAACAGATGGATTGGGATCTAGTCCCTGTTTGCTAAAAACAGATGGATGGGGATCTAGTCCCTGTTTGCTAAAAACAGATTGATGGGGGATCTAGTCCCTGTTTGCTAAAAACAGATGGGTGGGGATCTAGTCCCTGTTTGCTAAAAACAGATGGATGGGGATCTAGTCCCTGTTTGCTAAAAACAGATGGATGGGGGATCTAGTCCCTGTTTGCTAAAAACAGATGGATGGGGATCTAGTCCCTGTTTGCTAAAAACAGATGGATGGGGATCTAGTCCCTGTTTGCTAAAAACAGATGGATGGGGATCTAGTCCCTGTTTGCTAAAAACAGATTGATGGGGATCTAGTCCCTGTTTGCTAAAAACAGATGGATGGGGATCTAGTCCCTGTTTGCTAAAAACAGATGGATGGGGGATCTAGTCCCTGTTTGCTAAAAACAGATTGATGGGGATCTAGTCCCTGTTTGCTAAAAACAGATGGATGGGGGATCTAGTCCCTGTTTGCTAAAAACAGATTGATTGGGATCTAGTCCCTGTTTGCTAAAAACAGATGGATTGGGATCTAGTCCCTGTTTGCTAAAAACAGATGGATTGGGATCTAGTCCCTGTTTGCTAAAACAGACGTTGGGGTTCTCAATAAACATCCTATAAAACAACTAAAAAAGTATAAAAAGAAAAAAAGAAAATCCCTGTATGAGGATGTCGCCTGCACATGATTGGAGTGACTCTTCAGACATTTTATTTCAGATCCTTTAGTAAATCCCCCTGATGAGTCCTGGATGATTTTCTGATGTCAGCACTGTGTATGACATATAGTCAGCCTACCCAGAGCAGAAACTCCACATGTGCTGTGCACACATCTTCATGGAGTGAAATACTTCTTCCATAAGAATTCAGAGGTGAGATCTCCTGCTTCTCCAGCCTTGGAGTCTCATTTCTCCTGCTGCAGGAGAGATGTAAGAGGTGCAAGTAATAGACAGAGCAGGGAATATAAAGCAGAGATGACACCCCAAGGATCATATAAGATAATATAGGTGTCCGCTCATCAATATTGAGAAGTCATGGGAGTTGGCTATAGAGCGCCAGCACACAATGAAGCTCGGTAATGATGGCTCTCGCAGTGTATAGGATTATCTGTGTCCAGTGACATCACTAATAATAGCAGAGATCCCCCCCTTTCCCCGATCACTGTACAGGATTTGTGTATCCATCCCCCCAGCACACTGATCCCATCCTCAGGGTGTCCGGAGAATACATTGATTTCATCTCTCACCCGCTTTCCTTCCATTGCTGGGACTCCACTCAATCACAGCGCTGTACACAGGCAAGGAACAGCCATCTGGTTGTCATGAGAACAGGGAGGAGGACCTATGTTACATCACCCCATGTGATCAGATCACATGACAAGGGGAGGGGCAGTGTCTGTAGGCAATAGGCATGCTTGTGTGATCTGGGAGGAGGGAGAGCTGTAGTATGAGTACAGTCCATGCAGGAGAGAGATTATAGCAGCTAGGTTTCTATGCCAGGTGTAATAAGAGGGTGCAATGTGACTGATCTGTGACCTGTGTAGTGGGGTGCAGTGTGAGGGGAGCTCTGACCTGTGTAGTAGGGTGCAGTGTGAGGGGAGCTCTGACCTGTGTAGTACTGCACCCTACTATACAGGTCAGAGCTCCCCTCACACTGCACCCTACTACACAGGTCAGAGCTCCCCTCACACTGCACCCTACTATACAGGTCAGAGCTCCCCTCACACTGCACCCCACTACACAGGTCAGAGCTCCCCTCACACTGCACCCCACTACACAGGTCAGAGCTCCCCTCACACTGCACCCTACTACACAGGTCAGAGCTCCCCTCACACTGCACCCTACTACACAGGTCAGAGCTCCCCTCACACTGCACCCTACTACACAAGTCAGAGCTCCCCTCACACTGCACCCTACTACACAGGTCAGAGCTCCCCTCACACTGCACCCTACTACACAGGTCAGAGCTCCCCTCACACTGCACCCTACTACACAGGTCAGAGCTCCCCTCACACTGCACCCCACTACACAGGTCAGAGCTCCCCTCACACTGCACCCTACTACACAGGTCAGAGCTCCCCTGACACTGCACCCTACTACACAGGTCAGAGCTCCCCTCACACTGCACCCTACTACACAGGTCAGAGCTCCCCTCACACTGCACCCTACTACACAGGTCAGAGCTCCCCTCACACTGCACCCTACTACACAGGTCAGAGCTCCCCTCACACTGCACCCTACTACACAGGTCAGAGCTCCCCTCACACTGCACCCTACTACACAGGTCAGAGCTCCCCTCACACTGCACCCCACTACACAGGTCAGAGCTATCCTCACACTGCACCCTACTACACAGGTCAGAGCTCCCCTCACACTGCACCCTACTACACAGGTCAGAGCTCCCCTCACACTGCACCCTACTACACAGGTCAGAGCTCCCCTCACACTGCACTCTACTACACAGGTCAGAGCTCCCCTCACACTGCACTCTACTACACAGGTCAGAGCTCCCCTGACATTACACCCTACTACACAGGTCAGAGCTCCCCTCACACTGCACTCTACTACACAGGTCAGAGCTCCCCTCACACTGCACCCTACTACACAGGTCAGAGCTCCCCTCACACTGCACCCCACTACACAGGTCAGAGCTCCCCTCACACTACACCCCACTACACAGGTCAGAGCTCCCCTGACACTGCACCCCACTACACAGGTCAGAGCTCCCCTCACACTGCACCCTACTACACAGGTCAGAGCTCCCCTCACACTGCACCCTACTACACAGGTCAGAGCTCCCCTCACACTGCACCCCACTACACAGGTCAGAGCTCCCCTCACACTGCACCCTACTACACAGGTCAGAGCTCCCCTCACACTGCACCCTACTACACAGGTCAGAGCTCCCCTCACACTGCACCCTACTACACCGGTCAGAGCTCCCCTCACACTACACCCTACTACACAGGTCAGAGCTCCCCTCACACTACACCCTACTACACAGGTCAGAGCTCCCCTCACACTGCACCCTACTACACAGGTCAGAGCTCCCCTCACACTGCACCCCACTACACAGCTCAGAGCTCCCCTCACACTACACCCCACTACACAGGTCAGAGCTCCCCTCACACTGCACTCTACTACACAGGTCAGAGCTCCCCTCACACTGCATTCTACTACACAGGTCAGAGCTCCCCTCACACTGCATTCTACTACACAGGTCAGAGCTCCCCTCACACTGCACCCTACTACACAGGTCAGAGCTCCCCTCACACTGCACCCCACTACACAGCTCAGAGCTCCCCTCACACTACACCCCACTACACAGGTCAGAGCTCCCCTCACACTACACCCCACTACACAGGTCAGAGCTCCCCTCACACTGCACTCTACTACACAGGTCAGAGCTCCCCTCACACTGCACCCTACTACACAGGTCAGAGCTCCCCTTATACTGCACTCTACTACACAGGTCAGAGCTCCCCTCACACTGCACCCTACTACACAGGTCAGAGCTCCCCTCACACTGCACCCTACTACACAGGTCAGAGCTCCCCTCACACTGCACTCTACTACACAGGTCAGAGCTCCCCTGACATTACACCCTACTACACAGGTCAGAGCTCCCCTCACACTGCACCCTACTACACAGGTCAGAGCTCCCCTCACACTGCACCCTACTACACAGGTCAGAGCTCCCCTCACACTGCACCCTACTACACAGGTCAGAGCTCCCCTCACACTGCACCCCACTACACAGGTCAGAGCTCCCCTCACACTGCACTCTACTACACAGGTCAGAGCTCCCCTCACACTGCACTCTACTACACAGGTCAGAGCTCCCCTCACACTGCACCCTACTACACAGGTCAGAGCTCCCCTCACACTGCACCCCACTACACAGGTCAGAGCTCCCCTCACACTGCACTCTACTACACAGGTCAGAGCTCCCCTCACACTGCACCCTACTACACAGGTCAGAGCTCCCCTCACACTGCATTCTACTACACAGGTCAGAGCTCCCCTCACACTGCACCCTACTACACAGGTCAGAGCTCCCCTCACACTGCACCCCACTACACAGCTCAGAGCTCCCCTCACACTGCACCCCACTACACAGGTCAGAGCTCCCCTCACACTACACCCCACTACACAGGTCAGAGCTCCCCTCACACTACACCCCACTACACAGGTCAGAGCTCCCCTCACACTGCACTCTACTACACAGGTCAGAGCTCCCCTCACACTGCACCCTACTACACAGGTCAGAGCTCCCCTTACACTGCACTCTACTACACAGGTCAGAGCTCCCCTCACACTGCACCCTACTACACAGGTCAGAGCTCCCCTCACACTGCACCCTACTACACAGGTCAGAGCTCCCCTCACACTGCACCCTACTACACAGGTCAGAGCTCCCCTCACACTACACCCCACTACACAGGTCAGAGCTCCCCTCACACTGCACCCCACTACACAGGTCAGAGCTCCCCTCACACTGCACCCTACTACACAGGTCAGAGCTCCCCTCACACTACACCCTACTACACAGGTCAGAGCTCCCCTCACACTGCACCCTACTACACAGGTCAGAGCTCCCCTCACACTGCACCCTACTACACAGGTCAGAGCTCCCCTCACACTGCACCCTACTACACAGGTCAGAGCTCCCCTCACACTGCACCCTACTACACAGGTCAGAGCTCCCCTCACACTGCACCCTACTACACCGGTCAGAGCTCCCCTCACACTGCACCCTACTACACAGGTCAGAGCTCCCCTCACACTGCACCCTACTACACAGGTCAGAGCTCCCCTCACACTGCACCCTACTACACAGGTCAGAGCTCCCCTCACACTGCACCCTACTATACAGGTCAGAGCTCCCCTCACACTGCACCCTACTACACAGGTCAGAGCTCCCCTCACACTGCACCCTACTACACAGGTCAGAGCTCCCCTCACACTGCACCCCACTACACAGCTCAGAGCTCCCCTCACACTACACCCCACTACACAGGTCAGAGCTCCCCTCACACTGCACCCTACTACACCGGTCAGAGCTCCCCTCACACTGCACCCTACTACACAGGTCAGAGCTCCCCTCACACTGCACCCTACTACACAGGTCAGAGCTCCCCTCACACTGCACCCTACTACACAGGTCAGAGCTCCCCTCACACTGCACCCTACTACACAGGTCAGAGCTCCCCTCACACTGCACCCTACTACACAGGTCAGAGCTCCCCTCACACTGCACCCCACTACACAGCTCAGAGCTCCCCTCACACTACACCCCACTACACAGGTCAGAGCTCCCCTCACACTGCACCCTACTACACCGGTCAGAGCTCCCCTCACACTGCACCCTACTACACAGGTCAGAGCTCCCCTCACACTGCACCCTACTACACAGGTCAGAGCTCCCCTCACACTGCACCCCACTACACCGGTCAGAGCTCCCCTCACACTGCACCCTACTACACAGGTCAGAGCTCCCCTCACACTGCACCCTACTACACAGGTCAGTGCTCCCCTCACACTGCACCCTACTACACAGGTCAGAGCTCCCCTCACACTGCACCCTACTACACAGGTCAGAGCTTCCCTCACACTGCACCCTACTACACAGGTCAGAGCTCCCCTCACACTGCACCCTACTATACAGGTCAGAGCTCCCCTCACACTGCACCCTACTACACAGGTCAGAGCTCCCCTCACACTGCACCCTACTACACAGGTCACAGCTCCCCTCACACTGCACCCCACTACACAGCTCAGAGCTCCCCTCACACTACACCCCACTACACAGGTCAGAGCTCCCCTCACACTGCACCCTACTACACCGGTCAGAGCTCCCCTCACACTGCACCCTACTACACAGGTCAGAGCTCCCCTCACACTGCACCCTACTACACAGGTCAGAGCTCCCCTCACACTGCACCCTACTACACAGGTCAGAGCTCCCCTCACACTGCACCCCACTACACAGCTCAGAGCTCCCCTCACACTACACCCCACTACACAGGTCAGAGCTCCCCTCACACTGCACCCTACTACACCGGTCAGAGCTCCCCTCACACTGCACCCTACTACACAGGTCAGAGCTCCCCTCACACTGCACCCCACTACACAGGTCAGAGCTCCCCTCACACTGCACCCTACTACACAGGTCAGAGCTCCCCTCACACTGCACCCCACTACACAGCTCAGAGCTCCCCTCACACTACACCCCACTACACAGGTCAGAGCTCCCCTGACACTGCACCCTACTACACAGGTCAGAGCTCCCCTCACACTGCACCCCACTACACAGGTCAGAGCTCCCCTCACACTGCACCCTACTACACAGGTCAGAGCTCCCCTCACACTGCACCCTACTACACAGGTCAGAGCTCCCCTCACACTGCACCCTACTACACAGGTCAGAGCTCCCCTCACACTGCACCCTACTACACAGGTCAGAGCTCCCCTCACACTGCACCCTACTACACAGGTCAGAGCTCCCCTCACACTGCACCCCACTACACAGGTCAGAGCTCCCCTCACACTGCACCCTACTACACAGGTCAGAGCTCCCCTCACACTGCACCCTACTACACAGGTCAGAGCTCCCCTCACACTGCACCCTACTACACAGGTCAGAGCTCCCCTCACACTGCACTCTACTACACAGGTCAGAGCTCCCCTCACACTGCACTCTACTACACAGGTCAGAGCTCCCCTGACATTACACCCTACTACACAGGTCAGAGCTCCCCTCACACTGCACTCTACTACACAGGTCAGAGCTCCCCTCACACTGCACCCTACTACACAGGTCAGAGCTCCCCTCACACTGCACCCCACTACACAGGTCAGAGCTCCCCTCACACTGCACCCTACTACACAGGTCAGAGCTCCCCTCACACTGCACCCCACTACACAGGTCAGAGCTCCCCTCACACTACACCCCACTACACAGGTCAGAGCTCCCCTGACACTGCACCCTACTACACAGGTCAGAGCTCCCCTCACACTGCACCCTACTACACAGGTCAGAGCTCCCCTCACACTGCACCCTACTACACAGGTCAGAGCTCCCCTCACACTGCACCCCACTACACAGGTCAGAGCTCCCCTCACACTGCACCCTACTACACAGGTCAGAGCTCCCCTCACACTGCACCCTACTACACAGGTCAGAGCTCCCCTCACACTGCACCCTACTACACCGGTCAGAGCTCCCCTCACACTACACCCTACTACACAGGTCAGAGCTCCCCTCACACTACACCCTACTACACAGGTCAGAGCTCCCCTCACACTGCACTCTACTACACAGGTCAGAGCTCCCCTCACACTGCACCCTACTACACAGGTCAGAGCTCCCCTCACACTGCACCCCACTACACAGGTCAGAGCTCCCCTCACACTGCACTCTACTACACAGGTCAGAGCTCCCCTCACACTGCATTCTACTACACAGGTCAGAGCTCCCCTCACACTGCATTCTACTACACAGGTCAGAGCTCCCCTCACACTGCACCCTACTACACAGGTCAGAGCTCCCCTCACACTGCACCCTACTACACAGGTCAGAGCTCCCCTCACACTGCACCCTACTACACAGGTCAGAGCTCCCCTCACACTGCACCCCACTACACAGGTCAGAGCTCCCCTCACACTGCACCCTACTACACAGGTCAGAGCTCCCCTGACACTGCACCCTACTACACAGGTCAGAGCTCCCCTCACACTGCACCCTACTACACAGGTCAGAGCTCCCCTCACACTGCACCCTACTACACAGGTCAGAGCTCCCCTCACACTGCACCCTACTACACAGGTCAGAGCTCCCCTCACACTGCACCCTACTACACAGGTCAGAGCTCCCCTCACACTGCACCCTACTACACAGGTCAGAGCTCCCCTCACACTGCACCCCACTACACAGGTCAGAGCTATCCTCACACTGCACCCTACTACACAGGTCAGAGCTCCCCTCACACTGCACCCTACTACACAGGTCAGAGCTCCCCTCACACTGCACCCTACTACACAGGTCAGAGCTCCCCTCACACTGCACTCTACTACACAGGTCAGAGCTCCCCTCACACTGCACTCTACTACACAGGTCAGAGCTCCCCTGACATTACACCCTACTACACAGGTCAGAGCTCCCCTCACACTGCACTCTACTACACAGGTCAGAGCTCCCCTCACACTGCACCCTACTACACAGGTCAGAGCTCCCCTCACACTGCACCCCACTACACAGGTCAGAGCTCCCCTCACACTACACCCCACTACACAGGTCAGAGCTCCCCTGACACTGCACCCCACTACACAGGTCAGAGCTCCCCTCACACTGCACCCTACTACACAGGTCAGAGCTCCCCTCACACTGCACCCTACTACACAGGTCAGAGCTCCCCTCACACTGCACCCTACTACACAGGTCAGAGCTCCCCTCACACTGCACCCTACTACACAAGTCAGAGCTCCCCTCACACTGCACCCTACTACACAGGTCAGAGCTCCCCTCACACTGCACCCTACTACA
Organism: Pelophylax lessonae; assembly: GCF_965119305.1. Classification (NCBI taxonomy): domain Eukaryota; kingdom Metazoa; phylum Chordata; class Amphibia; order Anura; family Ranidae; genus Pelophylax; species Pelophylax lessonae. The sequence continues at coordinate 190,351,516 of NC_138773.1, forward strand.
CAGGTCAGAGCTCCCCTCACACTGCACCCTACTACACAGGTCAGAGCTCCCCTCACACTGCACCCCACTACACAGGTCAGAGCTCCCCTCACACTGCACCCTACTACACAGGTCAGAGCTCCCCTGACACTGCACCCTACTACACAGGTCAGAGCTCCCCTCACACTGCACCCTACTACACAGGTCAGAGCTCCCCTCACACTGCACCCTACTACACAGGTCAGAGCTCCCCTCACACTGCACCCTACTACACAGGTCAGAGCTCCCCTCACACTGCACCCTACTACACAGGTCAGAGCTCCCCTCACACTGCACCCTACTACACAGGTCAGAGCTCCCCTCACACTGCACCCCACTACACAGGTCAGAGCTATCCTCACACTGCACCCTACTACACAGGTCAGAGCTCCCCTCACACTGCACCCTACTACACAGGTCAGAGCTCCCCTCACACTGCACCCTACTACACAGGTCAGAGCTCCCCTCACACTGCACTCTACTACACAGGTCAGAGCTCCCCTCACACTGCACTCTACTACACAGGTCAGAGCTCCCCTGACATTACACCCTACTACACAGGTCAGAGCTCCCCTCACACTGCACTCTACTACACAGGTCAGAGCTCCCCTCACACTGCACCCTACTACACAGGTCAGAGCTCCCCTCACACTGCACCCCACTACACAGGTCAGAGCTCCCCTCACACTACACCCCACTACACAGGTCAGAGCTCCCCTGACACTGCACCCCACTACACAGGTCAGAGCTCCCCTCACACTGCACCCTACTACACAGGTCAGAGCTCCCCTCACACTGCACCCTACTACACAGGTCAGAGCTCCCCTCACACTGCACCCCACTACACAGGTCAGAGCTCCCCTCACACTGCACCCTACTACACAGGTCAGAGCTCCCCTCACACTGCACCCTACTACACAGGTCAGAGCTCCCCTCACACTGCACCCTACTACACCGGTCAGAGCTCCCCTCACACTACACCCTACTACACAGGTCAGAGCTCCCCTCACACTACACCCTACTACACAGGTCAGAGCTCCCCTCACACTGCACCCTACTACACAGGTCAGAGCTCCCCTCACACTGCACCCCACTACACAGCTCAGAGCTCCCCTCACACTACACCCCACTACACAGGTCAGAGCTCCCCTCACACTGCACTCTACTACACAGGTCAGAGCTCCCCTCACACTGCATTCTACTACACAGGTCAGAGCTCCCCTCACACTGCATTCTACTACACAGGTCAGAGCTCCCCTCACACTGCACCCTACTACACAGGTCAGAGCTCCCCTCACACTGCACCCCACTACACAGCTCAGAGCTCCCCTCACACTACACCCCACTACACAGGTCAGAGCTCCCCTCACACTACACCCCACTACACAGGTCAGAGCTCCCCTCACACTGCACTCTACTACACAGGTCAGAGCTCCCCTCACACTGCACCCTACTACACAGGTCAGAGCTCCCCTTATACTGCACTCTACTACACAGGTCAGAGCTCCCCTCACACTGCACCCTACTACACAGGTCAGAGCTCCCCTCACACTGCACCCTACTACACAGGTCAGAGCTCCCCTCACACTGCACTCTACTACACAGGTCAGAGCTCCCCTGACATTACACCCTACTACACAGGTCAGAGCTCCCCTCACACTGCACCCTACTACACAGGTCAGAGCTCCCCTCACACTGCACCCTACTACACAGGTCAGAGCTCCCCTCACACTGCACCCTACTACACAGGTCAGAGCTCCCCTCACACTGCACCCCACTACACAGGTCAGAGCTCCCCTCACACTGCACTCTACTACACAGGTCAGAGCTCCCCTCACACTGCACTCTACTACACAGGTCAGAGCTCCCCTCACACTGCACCCTACTACACAGGTCAGAGCTCCCCTCACACTGCACCCCACTACACAGGTCAGAGCTCCCCTCACACTGCACTCTACTACACAGGTCAGAGCTCCCCTCACACTGCACCCTACTACACAGGTCAGAGCTCCCCTCACACTGCATTCTACTACACAGGTCAGAGCTCCCCTCACACTGCACCCTACTACACAGGTCAGAGCTCCCCTCACACTGCACCCCACTACACAGCTCAGAGCTCCCCTCACACTGCACCCCACTACACAGGTCAGAGCTCCCCTCACACTACACCCCACTACACAGGTCAGAGCTCCCCTCACACTACACCCCACTACACAGGTCAGAGCTCCCCTCACACTGCACTCTACTACACAGGTCAGAGCTCCCCTCACACTGCACCCTACTACACAGGTCAGAGCTCCCCTTACACTGCACTCTACTACACAGGTCAGAGCTCCCCTCACACTGCACCCTACTACACAGGTCAGAGCTCCCCTCACACTGCACCCTACTACACAGGTCAGAGCTCCCCTCACACTGCACCCTACTACACAGGTCAGAGCTCCCCTCACACTACACCCCACTACACAGGTCAGAGCTCCCCTCACACTGCACCCCACTACACAGGTCAGAGCTCCCCTCACACTGCACCCTACTACACAGGTCAGAGCTCCCCTCACACTACACCCTACTACACAGGTCAGAGCTCCCCTCACACTGCACCCTACTACACAGGTCAGAGCTCCCCTCACACTGCACCCTACTACACAGGTCAGAGCTCCCCTCACACTGCACCCTACTACACAGGTCAGAGCTCCCCTCACACTGCACCCTACTACACAGGTCAGAGCTCCCCTCACACTGCACCCTACTACACCGGTCAGAGCTCCCCTCACACTGCACCCTACTACACAGGTCAGAGCTCCCCTCACACTGCACCCTACTACACAGGTCAGAGCTCCCCTCACACTGCACCCTACTACACAGGTCAGAGCTCCCCTCACACTGCACCCTACTATACAGGTCAGAGCTCCCCTCACACTGCACCCTACTACACAGGTCAGAGCTCCCCTCACACTGCACCCTACTACACAGGTCAGAGCTCCCCTCACACTGCACCCCACTACACAGCTCAGAGCTCCCCTCACACTACACCCCACTACACAGGTCAGAGCTCCCCTCACACTGCACCCTACTACACCGGTCAGAGCTCCCCTCACACTGCACCCTACTACACAGGTCAGAGCTCCCCTCACACTGCACCCTACTACACAGGTCAGAGCTCCCCTCACACTGCACCCTACTACACAGGTCAGAGCTCCCCTCACACTGCACCCTACTACACAGGTCAGAGCTCCCCTCACACTGCACCCTACTACACAGGTCAGAGCTCCCCTCACACTGCACCCCACTACACAGCTCAGAGCTCCCCTCACACTACACCCCACTACACAGGTCAGAGCTCCCCTCACACTGCACCCTACTACACCGGTCAGAGCTCCCCTCACACTGCACCCTACTACACAGGTCAGAGCTCCCCTCACACTGCACCCTACTACACAGGTCAGAGCTCCCCTCACACTGCACCCCACTACACCGGTCAGAGCTCCCCTCACACTGCACCCTACTACACAGGTCAGAGCTCCCCTCACACTGCACCCTACTACACAGGTCAGTGCTCCCCTCACACTGCACCCTACTACACAGGTCAGAGCTCCCCTCACACTGCACCCTACTACACAGGTCAGAGCTTCCCTCACACTGCACCCTACTACACAGGTCAGAGCTCCCCTCACACTGCACCCTACTATACAGGTCAGAGCTCCCCTCACACTGCACCCTACTACACAGGTCAGAGCTCCCCTCACACTGCACCCTACTACACAGGTCACAGCTCCCCTCACACTGCACCCCACTACACAGCTCAGAGCTCCCCTCACACTACACCCCACTACACAGGTCAGAGCTCCCCTCACACTGCACCCTACTACACCGGTCAGAGCTCCCCTCACACTGCACCCTACTACACAGGTCAGAGCTCCCCTCACACTGCACCCTACTACACAGGTCAGAGCTCCCCTCACACTGCACCCTACTACACAGGTCAGAGCTCCCCTCACACTGCACCCCACTACACAGCTCAGAGCTCCCCTCACACTACACCCCACTACACAGGTCAGAGCTCCCCTCACACTGCACCCTACTACACCGGTCAGAGCTCCCCTCACACTGCACCCTACTACACAGGTCAGAGCTCCCCTCACACTGCACCCCACTACACAGGTCAGAGCTCCCCTCACACTGCACCCTACTACACAGGTCAGAGCTCCCCTCACACTGCACCCCACTACACAGCTCAGAGCTCCCCTCACACTACACCCCACTACACAGGTCAGAGCTCCCCTGACACTGCACCCTACTACACAGGTCAGAGCTCCCCTCACACTGCACCCCACTACACAGGTCAGAGCTCCCCTCACACTGCACCCTACTACACAGGTCAGAGCTCCCCTCACACTGCACCCTACTACACAGGTCAGAGCTCCCCTCACACTGCACCCTACTACACAGGTCAGAGCTCCCCTCACACTGCACCCTACTACACAGGTCAGAGCTCCCCTCACACTGCACCCTACTACACAGGTCAGAGCTCCCCTCACACTGCACCCCACTACACAGGTCAGAGCTCCCCTCACACTGCACCCTACTACACAGGTCAGAGCTCCCCTCACACTGCACCCTACTACACAGGTCAGAGCTCCCCTCACACTGCACCCTACTACACAGGTCAGAGCTCCCCTCACACTGCACTCTACTACACAGGTCAGAGCTCCCCTCACACTGCACTCTACTACACAGGTCAGAGCTCCCCTGACATTACACCCTACTACACAGGTCAGAGCTCCCCTCACACTGCACTCTACTACACAGGTCAGAGCTCCCCTCACACTGCACCCTACTACACAGGTCAGAGCTCCCCTCACACTGCACCCCACTACACAGGTCAGAGCTCCCCTCACACTGCACCCTACTACACAGGTCAGAGCTCCCCTCACACTGCACCCCACTACACAGGTCAGAGCTCCCCTCACACTACACCCCACTACACAGGTCAGAGCTCCCCTGACACTGCACCCTACTACACAGGTCAGAGCTCCCCTCACACTGCACCCTACTACACAGGTCAGAGCTCCCCTCACACTGCACCCTACTACACAGGTCAGAGCTCCCCTCACACTGCACCCCACTACACAGGTCAGAGCTCCCCTCACACTGCACCCTACTACACAGGTCAGAGCTCCCCTCACACTGCACCCTACTACACAGGTCAGAGCTCCCCTCACACTGCACCCTACTACACCGGTCAGAGCTCCCCTCACACTACACCCTACTACACAGGTCAGAGCTCCCCTCACACTACACCCTACTACACAGGTCAGAGCTCCCCTCACACTGCACTCTACTACACAGGTCAGAGCTCCCCTCACACTGCACCCTACTACACAGGTCAGAGCTCCCCTCACACTGCACCCCACTACACAGGTCAGAGCTCCCCTCACACTGCACTCTACTACACAGGTCAGAGCTCCCCTCACACTGCACTCTACTACACAGGTCAGAGCTCCCCTCACACTGCATTCTACTACACAGGTCAGAGCTCCCCTCACACTGCACCCTACTACACAGGTCAGAGCTCCCCTCACACTGCACCCTACTACACAGGTCAGAGCTCCCCTCACACTGCACCCTACTACACAGGTCAGAGCTCCCCTCACACTGCACCCCACTACACAGGTCAGAGCTCCCCTCACACTGCACCCTACTACACAGGTCAGAGCTCCCCTGACACTGCACCCTACTACACAGGTCAGAGCTCCCCTCACACTGCACCCTACTACACAGGTCAGAGCTCCCCTCACACTGCACCCTACTACACAGGTCAGAGCTCCCCTCACACTGCACCCTACTACACAGGTCAGAGCTCCCCTCACACTGCACCCTACTACACAGGTCAGAGCTCCCCTCACACTGCACCCTACTACACAGGTCAGAGCTCCCCTCACACTGCACCCCACTACACAGGTCAGAGCTCCCTCACACTGCACCCTACTACACAGGTCAGAGCTCCCCTCACACTGCACCCTACTACACAGGTCAGAGCTCCCCTCACACTGCACCCTACTACACAGGTCAGAGCTCCCCTCACACTGCACTCTACTACACAGGTCAGAGCTCCCCTCACACTGCACTCTACTACACAGGTCAGAGCTCCCCTCACACTGCACTCTACTACACAGGTCAGAGCTCCCCTCACACTGCACTCTACTACACAGGTCAGAGCTCCCCTCACACTGCACCCTACTACACAGGTCAGAGCTCCCCTCACACTGCACCCCACTACACAGGTCAGAGCTCCCCTCACACTACACCCCACTACACAGGTCAGAGCTCCCCTCACACTGCACCCCACTACACAGGTCAGAGCTCCCCTCACACTGCACCCTACTACACAGGTCAGAGCTCCCCTCACACTGCACCCTACTACACAGGTCAGAGCTCCCCTCACACTGCACCCTTACTACACAGGTCAGAGCTCCCCTCACACTGCACCCTACTACACAGGTCAGAGCTCCCCTCACACTGCACCCTACTACACAGGTCAGAGCTCCCCTTCACACTGCACCCCTACTAACACAGTCAGAGCTCCCCTCACACTGCACCCTACTACACAGGTCAGAGCTCCCCTCACACTGCACCCTACTACACAGGTCAGAGCTCCCCTCACACTGCACCCTACTACACAGGTCAGAGCTCCCCTCACACTGCACCCCACTACACAGGTCAGAGCTCCCCTCACACTACACCCCACTACACAGGTCAGAGCTCCCCTCACACTGCACTCTACTACACAGGTCAGAGCTCCCCTCACACTGCACCCTACTACACAGGTCAGAGCTCCCCTCACACTGCACTCTACTACACAGGTCAGAGCTCCCCTCACACTGCACCCTACTACACAGGTCAGAGCTCCCCTCACACTGCACCCCACTACACAGCTCAGAGCTCCCCTCACACTACACCCCACTACACAGGTCAGAGCTCCCCTCACACTACACCCCACTACACAGGTCAGAGCTCCCCTCACACTGCACCCTACTACACAGGTCAGAGCTCCCCTCACACTGCACCCTACTACACAGGTCAGAGCTCCCCTCACACTGCACCTACTACACAGGTCAGAGCTCCCCTCACACTGCACCCTACTACACAGGTCAGAGCTCCCCTCACACTGCACCCTACTACACAGGTCAGAGCTCCCCTCACACTGCACTCTACTACACAGGTCAGAGCTCCCCTCACACTGCACCCTACTACACAGGTCAGAGCTCCCCTCACACTGCACCCTACTACACAGGTCAGAGCTCCCCTCACACTGCACCCTACTACACAGGTCAGAGCTCCCCTCACACTGCACCCTACTACACAGGTCAGAGCTCCCCTCACACTGCACCCTACTACACAGGTCAGAGCTCCCCTCACACTGCACCCTACTACACAGGTCAGAGCTCCCCTCACACTGCACCCCCTATACACAGGTCAGAGCTCCCCTCACACTGCACCCTACTACACAGGTCAGAGCTCCCCTCACACTGCACCCCACTACACAGGTCAGAGCTCCCCTCACACTGCACCCTACTACACAGGTCAGAGCTCCCCTCACACTGCACCCTACTACACAGGTCAGAGCTCCCCTCACACTGCACCCTACTACACAGGTCAGAGCTCCCCTCACACTGCACCCTACTACACAGGTCAGAGCTCCCCTCACACTGCACCCCTACTACACAGGTCAGAGCTCCCCTCACACTGCACCCTACTACACAGGTCAGAGCTCCCCTCACACTACACCCCACTACACAGGTCAGAGCTCCCCTCACACTACACCCCACTACACAGGTCAGAGCTCCCCTCACACTGCACCCTACTACACAGGTCAGAGCTCCCCTCACACTGCACCCTACTACACAGGTCAGAGCTCCCCTCACACTGCACCCTACTACACAGGTCAGAGCTCCCCTCACACTGCACCCTACTACACAGGTCAGAGCTCCCCTCACACTGCACCCTACTACACAGGTCAGAGCTCCCCTCACACTGCACCCTACTACACAGGTCAGAGCTCCCCTCACACTGCACCCACTACACAGGTCAGAGCTCCCCTCACACTGCACCCTACTACACAGGTCAGAGCTCCCCTCACACTGCACCCTACTACACAGGTCAGAGCTCCCCTCACACTGCACCCTACTACACAGGTCAGAGCTCCCCTCACACTGCACCCTACTACACAGGTCAGAGCTCCCCTCACACTGCACCCTACTACACAGGTCAGAGCTCCCCTCACACTGCACCCTACTACACAGGTCAGAGCTCCCCTCACACTGCACCCTACTACACAGGTCAGAGCTCCCCTCACACTGCACCCTACTACACAGGTCAGAGCTCCCCTCACACTGCACCCTACTACACAGGTCAGAGCTCCCCTCACACTGCACCCTACTACACAGGTCAGAGCTCCCCTCACACTGCACCCTACTACACAGGTCAGAGCTCCCCTCACACTGCACCCACTACACAGGTCAGAGCTCCCCTCACACTGCACCCTACTACACAGGTCAGAGCTCCCCTCACACTGCACCCTACTACACAGGTCAGAGCTCCCCTCACACTGCACCCTACTACACAGGTCAGAGCTCCCCTCACACTGCACCCCACTACACAGGTCAGAGCTCCCCTCACACTGCACCCTACTACACAGGTCAGAGCTCCCCTCACACTGCACCCTACTACACAGGTCAGAGCTCCCCTCACACTGCACCCTACTACACAGGTCAGAGCTCCCCTCACACTGCACCCTACTACACAGGTCAGAGCTCCCCTCACACTGCACCCTACTACACAGGTCAGAGCTCCCCTCACACTGCACCCTACTACACAGGTCAGAGCTCCCCCTGCACCTACTAACACAGGTCAGAGCTCCCCTCACACTGCACCCTACTACACAGGTCAGAGCTCCCCTCACACTGCACCCCACTACACAGGTCAGAGCTCCCCTCACACTACACCCCACTACACAGGTCAGAGCTCCCCTCACACTGCACCCTACTACACAGGTCAGAGCTCCCCTCACACTGCACCCTACTACACAGGTCAGAGCTCCCCTCACACTGCACCCTACTACACAGGTCAGAGCTCCCCTCACACTGCACCCTACTACACAGGTCAGAGCTCCCCTCACACTGCACCCTACTACACAGGTCAGAGCTCCCCTCACACTGCACCCTACTACACAGGTCAGAGCTCCCCTCACACTGCACCCCTACTACACAGGTCAGAGCTCCCCTCACACTGCACCCTACTACACAGGTCAGAGCTCCCCTCCAACCAACTCCCAACCCTACTACACAGGTTCGAGCTCCCCTCACACTGCACCCTACTACACAGGTCAGAGCTCCCCTCACACTGCACCCTACTACACAGGTCAGAGCTCCCCTCACACTGCACCCTACTACACAGGTCAGAGCTCCCCTCACACTGCACCCTACTACACAGGTCAGAGCTCCCCTCACACTGCACCCTACTACACAGGTCAGAGCTCCCCTCACACTGCACCCTACTACACAGGTCAGAGCTCCCCTCACACTGCACCCTACTACACAGGTCAGAGCTCCCCTCACACTGCACCCTACTACACAGGTCAGAGCTCCCCTCACACTGCACCCTACTACACAGGTCAGAGCTCCCCTCACACTGCACCCTACTACACAGGTCAGAGCTCCCCTCACACTGCACCCTACTACACAGGTCAGAGCTCCCCTCACACTGCACCCCACTACACAGGTCAGAGCTCCCCTCACACTGCACCCTACTACACAGGTCAGAGCTCCCCTCACACTGCACCCTACTACACAGGTCAGAGCTCCCCTCACACTGCACCCTACTACACAGGTCAGAGCTCCCCTCACACTGCACCCTACTACACAGGTCAGAGCTCCCCTCACACTGCACCCTACTACACAGGTCAGAGCTCCCCTCACACTGCACCCTACTACACAGGTCAGAGCTCCCCTCACACTGCACCCCTACTACACAGGTCAGAGCTCCCCTCACACTGCACCCTACTACACAGGTCAGAGCTCCCCTCACACTGCACCCTACTACACAGGTCAGAGCTCCCCTCACACTGCACCCTACTACACAGGTCAGAGCTCCCCTCACACTGCACCCTACTACACAGGTCAGAGCTCCCCTCACACTGCACCCCTACTACACAGGTCAGAGCTCCCCTCACACTGCACCCTACTACACAGGTCAGAGCTCCCCTCACACTGCACCCTACTACACAGGTCAGAGCTCCCCTCACACTGCACCCTACTACACAGGTCAGAGCTCCCCTCACACTGCACCCTACTACACAGGTCAGAGCTCCCCTCACACTGCACCCTACTACACAGGTCAGAGCTCCCCTCACACTGCACTCTACTACACAGGTCAGAGCTCCCCTCACACTGCACCCTACTACACAGGTCAGAGCTCCCCTCACACTGCACCCTACTACACAGGTCAGAGCTCCCCTCACACTGCACCCTACTACACAGGTCAGAGCTCCCCTCACACTGCACCCTACTACACAGGTCAGAGCTCCCCTCACACTGCACCCTACTAACACAACAGGTCGAGCTCCCCTCACACTGCACCCTACTACACAGGTCAGAGCTCCCCTCACACTGCACCCTACTACACAGGTCAGAGCTCCCCTCACACTGCACCCTACTACACAGGTCAGAGCTCCCCTCACACTGCACCCTACTACACAGGTCAGAGCTCCCCTCACACTGCACCCTACTACACAGGTCAGAGCTCCCCTCACACTGCACCCTACTACACAGGTCAGAGCTCCCCTCACACTGCACCCTACTACACAGGTCAGAGCTCCCCTCACACTGCACCCCACTACACAGGTCAGAGCTCCCCTCACACTGCACCCTACTACACAGGTCAGAGCTCCCCCTCACACTGCACCCTACTACACAGGTCAGAGCTCCCCTCACACTGCACCCTACTACACAGGTCAGAGCTCCCCTCACACTGCATTCCTACTACACAGGTCAGAGCTCCCCTCACACTGCATTCCTACTACACAGGTCAGAGCTCCCCTCACACTGCAC
>NC_138773.1:190362841-190420341 GCF_965119305.1 Pelophylax lessonae
CACCCTACTTACACAGGTCAGAGCTCCCCCTCACAATGCACCCTACTACACAGGTCAGAGCTCCCCTCACACTGCACCCTACTACACAGGTCAGAGCTCCCCTCACACTGCACCCTACTACACAGGTAGAGCTCCCCTCACACTGCACCCTACTACACAGGTCAGAGCTCCCCTCACACTGCACCCTACTACACAGGTCAGAGCTCCCCTCACACTGCACCCTACTACACAGGTCAGAGCTCCCCTCACACTGCACCCTACTACACAGGTCAGAGCTCCCCTCACACTGCACCCTACTACACAGGTCAGAGCTCCCCTCACACTGCACCTACTACACAGGTCAGAGCTCCCCTCACACTGCACCCTACTACACAGGTCAGAGCTCCCCTCACACTGCACCCTACTACACAGGTCAGAGCTCCCCTCACACTGCACCCTACTACACAGGTCAGAGCTCCCCTCACACTGCACCCTACTACACAGGTCAGAGCTCCCCTCACACTGCACCCTACTACACAGGTCAGAGCTCCCCTCACACTGCACCCTACTACACAGGTCAGAGCTCCCCTCACACTGCACCCTACTACACAGGTCAGAGCTCCCCTCCACACTGCACCCCACTACACAGGTCAGAGCTCCCCTCACACTGCACCCTACTACACAGGTCAGAGCTCCCCTCACACTGCACCCTACTACACAGGTCAGAGCTCCCCTCACACTGCACCCTACTACACAGGTCAGAGCTCCCCTCACACTGCACCCCACTACACCGGTCAGAGCTCCCCTCACACTGCACCCTACTACACAGGTCAGAGCTCCCCTCACACTGCACCCTACTACACAGGTCAGAGCTCCCCTCACACTGCACCCTACTACACAGGTCAGAGCTCCCCTCACACTGCACCCTACTACACAGGTCAGAGCTTCCCCTCACACTGCACCCTACTACACAGGTCAGAGCTCCCCTCACACTGCACCCTACTATACAGGTCAGAGCTCCCCTCACACTGCACCCTACTACACAGGTCAGAGCTCCCCTCACACTGCACCCTACTACACAGGTCACAGCTCCCCTCACACTGCACCCCACTACACAGCTCAGAGCTCCCCTCACACTACACCCCACTACACAGGTCAGAGCTCCCCTCACACTGCACCCTACTACACCGGTCAGAGCTCCCCTCACACTGCACCCTACTACACAGGTCAGAGCTCCCCTCACACTGCACCCTACTACACAGGTCAGAGCTCCCCTCACACTGCACCCTACTACACAGGTCAGAGCTCCCCTCACACTGCACCCACTACACAGCTCAGAGCTCCCCTCACACTACACCCCACTACACAGGTCAGAGCTCCCCTCACACTGCACCCTACTACACCGGTCAGAGCTCCCCTCACACTGCACCCTACTACACAGGTCAGAGCTCCCCTCACACTGCACCCCACTACACAGGTCAGAGCTCCCCTCACACTGCACCCTACTACACAGGTCAGAGCTCCCCTCACACTGCACCCCACTACACAGCTCAGAGCTCCCCTCACACTACACCCCACTACACAGGTCAGAGCTCCCCTGACACTGCACCCTACTACACAGGTCAGAGCTCCCCTCACACTGCACCCCACTACACAGGTCAGAGCTCCCTCACACTGCACCCTACTACACAGGTCAGAGCTCCCCTCACACTGCACCCTACTACACAGGTCAGAGCTCCCCTCACACTGCACCCTACTACACAGGTCAGAGCTCCCCTCACACTGCACCCTACTACACAGGTCAGAGCTCCCCTCACACTGCACCCTACTACACAGGTCAGAGCTCCCCTCACACTGCACCCCACTACACAGGTCAGAGCTCCCCTCACACTGCACCCTACTACACAGGTCAGAGCTCCCCTCACACTGCACCCTACTACACAGGTCAGAGCTCCCCTCACACTGCACTCTACTACACAGGTCAGAGCTCCCCTCACACTGCACTCTACTACACAGGTCAGAGCTCCCCTGACATTACACCCTACTACACAGGTCAGAGCTCCCCTCACACTGCACTCTACTACACAGGTCAGAGCTCCCCTCACACTGCACCCTACTACACAGGTCAGAGCTCCCCTCACACTGCACCCCACTACACAGGTCAGAGCTCCCCTCACACTGCACCCTACTACACAGGTCAGAGCTCCCGTCACACTGCACCCCACTACACAGCTCAGAGCTCCCCTCACACTACACCCCACTACACAGGTCAGAGCTCCCCTGACACTGCACCCTACTACACAGGTCAGAGCTCCCCTCACACTGCACCCTACTACACAGGTCAGAGCTCCCCTCACACTGCACCCTACTACACAGGTCAGAGCTCCCCTCACACTGCACCCCACTACACAGGTCAGAGCTCCCCTCACACTGCACCCTACTACACAGGTCAGAGCTCCCCTCACACTGCACCCTACTACACAGGTCAGAGCTCCCCTCACACTGCACCCTACTACACCGGTCAGAGCTCCCTCACACTACACCCTACTACACAGGTCAGAGCTCCCCTCACACTACACCCTACTACACAGGTCAGAGCTCCCCTCACACTGCACTCTACTACACAGGTCAGAGCTCCCCTCACACTGCACCCTACTACACAGGTCAGAGCTCCCCTCACACTGCACCCACTACACAGGTCAGAGCTCCCCTCACACTGCACTCTACTACACAGGTCAGAGCTCCCCTCACACTGCATTCTACTACACAGGTCAGAGCTCCCCTCACACTGCATTCTACTACACAGGTCAGAGCTCCCCTCACACTGCACCCTACTACACAGGTCAGAGCTCCCCTCACACTGCACCCCACTACACAGCTCAGAGCTCCCCTCACACTACACCCCACTACACAGGTCAGAGCTCCCCTCACACTGCACTCTACTACACAGGTCAGAGCTCCCCTCACACTGCATTCTACTACACAGGTCAGAGCTCCCCTCACACTGCATTCTACTACACAGGTCAGAGCTCCCCTCACACTGCACCCTACTACACAGGTCAGAGCTCCCCTCACACTGCACCCCACTACACAGCTCAGAGCTCCCCTCACACTACACCCCACTACACAGGTCAGAGCTCCCCTCACACTACACCCCACTACACAGGTCAGAGCTCCCCTCACACTGCACTCTACTACACAGGTCAGAGCTCCCCTCACACTGCACCCTACTACACAGGTCAGAGCTCCCCTTATACTGCACTCTACTACACAGGTCAGAGCTCCCTCACACTGCACCCTACTACACAGGTCAGAGCTCCCCTCACACTGCACCCTACTACACAGGTCAGAGCTCCCCTCACACTGCACTCTACTACACAGGTCAGAGCTCCCCTGACATTACACCCTACTACACAGGTCAGAGCTCCCCTCACACTGCACCCTACTACACAGGTCAGAGCTCCCCTCACACTGCACCCTACTACACAGGTCAGAGCTCCCCTCACACTGCACCCTACTACACAGGTCAGAGCTCCCCTCACACTGCACCCCACTACACAGGTCAGAGCTCCTCTCACACTGCACTCTACTACACAGGTCAGAGCTCCCCTCACACTGCACTCTACTACACAGGTCAGAGCTCCCCTCACACTGCACCCTACTACACAGGTCAGAGCTCCCCTCACACTGCACCCCACTACACAGGTCAGAGCTCCCCTCACACTGCACTCTACTACACAGGTCAGAGCTCCCTCACACTGCACCCTACTACACAGGTCAGAGCTCCCCTCACACTGCATTCTACTACACAGGTCAGAGCTCCCCTCACACTGCACCCTACTACACAGGTCAGAGCTCCCCTCACACTGCACCCCACTACACAGCTCAGAGCTCCCCTCACACTGCACCCCACTACACAGGTCAGAGCTCCCCTCACACTACACCCCACTACACAGGTCAGAGCTCCCCTCACACTACACCCCACTACACAGGTCAGAGCTCCCCTCACACTGCACTCTACTACACAGGTCAGAGCTCCCCTCACACTGCACCCTACTACACAGGTCAGAGCTCCCCTTACACTGCACTCTACTACACAGGTCAGAGCTCCCCTCACACTGCACCCTACTACACAGGTCAGAGCTCCCCTCACACTGCACCCTACTACACAGGTCAGAGCTCCCCTCACACTGCACCCTACTACACAGGTCAGAGCTCCCTCACACTACACCCCACTACACAGGTCAGAGCTCCCCTCACACTGCACCCCACTACACAGGTCAGAGCTCCCCTCACACTGCACCTACTACACAGGTCAGAGCTCCCCTCACACTACACCATACTACACAGGTCAGAGCTCCCCTCACACTGCACCCTACTACACAGGTCAGAGCTCCCCTCACACTGCACCCTACTACACAGGTCAGAGCTCCCCTCACACTGCACCCTACTACACAGGTCAGAGCTCCCCTCACACTGCACCCTACTACACAGGTCAGAGCTCCCCTCACACTGCACCCTACTACACCGGTCAGAGCTCCCCTCACACTGCACCCTACTACACAGGTCAGAGCTCCCCTCACACTGCACCCTACTACACAGGTCAGAGCTCCCCTCACACTGCACCCTACTACACAGGTCAGAGCTCCCCTCACACTGCACCCTACTATACAGGTCAGAGCTCCCCTCACACTGCACCCTACTACACAGGTCAGAGCTCCCCTCACACTGCACCCTACTACACAGGTCAGAGCTCCCCTCACACTGCACCCCACTACACAGCTCAGAGCTCCCCTCACACTACACCCCACTACACAGGTCAGAGCTCCCCTCACACTGCACCCTACTACACCGGTCAGAGCTCCCCTCACACTGCACCCTACTACACAGGTCAGAGCTCCCCTCACACTGCACCCTACTACACAGGTCAGAGCTCCCCTCACACTGCACCCTACTACACAGGTCAGAGCTCCCCTCACACTGCACCCTACTACACAGGTCAGAGCTCCCCTCACACTGCACCCTACTACACAGGTCAGAGCTCCCCTCACACTGCACCCCACTACACAGCTCAGAGCTCCCCTCACACTACACCCCACTACACAGGTCAGAGCTCCCCTCACACTGCACCCTACTACACCGGTCAGAGCTCCCCTCACACTGCACCCTACTACACAGGTCAGAGCTCCCCTCACACTGCACCCTACTACACAGGTCAGAGCTCCCCTCACACTGCACCCCACTACACCGGTCAGAGCTCCCCTCACACTGCACCCTACTACACAGGTCAGAGCTCCCCTCACACTGCACCCTACTACACAGGTCAGTGCTCCCCTCACACTGCACCCTACTACACAGGTCAGAGCTCCCCTCACACTGCACCCTACTACACAGGTCAGAGCTTCCCTCACACTGCACCCTACTACACAGGTCAGAGCTCCCCTCACACTGCACCCTACTATACAGGTCAGAGCTCCCCTCACACTGCACCCTACTACACAGGTCAGAGCTCCCCTCACACTGCACCCTACTACACAGGTCACAGCTCCCCTCACACTGCACCCCACTACACAGCTCAGAGCTCCCCTCACACTACACCCCACTACACAGGTCAGAGCTCCCCTCACACTGCACCCTACTACACCGGTCAGAGCTCCCCTCACACTGCACCCTACTACACAGGTCAGAGCTCCCCTCACACTGCACCCTACTACACAGGTCAGAGCTCCCCTCACACTGCACCCTACTACACAGGTCAGAGCTCCCCTCACACTGCACCCCACTACACAGCTCAGAGCTCCCCTCACACTACACCCCACTACACAGGTCAGAGCTCCCCTCACACTGCACCCTACTACACCGTTCAGAGCTCCCCTCACACTGCACCCTACTACACAGGTCAGAGCTCCCCTCACACTGCACCCCACTACACAGGTCAGAGCTCCCCTCACACTGCACCCTACTACACAGGTCAGAGCTCCCCTCACACTGCACCCCACTACACAGCTCAGAGCTCCCCTCACACTACACCCCACTACACAGGTCAGAGCTCCCCTGACACTGCACCCTACTACACAGGTCAGAGCTCCCCTCACACTGCACCCCACTACACAGGTCAGAGCTCCCCTCACACTGCACCCTACTACACAGGTCAGAGCTCCCCTCACACTGCACCCTACTACACAGGTCAGAGCTCCCCTCACACTGCACCCTACTACACAGGTCAGAGCTCCCCTCACACTGCACCCTACTACACAGGTCAGAGCTCCCCTCACACTGCACCCTACTACACAGGTCAGAGCTCCCCTCACACTGCACCCCACTACACAGGTCAGAGCTCCCCTCACACTGCACCCTACTACACAGGTCAGAGCTCCCCTCACACTGCACCCTACTACACAGGTCAGAGCTCCCTCACACTGCACCCTACTACACAGGTCAGAGCTCCCCTCACACTGCACTCTACTACACAGGTCAGAGCTCCCCTCACACTGCACTCTACTACACAGGTCAGAGCTCCCCTGACATTACACCCTACTACACAGGTCAGAGCTCCCCTCACACTGCACTCTACTACACAGGTCAGAGCTCCCCTCACACTGCACCCTACTACACAGGTCAGAGCTCCCCTCACACTGCACCCCACTACACAGGTCAGAGCTCCCCTCACACTGCACCCTACTACACAGGTCAGAGCTCCCCTCACACTGCACCCCACTACACAGCTCAGAGCTCCCCTCACACTACACCCCACTACACAGGTCAGAGCTCCCCTGACACTGCACCCTACTACACAGGTCAGAGCTCCCCTCACACTGCACCCTACTACACAGGTCAGAGCTCCCCTCACACTGCACCCTACTACACAGGTCAGAGCTCCCCTCACACTGCACCCTACTACACAGGTCAGAGCTCCCCTCACACTGCACCCCACTACACAGCTCAGAGCTCCCCTCACACTACACCCCACTACACAGGTCAGAGCTCCCCTCACACTGCACCCTACTACACCGTTCAGAGCTCCCCTCACACTGCACCCTACTACACAGGTCAGAGCTCCCCTCACACTGCACCCCCACTACACAGGTCAGAGCTCCCCTCACACTGCACCCTACTACACAGGTCAGAGCTCCCCTCACACTGCACCCCACTACACAGCTCAGAGCTCCCCTCACACTACACCCCACTACACAGGTCAGAGCTCCCCTGACACTGCACCCTACTACACAGGTCAGAGCTCCCCTCACACTGCACCCCACTACACAGGTCAGAGCTCCCCTCACACTGCACCCTACTACACAGGTCAGAGCTCCCCTCACACTGCACCCTACTACACAGGTCAGAGCTCCCCTCACACTGCACCCTACTACACAGGTCAGAGCTCCCCTCACACTGCACCCTACTACACAGGTCAGAGCTCCCCTCACACTGCACCCTACTACACAGGTCAGAGCTCCCCTCACACTGCACCCCACTACACAGGTCAGAGCTCCCCTCACACTGCACCCTACTACACAGGTCAGAGCTCCCCTCACACTGCACCCTACTACACAGGTCAGAGCTCCCCTCACACTGCACCCTACTACACAGGTCAGAGCTCCCCTCACACTGCACTCTACTACACAGGTCAGAGCTCCCCTCACACTGCACTCTACTACACAGGTCAGAGCTCCCCTGACATTACACCCTACTACACAGGTCAGAGCTCCCCTCACACTGCACTCTACTACACAGGTCAGAGCTCCCCTCACACTGCACCCTACTACACAGGTCAGAGCTCCCCTCACACTGCACCCCACTACACAGGTCAGAGCTCCCCTCACACTGCACCCTACTACACAGGTCAGAGCTCCCCTCACACTGCACCCCACTACACAGCTCAGAGCTCCCCTCACACTACACCCCACTACACAGGTCAGAGCTCCCCTGACACTGCACCCTACTACACAGGTCAGAGCTCCCCTCACACTGCACCCTACTACACAGGTCAGAGCTCCCCTCACACTGCACCCTACTACACAGGTCAGAGCTCCCCTCACACTGCACCCCACTACACAGGTCAGAGCTCCCCTCACACTGCACCCTACTACACAGGTCAGAGCTCCCCTCACACTGCACCCTACTACACAGGTCAGAGCTCCCCTCACACTGCACCCTACTACACCGGTCAGAGCTCCCCTCACACTACACCCTACTACACAGGTCAGAGCTCCCCTCACACTACACCCTACTACACAGGTCAGAGCTCCCCTCACACTGCACTCTACTACACAGGTCAGAGCTCCCCTCACACTGCACCCTACTACACAGGTCAGAGCTCCCCTCACACTGCACCCCACTACACAGGTCAGAGCTCCCCTCACACTGCACTCTACTACACAGGTCAGAGCTCCCCTCACACTGCATTCTACTACACAGGTCAGAGCTCCCCTCACACTGCATTCTACTACACAGGTCAGAGCTCCCCTCACACTGCACCCTACTACACAGGTCAGAGCTCCCCTCACACTGCACCCCACTACACAGCTCAGAGCTCCCCTCACACTACACCCCACTACACAGGTCAGAGCTCCCCTCACACTGCACTCTACTACACAGGTCAGAGCTCCCCTCACACTGCATTCTACTACACAGGTCAGAGCTCCCCTCACACTGCATTCTACTACACAGGTCAGAGCTCCCCTCACACTGCACCCTACTACACAGGTCAGAGCTCCCCTCACACTGCACCCCACTACACAGCTCAGAGCTCCCCTCACACTACACCCCACTACACAGGTCAGAGCTCCCCTCACACTACACCCCACTACACAGGTCAGAGCTCCCCTCACACTGCACTCTACTACACAGGTCAGAGCTCCCCTCACACTGCACCCTACTACACAGGTCAGAGCTCCCTTTATACTGCACTCTACTACACAGGTCAGAGCTCCCCTCACACTGCACCCTACTACACAGGTCAGAGCTCCCCTCACACTGCACCCTACTACACAGGTCAGAGCTCCCCTCACACTGCACTCTACTACACAGGTCAGAGCTCCCCTGACATTACACCCTACTACACCGGTCAGAGCTCCCCTCACACTGCACCCTACTACACAGGTCAGAGCTCCCCTCACACTGCACCCTACTACACAGGTCAGAGCTCCCCTCACACTACACCCCACTACACAGGTCAGAGCTCCCCTCACACTGCACCCCACTACACAGGTCAGAGCTCCCCTCACACTGCACCCTACTACACAGGTCAGAGCTCCCCTCACACTACACCCTACTACACAGGTCAGAGCTCCCCTCACACTGCACCCTACTACACAGGTCAGAGCTCCCCTCACACTGCACCCTACTACACAGGTCAGAGCTCCCCTCACACTGCACCCTACTACACAGGTCAGAGCTCCCCTCACACTGCACCCTACTACACAGGTCAGAGCTCCCCTCACACTGCACCCTACTACACCGGTCAGAGCTCCCCTCACACTGCACCCTACTACACAGGTCAGAGCTCCCCTCACACTGCACCCTACTACACAGGTCAGAGCTCCCCTCACACTGCACCCTACTACACAGGTCAGAGCTCCCCTCACACTGCACCCTACTACACCGGTCAGAGCTCCCCTCACACTACACCCTACTACACAGGTCAGAGCTCCCCTCACACTACACCCTACTACACAGGTCAGAGCTCCCCTCACACTGCACTCTACTACACAGGTCAGAGCTCCCCTCACACTGCACCCTACTACACAGGTCAGAGCTCCCCTCACACTGCACCCCACTACACAGGTCAGAGCTCCCCTCACACTGCACTCTACTACACAGGTCAGAGCTCCCCTCACACTGCATTCTACTACACAGGTCAGAGCTCCCCTCACACTGCATTCTACTACACAGGTCAGAGCTCCCCTCACACTGCACCCTACTACACAGGTCAGAGCTCCCCTCACACTGCACCCCACTACACAGCTCAGAGCTCCCCTCACACTACACCCCACTACACAGGTCAGAGCTCCCCTCACACTGCACTCTACTACACAGGTCAGAGCTCCCCTCACACTGCATTCTACTACACAGGTCAGAGCTCCCCTCACACTGCATTCTACTACACAGGTCAGAGCTCCCCTCACACTGCACCCTACTACACAGGTCAGAGCTCCCCTCACACTGCACCCCACTACACAGCTCAGAGCTCCCCTCACACTACACCCCACTACACAGGTCAGAGCTCCCCTCACACTACACCCCACTACACAGGTCAGAGCTCCCCTCACACTGCACTCTACTACACAGGTCAGAGCTCCCCTCACACTGCACCCTACTACACAGGTCAGAGCTCCCCTTATACTGCACTCTACTACACAGGTCAGAGCTCCCCTCACACTGCACCCTACTACACAGGTCAGAGCTCCCCTCACACTGCACCCTACTACACAGGTCAGAGCTCCCCTCACACTGCACTCTACTACACAGGTCAGAGCTCCCCTGACATTACACCCTACTACACAGGTCAGAGCTCCCCTCACACTGCACCCTACTACACAGGTCAGAGCTCCCCTCACACTGCACCCTACTACACAGGTCAGAGCTCCCCTCACACTGCACCCTACTACACAGGTCAGAGCTCCCCTCACACTGCACCCCACTACACAGGTCAGAGCTCCCCTCACACTGCACTCTACTACACAGGTCAGAGCTCCCCTCACACTGCACTCTACTACACAGGTCAGAGCTCCCCTCACACTGCACCCTACTACACAGGTCAGAGCTCCCCTCACACTGCACCCCACTACACAGGTCAGAGCTCCCCTCACACTGCACTCTACTACACAGGTCAGAGCTCCCCTCACACTGCACCCTACTACACAGGTCAGAGCTCCCCTCACACTGCATTCTACTACACAGGTCAGAGCTCCCCTCACACTGCACCCTACTACACAGGTCAGAGCTCCCCTCACACTGCACCCCACTACACAGCTCAGAGCTCCCCTCACACTGCACCCCACTACACAGGTCAGAGCTCCCCTCACACTACACCCCACTACACAGGTCAGAGCTCCCCTCACACTACACCCCACTACACAGGTCAGAGCTCCCCTCACACTGCACTCTACTACACAGGTCAGAGCTCCCCTCACACTGCACCCTACTACACAGGTCAGAGCTCCCCTTACACTGCACTCTACTACACAGGTCAGAGCTCCCCTCACACTGCACCCTACTACACAGGTCAGAGCTCCCCTCACACTGCACCCTACTACACAGGTCAGAGCTCCCCTCACACTGCACCCTACTACACAGGTCAGAGCTCCCCTCACACTACACCCCACTACACAGGTCAGAGCTCCCCTCACACTGCACCCCACTACACAGGTCAGAGCTCCCCTCACACTGCACCCTACTACACAGGTCAGAGCTCCCCTCACACTACACCCTACTACACAGGTCAGAGCTCCCCTCACACTGCACCCTACTACACAGGTCAGAGCTCCCCTCACACTGCACCCTACTACACAGGTCAGAGCTCCCCTCACACTGCACCCTACTACACAGGTCAGAGCTCCCCTCACACTGCACCCTACTACACAGGTCAGAGCTCCCCTCACACTGCACCCTACTACACCGGTCAGAGCTCCCCTCACACTGCACCCTACTACACAGGTCAGAGCTCCCCTCACACTGCACCCTACTACACAGGTCAGAGCTCCCCTCACACTGCACCCTACTACACAGGTCAGAGCTCCCCTCACACTGCACCCTACTATACAGGTCAGAGCTCCCCTCACACTGCACCCTACTACACAGGTCAGAGCTCCCCTCACACTGCACCCTACTACACAGGTCAGAGCTCCCCTCACACTGCACCCCACTACACAGCTCAGAGCTCCCCTCACACTACACCCCACTACACAGGTCAGAGCTCCCCTCACACTGCACCCTACTACACCGGTCAGAGCTCCCCTCACACTGCACCCTACTACACAGGTCAGAGCTCCCCTCACACTGCACCCTACTACACAGGTCAGAGCTCCCCTCACACTGCACCCTACTACACAGGT
Source organism: Pelophylax lessonae (assembly GCF_965119305.1). Lineage (NCBI taxonomy): Eukaryota > Metazoa > Chordata > Amphibia > Anura > Ranidae > Pelophylax > Pelophylax lessonae. The sequence continues at coordinate 190,374,877 of NC_138773.1, forward strand.
CAGAGCTCCCCTCACACTGCACCCTACTACACAGGTCAGAGCTCCCCTCACACTGCACCCTACTACACAGGTCAGAGCTCCCCTCACACTGCACCCCACTACACAGCTCAGAGCTCCCCTCACACTACACCCCACTACACAGGTCAGAGCTCCCCTCACACTGCACCCTACTACACCGGTCAGAGCTCCCCTCACACTGCACCCTACTACACAGGTCAGAGCTCCCCTCACACTGCACCCTACTACACAGGTCAGAGCTCCCCTCACACTGCACCCCACTACACCGGTCAGAGCTCCCCTCACACTGCACCCTACTACACAGGTCAGAGCTCCCCTCACACTGCACCCTACTACACAGGTCAGTGCTCCCCTCACACTGCACCCTACTACACAGGTCAGAGCTCCCCTCACACTGCACCCTACTACACAGGTCAGAGCTTCCCTCACACTGCACCCTACTACACAGGTCAGAGCTCCCCTCACACTGCACCCTACTATACAGGTCAGAGCTCCCCTCACACTGCACCCTACTACACAGGTCAGAGCTCCCCTCACACTGCACCCTACTACACAGGTCACAGCTCCCCTCACACTGCACCCCACTACACAGCTCAGAGCTCCCCTCACACTACACCCCACTACACAGGTCAGAGCTCCCCTCACACTGCACCCTACTACACCGGTCAGAGCTCCCCTCACACTGCACCCTACTACACAGGTCAGAGCTCCCCTCACACTGCACCCTACTACACAGGTCAGAGCTCCCCTCACACTGCACCCTACTACACAGGTCAGAGCTCCCCTCACACTGCACCCCACTACACAGCTCAGAGCTCCCCTCACACTACACCCCACTACACAGGTCAGAGCTCCCCTCACACTGCACCCTACTACACCGGTCAGAGCTCCCCTCACACTGCACCCTACTACACAGGTCAGAGCTCCCCTCACACTGCACCCCACTACACAGGTCAGAGCTCCCCTCACACTGCACCCTACTACACAGGTCAGAGCTCCCCTCACACTGCACCCCACTACACAGCTCAGAGCTCCCCTCACACTACACCCCACTACACAGGTCAGAGCTCCCCTGACACTGCACCCTACTACACAGGTCAGAGCTCCCCTCACACTGCACCCCACTACACAGGTCAGAGCTCCCCTCACACTGCACCCTACTACACAGGTCAGAGCTCCCCTCACACTGCACCCTACTACACAGGTCAGAGCTCCCCTCACACTGCACCCTACTACACAGGTCAGAGCTCCCCTCACACTGCACCCTACTACACAGGTCAGAGCTCCCCTCACACTGCACCCCACTACACAGGTCAGAGCTCCCCTCACACTGCACCCTACTACACAGGTCAGAGCTCCCCTCACACTGCACCCTACTACACAGGTCAGAGCTCCCCTCACACTGCACCCTACTACACAGGTCAGAGCTCCCCTCACACTGCACTCTACTACACAGGTCAGAGCTCCCCTCACACTGCACTCTACTACACAGGTCAGAGCTCCCCTGACATTACACCCTACTACACAGGTCAGAGCTCCCCTCACACTGCACTCTACTACACAGGTCAGAGCTCCCCTCACACTGCACCCTACTACACAGGTCAGAGCTCCCCTCACACTGCACCCCACTACACAGGTCAGAGCTCCCCTCACACTGCACCCTACTACACAGGTCAGAGCTCCCCTCACACTGCACCCCACTACACAGCTCAGAGCTCCCCTCACACTACACCCCACTACACAGGTCAGAGCTCCCCTGACACTGCACCCTACTACACAGGTCAGAGCTCCCCTCACACTGCACCCTACTACACAGGTCAGAGCTCCCCTCACACTGCACCCTACTACACAGGTCAGAGCTCCCCTCACACTGCACCCCACTACACAGGTCAGAGCTCCCCTCACACTGCACCCTACTACACAGGTCAGAGCTCCCCTCACACTGCACCCTACTACACAGGTCAGAGCTCCCCTCACACTGCACCCTACTACACCGGTCAGAGCTCCCCTCACACTACACCCTACTACACAGGTCAGAGCTCCCCTCACACTACACCCTACTACACAGGTCAGAGCTCCCCTCACACTGCACTCTACTACACAGGTCAGAGCTCCCCTCACACTGCACCCTACTACACAGGTCAGAGCTCCCCTCACACTGCACCCCACTACACAGGTCAGAGCTCCCCTCACACTGCACTCTACTACACAGGTCAGAGCTCCCCTCACACTGCATTCTACTACACAGGTCAGAGCTCCCCTCACACTGCATTCTACTACACAGGTCAGAGCTCCCCTCACACTGCACCCTACTACACAGGTCAGAGCTCCCCTCACACTGCACCCCACTACACAGCTCAGAGCTCCCCTCACACTACACCCCACTACACAGGTCAGAGCTCCCCTCACACTGCACTCTACTACACAGGTCAGAGCTCCCCTCACACTGCATTCTACTACACAGGTCAGAGCTCCCCTCACACTGCATTCTACTACACAGGTCAGAGCTCCCCTCACACTGCACCCTACTACACAGGTCAGAGCTCCCCTCACACTGCACCCCACTACACAGCTCAGAGCTCCCCTCACACTACACCCCACTACACAGGTCAGAGCTCCCCTCACACTACACCCCACTACACAGGTCAGAGCTCCCCTCACACTGCACTCTACTACACAGGTCAGAGCTCCCCTCACACTGCACCCTACTACACAGGTCAGAGCTCCCCTTATACTGCACTCTACTACACAGGTCAGAGCTCCCCTCACACTGCACCCTACTACACAGGTCAGAGCTCCCCTCACACTGCACCCTACTACACAGGTCAGAGCTCCCCTCACACTGCACTCTACTACACAGGTCAGAGCTCCCCTGACATTACACCCTACTACACAGGTCAGAGCTCCCCTCACACTGCACCCTACTACACAGGTCAGAGCTCCCCTCACACTGCACCCTACTACATAGGTCAGAGCTCCCCTCACACTGCACCCTACTACACAGGTCAGAGCTCCCCTCACACTGCACCCCACTACACAGGTCAGAGCTCCCCTCACACTGCACTCTACTACACAGGTCAGAGCTCCCCTCACACTGCACTCTACTACACAGGTCAGAGCTCCCCTCACACTGCACCCTACTACACAGGTCAGAGCTCCCCTCACACTGCACCCCACTACACAGGTCAGAGCTCCCCTCACACTGCACTCTACTACACAGGTCAGAGCTCCCCTCACACTGCACCCTACTACACAGGTCAGAGCTCCCCTCACACTGCATTCTACTACACAGATCAGAGCTCCCCTCACACTGCACCCTACTACACAGGTCAGAGCTCCCCTCACACTGCACCCCACTACACAGCTCAGAGCTCCCCTCACACTGCACCCCACTACACAGGTCAGAGCTCCCCTCACACTACACCCCACTACACAGGTCAGAGCTCCCCTCACACTACACCCCACTACACAGGTCAGAGCTCCCCTCACACTGCACTCTACTACACAGGTCAGAGCTCCCCTCACACTGCACCCTACTACACAGGTCAGAGCTCCCCTCACACTGCACCCCACTACACAGGTCAGAGCTCCCCTCACACTGCACCCTACTACACAGGTCAGAGCTCCCCTCACACTGCACCCTACTACACAGGTCAGAGCTCCCCTCACACTGCACCCTACTACACAGGTCAGAGCTCCCCTCACACTGCACCCTACTACACAGGTCAGAGCTCCCCTCACACTGCACCCCACTACACAGCTCAGAGCTCCCCTCACACTACACCCCACTACACAGGTCAGAGCTCCCCTCACACTGCACCCTACTACACCGGTCAGAGCTCCCCTCACACTGCACCCTACTACACAGGTCAGAGCTCCCCTCACACTGCACCCTACTACACAGGTCAGAGCTCCCCTCACACTGCACCCCACTACACTGGTCAGAGCTCCCCTCACACTGCACCCTACTACACAGGTCAGAGCTCCCCTCACACTGCACCCTACTACACAGGTCAGTGCTCCCCTCACACTGCACCCTACTACACAGGTCAGAGCTCCCCTCACACTGCACCCTACTACACAGGTCAGAGCTTCCCTCACACTGCACCCTACTACACAGGTCAGAGCTCCCCTCACACTGCACCCTACTATACAGGTCAGAGCTCCCCTCACACTGCACCCTACTACACAGGTCAGAGCTCCCCTCACACTGCACCCTACTACACAGGTCACAGCTCCCCTCACACTGCACCCCACTACACAGCTCAGAGCTCCCCTCACACTACACCCCACTACACAGGTCAGAGCTCCCCTCACACTGCACCCTACTACACCGGTCAGAGCTCCCCTCACACTGCACCCTACTACACAGGTCAGAGCTCCCCTCACACTGCACCCTACTACACAGGTCAGAGCTCCCCTCACACTGCACCCTACTACACAGGTCAGAGCTCCCCTCACACTGCACCCCACTACACAGCTCAGAGCTCCCCTCACACTACACCCCACTACACAGGTCAGAGCTCCCCTCACACTGCACCCTACTACACCGGTCAGAGCTCCCCTCACACTGCACCCTACTACACAGGTCAGAGCTCCCCTCACACTGCACCCCACTACACAGGTCAGAGCTCCCCTCACACTGCACCCTACTACACAGGTCAGAGCTCCCCTCACACTGCACCCCACTACACAGCTCAGAGCTCCCCTCACACTACACCCCACTACACAGGTCAGAGCTCCCCTGACACTGCACCCTACTACACAGGTCAGAGCTCCCCTCACACTGCACCCCACTACACAGGTCAGAGCTCCCCTCACACTGCACCCTACTACACAGGTCAGAGCTCCCCTCACACTGCACCCTACTACACAGGTCAGAGCTCCCCTCACACTGCACCCTACTACACAGGTCAGAGCTCCCCTCACACTGCACCCTACTACACAGGTCAGAGCTCCCCTCACACTGCACCCTACTACACAGGTCAGAGCTCCCCTCACACTGCACCCCACTACACAGGTCAGAGCTCCCCTCACACTGCACCCTACTACACAGGTCAGAGCTCCCCTCACACTGCACCCTACTACACAGGTCAGAGCTCCCCTCACACTGCACCCTACTACACAGGTCAGAGCTCCCCTCACACTGCACCCCACTACACAGGTCAGAGCTCCCCTCACACTGCACCCTACTACACAGGTCAGAGCTCCCCTCACACTGCACCCCACTACACAGCTCAGAGCTCCCCTCACACTACACCCCACTACACAGGTCAGAGCTCCCCTGACACTGCACCCTACTACACAGGTCAGAGCTCCCCTCACACTGCACCCTACTACACAGGTCAGAGCTCCCCTCACACTGCACCCTACTACACAGGTCAGAGCTCCCCTCACACTGCACCCCACTACACAGGTCAGAGCTCCCCTCACACTGCACCCTACTACACAGGTCAGAGCTCCCCTCACACTGCACCCTACTACACAGGTCAGAGCTCCCCTCACACTGCACCCTACTACACCGGTCAGAGCTCCCCTCACACTACACCCTACTACACAGGTCAGAGCTCCCCTCACACTACACCCTACTACACAGGTCAGAGCTCCCCTCACACTGCACTCTACTACACAGGTCAGAGCTCCCCTCACACTGCACCCTACTACACAGGTCAGAGCTCCCCTCACACTGCACCCCACTACACAGGTCAGAGCTCCCCTCACACTGCACTCTACTACACAGGTCAGAGCTCCCCTCACACTGCATTCTACTACACAGGTCAGAGCTCCCCTCACACTGCATTCTACTACACAGGTCAGAGCTCCCCTCACACTGCACCCTACTACACAGGTCAGAGCTCCCCTCACACTGCACCCCACTACACAGCTCAGAGCTCCCCTCACACTACACCCCACTACACAGGTCAGAGCTCCCCTCACACTGCACTCTACTACACAGGTCAGAGCTCCCCTCACACTGCATTCTACTACACAGGTCAGAGCTCCCCTGACACTGCATTCTACTACACAGGTCAGAGCTCCCCTCACACTGCACCCTACTACACAGGTCAGAGCTCCCCTCACACTGCACCCCACTACACAGCTCAGAGCTCCCCTCACACTGCACCCCACTACACAGGTCAGAGCTCCCCTCACACTACACCCCACTACACAGGTCAGAGCTCCCCTCACACTGCACTCTACTACACAGGTCAGAGCTCCCCTCACACTGCACCCTACTACACAGGTCAGAGCTCCCCTTATACTGCACTCTACTACACAGGTCAGAGCTCCCCTCACACTGCACCCTACTACACAGGTCAGAGCTCCCCTCACACTGCACCCTACTACACAGGTCAGAGCTCCCCTCACACTGCACTCTACTACACAGGTCAGAGCTCCCCTGACATTACACCCTACTACACAGGTCAGAGCTCCCCTCACACTGCACCCTACTACACAGGTCAGAGCTCCCCTCACACTGCACCCTACTACACAGGTCAGAGCTCCCCTCACACTGCACCCTACTACACAGGTCAGAGCTCCCCTCACACTGCACCCCACTACACAGGTCAGAGCTCCCCTCACACTGCACTCTACTACACAGGTCAGAGCTCCCCTCACACTGCACTCTACTACACAGGTCAGAGCTCCCCTCACACTGCACCCTACTACACAGGTCAGAGCTCCCCTCACACTGCACCCCACTACACAGGTCAGAGCTCCCCTCACACTGCACTCTACTACACAGGTCAGAGCTCCCCTCACACTGCACCCTACTACACAGGTCAGAGCTCCCCTCACACTGCATTCTACTACACAGGTCAGAGCTCCCCTCACACTGCACCCTACTACACAGGTCAGAGCTCCCCTCACACTGCACCCCACTACACAGCTCAGAGCTCCCCTCACACTGCACCCCACTACACAGGTCAGAGCTCCCCTCACACTACACCCCACTACACAGGTCAGAGCTCCCCTCACACTACACCCCACTACACAGGTCAGAGCTCCCCTCACACTGCACTCTACTACACAGGTCAGAGCTCCCCTCACACTGCACCCTACTACACAGGTCAGAGCTCCCCTTACACTGCACTCTACTACACAGGTCAGAGCTCCCCTCACACTGCACCCTACTACACAGGTCAGAGCTCCCCTCACACTGCACCCTACTACACAGGTCAGAGCTCCCCTCACACTGCACCCTACTACACAGGTCAGAGCTCCCCTCACACTACACCCCACTACACAGGTCAGAGCTCCCCTCACACTGCACCCCACTACACAGGTCAGAGCTCCCCTCACACTGCACCCTACTACACAGGTCAGAGCTCCCCTCACACTACACCCTACTACACAGGTCAGAGCTCCCCTCACACTGTACCCTACTACACAGGTCAGAGCTCCCCTCACACTGCACCCTACTACACAGGTCAGAGCTCCCCTCACACTGCACCCTACTACACAGGTCAGAGCTCCCCTCACACTGCACCCTACTACACAGGTCAGAGCTCCCCTCACACTGCACCCTACTACACCGGTCAGAGCTCCCCTCACACTGCACCCTACTACACAGGTCAGAGCTCCCCTCACACTGCACCCTACTACACAGGTCAGAGCTCCCCTCACACTGCACCCTACTACACAGGTCAGAGCTCCCCTCACACTGCACCCTACTATACAGGTCAGAGCTCCCCTCACACTGCACCCTACTACACAGGTCAGAGCTCCCCTCACACTGCACCCTACTACACAGGTCAGAGCTCCCCTTACACTGCACCCCACTACACAGCTCAGAGCTCCCCTCACACTACACCCCACTACACAGGTCAGAGCTCCCCTCACACTGCACCCTACTACACCGGTCAGAGCTCCCCTCACACTGCACCCTACTACACAGGTCAGAGCTCCCCTCACACTGCACCCTACTACACAGGTCAGAGCTCCCCTCACACTGCACCCTACTACACAGGTCAGAGCTCCCCTCACACTGCACCCTACTACACAGGTCAGAGCTCCCCTCACACTGCACCCTACTACACAGGTCAGAGCTCCCCTCACACTGCACCCCACTACACAGCTCAGAGCTCCCCTCACACTACACCCCACTACACAGGTCAGAGCTCCCCTCACACTGCACCCTACTACACCGGTCAGAGCTCCCCTCACACTGCACCCTACTACACAGGTCAGAGCTCCCCTCACACTGCACCCTACTACACAGGTCAGAGCTCCCCTCACACTGCACCCCACTACACCGGTCAGAGCTCCCCTCACACTGCACCCTACTACACAGGTCAGAGCTCCCCTCACACTGCACCCTACTACACAGGTCAGTGCTCCCCTCACACTGCACCCTACTACACAGGTCAGAGCTCCCCTCACACTGCACCCTACTACACAGGTCAGAGCTTCCCTCACACTGCACCCTACTACACAGGTCAGAGCTCCCCTCACACTGCACCCTACTATACAGGTCAGAGCTCCCCTCACACTGCACCCTACTACACAGGTCAGAGCTCCCCTCACACTGCACCCTACTACACAGGTCACAGCTCCCCTCACACTGCACCCCACTACACAGCTCAGAGCTCCCCTCACACTACACCCCACTACACAGGTCAGAGCTCCCCTCACACTGCACCCTACTACACCGGTCAGAGCTCCCCTCACACTGCACCCTACTACACAGGTCAGAGCTCCCCTCACACTGCACCCTACTACACAGGTCAGAGCTCCCCTCACACTGCACCCTACTACACAGGTCAGAGCTCCCCTCACACTGCACCCCACTACACAGCTCAGAGCTCCCCTCACACTACACCCCACTACACAGGTCAGAGCTCCCCTCACACTGCACCCTACTACACCGGTCAGAGCTCCCCTCACACTGCACCCTACTACACAGGTCAGAGCTCCCCTCACACTGCACCCCACTACACAGGTCAGAGCTCCCCTCACACTGCACCCTACTACACAGGTCAGAGCTCCCCTCACACTGCACCCCACTACACAGCTCAGAGCTCCCCTCACACTACACCCCACTACACAGGTCAGAGCTCCCCTGACACTGCACCCTACTACACAGGTCAGAGCTCCCCTCACACTGCACCCTACTACACAGGTCAGAGCTCCCCTCACACTGCACCCTACTACACAGGTCAGAGCTCCCCTCACACTGCACCCCACTACACAGGTCAGAGCTCCCCTCACACTGCACCCTACTACACAGGTCAGAGCTCCCCTCACACTGCACCCTACTACACAGGTCAGAGCTCCCCTCACACTGCACCCTACTACACCGGTCAGAGCTCCCCTCACACTGCACCCTACTACACAGGTCAGAGCTCCCCTCACACTGCACCCTACTACACAGGTCAGAGCTCCCCTCACACTGCACCCCACTACACAGGTCAGAGCTCCCCTCACACTGCACTCTACTACACAGGTCAGAGCTCCCCTCACACTGCACCCTACTACACAGGTCAGAGCTCCCCTCACACTACACCCTACTACACAGGTCAGAGCTCCCCTCACACTACACCCTACTACACAGGTCAGAGCTCCCCTCACACTGCACTCTACTACACAGGTCAGAGCTCCCCTCACACTGCACCCTACTACACAGGTCAGAGCTCCCCTCACACTGCACCCCACTACACAGGTCAGAGCTCCCCTCACACTGCACTCTACTACACAGGTCAGAGCTCCCCTCACACTGCATTCTACTACACAGGTCAGAGCTCCCCTCACACTGCATTCTACTACACAGGTCAGAGCTCCCCTCACACTGCACCCTACTACACAGGTCAGAGCTCCCCTCACACTGCACCCCACTACACAGCTCAGAGCTCCCCTCACACTACACCCCACTACACAGGTCAGAGCTCCCCTCACACTACACCCCACTACACAGGTCAGAGCTCCCCTCACACTGCACTCTACTACACAGGTCAGAGCTCCCCTCACACTGCACCCTACTACACAGGTCAGAGCTCCCCTTATACTGCACTCTACTACACAGGTCAGAGCTCCCCTCACACTGCACCCTACTACACAGGTCAGAGCTCCCCTCACACTGCACCCTACTACACAGGTCAGAGCTCCCCTCACACTGCACTCTACTACACAGGTCAGAGCTCCCCTGACATTACACCCTACTACACAGGTCAGAGCTCCCCTCACACTGCACCCTACTACACAGGTCAGAGCTCCCCTCACACTGCACCCTACTACACAGGTCAGAGCTCCCCTCACACTGCACCCTACTACACAGGTCAGAGCTCCCCTCACACTGCACCCCACTACACAGGTCAGAGCTCCCCTCACACTGCACTCTACTACACAGGTCAGAGCTCCCCTCACACTGCACTCTACTACACAGGTCAGAGCTCCCCTCACACTGCACCCTACTACACAGGTCAGAGCTCCCCTCACACTGCACCCCACTACACAGGTCAGAGCTCCCCTCACACTGCACTCTACTACACAGGTCAGAGCTCCCCTCACACTGCACCCTACTACACAGGTCAGAGCTCCCCTCACACTGCATTCTACTACACAGGTCAGAGCTCCCCTCACACTGCACCCTACTACACAGGTCAGAGCTCCCCTCACACTGCACCCCACTACACAGCTCAGAGCTCCCCTCACACTGCACCCCACTACACAGGTCAGAGCTCCCCTCACACTACACCCCACTACACAGGTCAGAGCTCCCCTCACACTACACCCCACTACACAGGTCAGAGCTCCCCTCACACTGCACTCTACTACACAGGTCAGAGCTCCCCTCACACTGCACCCTACTACACAGGTCAGAGCTCCCCTTACACTGCACTCTACTACACAGGTCAGAGCTCCCCTCACACTGCACCCTACTACACAGGTCAGAGCTCCCCTCACACTGCACCCTACTACACAGGTCAGAGCTCCCCTCACACTGCACCCTACTACACAGGTCAGAGCTCCCCTCACACTACACCCCACTACACAGGTCAGAGCTCCCCTCACACTGCACCCCACTACACAGGTCAGAGCTCCCCTCACACTGCACCCTACTACACAGGTCAGAGCTCCCCTCACACTACACCCTACTACACAGGTCAGAGCTCCCCTCACACTGCACCCTACTACACAGGTCAGAGCTCCCCTCACACTGCACCCTACTACACAGGTCAGAGCTCCCCTCACACTGCACCCTACTACACAGGTCAGAGCTCCCCTCACACTGCACCCTACTACACAGGTCAGAGCTCCCCTCACACTGCACCCTACTACACCGGTCAGAGCTCCCCTCACACTGCACCCTACTACACAGGTCAGAGCTCCCCTCACACTGCACCCTACTACACAGGTCAGAGCTCCCCTCACACTGCACCCTACTACACAGGTCAGAGCTCCCCTCACACTGCACCCTACTATACAGGTCAGAGCTCCCCTCACACTGCACCCTACTACACAGGTCAGAGCTCCCCTCACACTGCACCCTACTACACAGGTCAGAGCTCCCCTCACACTGCACCCCACTACACAGCTCAGAGCTCCCCTCACACTACACCCCACTACACAGGTCAGAGCTCCCCTCACACTGCACCCTACTACACCGGTCAGAGCTCCCCTCACACTGCACCCTACTACACAGGTCAGAGCTCCCCTCACACTGCACCCTACTACACAGGTCAGAGCTCCCCTCACACTGCACCCTACTACACAGGTCAGAGCTCCCCTCACACTGCACCCTACTACACAGGTCAGAGCTCCCCTCACACTGCACCCTACTACACAGGTCAGAGCTCCCCTCACACTGCACCCCACTACACAGCTCAGAGCTCCCCTCACACTACACCCCACTACACAGGTCAGAGCTCCCCTCACACTGCACCCTACTACACCGGTCAGAGCTCCCCTCACACTGCACCCTACTACACAGGTCAGAGCTCCCCTCACACTGCACCCTACTACACAGGTCAGAGCTCCCCTCACACTGCACCCCACTACACCGGTCAGAGCTCCCCTCACACTGCACCCTACTACACAGGTCAGAGCTCCCCTCACACTGCACCCTACTACACAGGTCAGTGCTCCCCTCACACTGCACCCTACTACACAGGTCAGAGCTCCCCTCACACTGCACCCTACTACACAGGTCAGAGCTTCCCTCACACTGCACCCTACTACACAGGTCAGAGCTCCCCTCACACTGCACCCTACTATACAGGTCAGAGCTCCCCTCACACTGCACCCTACTACACAGGTCAGAGCTCCCCTCACACTGCACCCTACTACACAGGTCACAGCTCCCCTCACACTGCACCCCACTACACAGCTCAGAGCTCCCCTCACACTACACCCCACTACACAGGTCAGAGCTCCCCTCACACTGCACCCTACTACACCGGTCAGAGCTCCCCTCACACTGCACCCTACTACACAGGTCAGAGCTCCCCTCACACTGCACCCTACTACACAGGTCAGAGCTCCCCTCACACTGCACCCTACTACACAGGTCAGAGCTCCCCTCACACTGCACCCCACTACACAGCTCAGAGCTCCCCTCACACTACACCCCACTACACAGGTCAGAGCTCCCCTCACACTGCACCCTACTACACCGGTCAGAGCTCCCCTCACACTGCACCCTACTACACAGGTCAGAGCTCCCCTCACACTGCACCCTACTACACAGGTCAGAGCTCCCCTCACACTGCACCCCACTACACAGGTCAGAGCTCCCCTCACACTACACTCTACTACACAGGTCAGAGCTCCCCTCACACTGCACCCTACTACACAGGTCAGAGCTCCCCTCACACTGCACTCTACTACACAGGTCAGAGCGCCCCTCACACTGCACCCTACTACACAGGTCAGAGCTCCCCTCACACTGCACCCCACTACACAGGTCAGAGCTCCCCTCACACTGCACCCTACTACACAGGTCAGAGCTCCCCTCACACTGCACCCCACTACACAGGTCAGAGCTCCCCTCACACTGCACCCCACTACACAGGTCAAAGCTCCCCTCACACTACACCCTACTACACAGGTCAGAGCTCCCCTCACACTGCACCCTACTACACAGGTCAGAGCTCCCCTCACACTGCACCCTACTACACAGGTCAGAGCTCCCCTCACACTACACCCTACTACACAGGTCAGAGCTCCCCTCACACTGCACCCTACTACACAGGTCAGAGCTCCCCTCACACTGCACCCTACTACACAGGTCAGAGCTCCCCTCACACTGCACCCTACTACACAGGTCAGAGCTCCCCTCACACTGCACCCTACTACACAGGTCAGAGCTCCCCTCACACTGCACCCTACTACACAGGTCAGAGCTCCCCTCACACTGAACCCTACTACACAGGTCAGAGCTCCCCTCACACTGCACCCCACTACACAGCTCAGAGCTCCCCTCACACTACACCCCACTACACAGGTCAGAGCTCCCCTCACACTGCACCCTACTACACCGGTCAGAGCTCCCCTCACACTGCACCCTACTACACAGGTCAGAGCTCCCCTCACACTGCACCCTACTACACAGGTCAGAGCTCCCCTCACACTGCACCCCACTACACAGGTCAGAGCTCCCCTCACACTACACTCTACTACACAGGTCAGAGCTCCCCTCACACTGCACCCTACTACACAGGTCAGAGCTCCCCTCACACTGCACTCTACTACACAGGTCAGAGCTCCCCTCACACTGCACCCTACTACACAGGTCAGAGCTCCCCTCACACTGCACCCTACTACACAGGTCAGAGCTCCCCTCACACTGCACCCTACTACACAGGTCAGAGCTCCCTTCACACTGCACCCAAGTTCAGCTGGTTTGTGCTTCTATAGAAATAAAGTGGTTCTAAAGGCAGAAGGCACAAATAACATTTGTGTGCAGCTGCCCCACTCAGCACCCCTAAAACCTGGGCCCATCTCGATCCAGCATGGTTTGCATGAGAGACTCGGCTGTCTTGGACTCTCCCTCCTGATTGGCTAAGACACTGTAGTGGCACCATTGGCTCCTGCTTCTGTCAGTCAGTGAGCCAATGAGGAGAGAGAGTGGGGACGGGGTGGGGCAGAGCCACGGCTTTTTCTGAATGGACATACAGAGCAGAAGCATGGCTCGGGTGCCCCTTAGACAGCTGCTTGCTATGGGGGTATTCGGCAGGAGGGAGCAGTGGCGTCACTGGGGGGGAGGGTCGGGGGCATGCAAACAGCGATACTGGCAGAAATCCTCAGGAAGAAGTGAAGATTGAGGTCAGATGAGGTACAGGTAAACTGCAGTGCATTCATGTGAAAGCAGCCTTAGGCCTCTTTCAAACGATCGGTCCAACACTTTATAGAGTGGCAGATGTGAATGAACTTGTGTCAGTTTACACCCGCCTACAGTGACGGCCGGTGCGTTGGGGGTTAAGGGGGTGCCGCCCCCCTATCCATGCTTCCAGCCCCCTAATCTGCATGCGGGGCGCCGGACACATGGAGTTCAATGGGGCTTTTTTTTCTTTTTTAGTCACCTGATTAGAGCCAGAGGCTCTAATAGGCTTCAGCAAAGGGTGGACCCGGGGCGCAGAGCAGTGCGCCCCGAGCCCACCCATTGTGTGACAATAGCGAATTAAAATTTGCTATTGTCACACGGATCCTCCCCTTGACCAATCAGGAAGCGGGTCCGATACGCGCTTCCTGATTGGCCGAAAGGCAAACCCCATGCCATTGCCCGAGGAGGAGGCGGGAGGACTCGAGGAGACGCCGGGGGGACTACAGGTAAGTGCACTGGTCTTGGGGGGGGCTTGGCACACTGTTTACTCTGCATTGAAAGGGGGGCACGCTGGCATCTCTGCATTGAAAGGGGGCACGCTGGCATCTCTGCATTGAAAGGGGGCACACTGGCACCTCTGCACTGAAAGGGGGCACGCTGGTATCTCTGCATTGAAAAAGGGCACGCTGGCATCTCTGCATTGAAAGGGGGCATGCTAGCATCTCTGCATTGAATGGGGGCATGCTGGCATCTCTGCATTGAATGGGGGGCACGCTGGCATCTCTGCATTGAAAGGAGGCACGCTGGCATCTCTGCATTGAAAGGGGGCATGCTGGCATCTCTGCATTTAAAGGGGGCATGGTGATCTCTGCATTTAAAGGGGACACGCTGGTATCTCTGCATTCAAAAGGGGGCACGCTGGCATCTCTGCATTGAAAGGGGGCACGCTGGCATCTCTGCATTGAAAAGGGGCACTATGATCTCTGTGCATTGAAAGGGGGCATGCTGGTCACTGCCTTGAAAGGGGGCATGCTGATCTCTGTGCATTGAAAGGGGGCACACTGGTCTCTGTGCATTGAAAGGGGGCACGCTGGTCCCTGTGCATTAAAAGGGGCACGCTGGTCCCTGTGCATTAAAAGGGGGCACGCTGGTCCCTGTGCATTAAAAGGGGGCACGCTGGTCCCTGTGCATTGAAAGGGGCATGCAGGTCTCTGTGCATTGAAAGGGGGCACTCTGGTCCCTGTGCATTGAAAGGGGGCACTCTGGTCTCTGTGCATTGAAAGGGGGCACGCTGGTCTTAGAGCATTGAAAGGGGGCACGCTGTGCCTTAATTACTGAAGGCCCCTTTCACACTTTTGTGACCTCAAAGTCATGCAATTTTTTACAGCGTTTTTTGCCGCAATGCCTATTACATTTTTCTGTTTGCGCCCCCCCCCCCCCCAAAAAAAAAAATTTTGAGCACCAGCCGCCACTGCCCGCCTATCTCCAAACCTATACACTTAAAAAAACAGAAGGGGATCTGTCCCCTTCTGTCTGGGCGGATCAGATGGATCAATTTTTATGACTGGTGTGGCAGTGATCAGGGATACTGACTGGTGCCATTATGTTAAAAACAATTATGGTAAATAATTTCTTAATCAATTTTTCAAACATTTCTAAATATTTTTTTTTTCAACATATAACTCTAATCATAACACTACTGGGAGAGAATCAGGGATTTTTTTTATTTTTTGCACAATGATGATTGTAATAATAGCAATGTTTTCAACAGTCATGAATGGGTTACATTTATGATAGCTTTGATTACTCGTGATCTGTGATTGGCTACAGTTAATCACATGGTACAGGGTGTTATAATTGACCCAGGAACCATGTGATAGCTGTGGGCCAATCACAGCATCACTCTGCAGGAAACACAGCTGTTATGAATAAAACTCATTCATAACACCTTTGCTGTCATTATGAGGCTGGGTGTCCCGGTGTAACTTGAGAATTACCTACCCCGTGAGAAAAACCTACCTTTGTCACTTCCGGCCAGGAACAGCTGAGCAGCGCAGCAGTGCGCATGCTCACAGCCCCGGATACCTAAAGGAACAACTGAGGAGCTGACTAGTGCGCATGCGCACTAGTATGAAAATATCACGGTGTACCGTAAAAAAAACCTACCCATGCGGCGGTTACATAAAACAGCTGGGCTGCAATATGAGTCATCTCCACTCCTGTCCCTGTCACTTCCCTGCTCTCGGCAAGTAAATATAAAAGCGTCTCTCGACTCCGTGATTTATGTTTTCATACACCCGCCGCCGCTTTAATATTTACTTGCCGAGAGCAGGGAAGTGACAGGGACAGGAGCGGAGATGACTCGTATTGCAGCACAGTTGTTTTAATGTAACCGCTGCATTACATACAGTGCCTGTACCGGAAGTGACGAGGGGTAGGTTTTTCTCACGGGTAGGTAATTCTCACGGAACACCGGAATCTGCTGTCAGGTGAAAATGTAAATATTCACCAGTACACCAAGGATCTTTAGTTACAGTATCTCACAAAAGTGAGTACACCCCTCATATCTTTATAAATGTTTTATTATATCTTTTCATGTGACAGCACTGAAGAAATTACACTTTGCTACAATGTAAAGTAGTGAGTGTACAGCTTGTATAACAGTGTAAATTTACTGTCCCCTCAAAATAACTCAACACACAGCCATTAATGTCTAAACCGCTGGCAACAAAAGTGAGTACACCCCTAAGTGAAAATGTCCAAATTGGGCCCAATTAGCCATTTTTCCTCCCTTGTGTCATGTGATTACAAGGTCTCAGGTGTGAATGGGGAGCAGGTGTGTTAAATTTTGGGTTATCGCTCACTCTCTCATACTTGTCACTGAAAGATCTACATGACACCAAATGGCAAAAAAATGTGGTGCTTCCAGCGCGGTGGGGGTGTCCCTAGCAGTGTTTTTACACCTTTTTTTGTGGGTCCCCCTTTTTCACTCATGGAGTCTCTGGAGCACATTTCCCCACCTGATCCCCTCTGAGGCTGCCGGGCCCTCCGGGTCCCAACAATCCCTTACTGCACTGACGGTGGTCCTGGAGTCTTTGGCATCCAAGGTGGATTTGGTCCTGGGGAAACGGGCTAGCAAAAAGCATTCCCCGCTTTCACCTGCCTCATCAGATCCTGAATCTGATCGGGTTGCCGTGGACGCAAGTCACCCTGTTGGGTCAGTGTCAACACACCCTGATTTCTCAGATAGTGAGGATGTAGCCGCACATGAAAAGGCATTGGTGGATGCACTGATCGTATCTGTGTGTAGCAGGATTCCCAGACATTTTGCTGGATGGGCCACCGAGTGCAACAATAGTACCCTTGTGCATGTTCCTCCAAGTGTGAGCGATGAGACAATGATCAGTCCAGTATCTTTGGGTTTTTTAGGTTTATTTGAGAACTTGGATGGGAGAAGGGAATGAGTGGGATAGTCCTTTGGCTCAACTATGCACAATTTGCTAGGGACAATTGAAAATGCTTCTTGGCGCTGACTTGACGCTGGCTAAATGCTGGTCAATGCCGGTTTACGCTGGTTAACGCGGCTTGCTGCCTGTTAACTCCAAACTGACCTTGGACTGCTTTTTCACTTAAAGAAGTCCTTTCTTTAGCTCCCTAAGCACTCCTTGCTGAGGTAGCTATGTGTGCTGCTGCTGCGCTGCTAAACACTTCAGGGCCCACGCCAGCACCCTCTTTCTCTCACTTATCTACAGGGCTTCAACACTGGCACCCCCTTTCTCTAAACCTCCTCAGGTTAGCTGGCTCCTGGATCCCCTTGACCTTCTGGAGTGGTCCTCTCTCATAGGCAGACCCCCTGGGCAGTCTCAAGTACTCACGATACTGTTTTTCCTCTAAACTTCTGCCCAGCAGCTCCACTCTCATTTGCTCTGACAGGAGGAGAGACAGCCATCACCCGCATCCTGGGACTCTGCTTCCCGCCAAAGACCCTGCGTCATGTGCTCCCCTCAGACTTATACCCTATCCCAGGATGCTTTGCGGCAGATTCTGCTCTCTGAGATGGATACAAGCCCTGGTGTGCTATTGGTCAGGTTTCCTCCACTGTACAATAAGAACCCTTATTGGACACAGTGGGGAGACTCCCCAGACTCAACAGACACCCTGGGAAGCACATGACAGCCTAACAAAATAATCAGGCCCTCCTGATATGCAGACAGGGCCACCCATATGCTTCTTCCTAGCACCTACCTAGGAGGGTGCTACATGTGCGTGAGACTTTAAAAATGGAGGATGCGGCTGATGCCGCATCAGAGGCATCATTTCCTTTTTGCACCCACAAGCTCTCCAGAGCAGCAAGGGTGTTCACCTTTCCCGCTCTCTTTCACAAATTGTCGCTAAACAGTGGAGTTGTCCAAAATGCCCACTTGTGGTCCCTTAGTGTTTTGCTATGTAGTACCCTTATGAGGACTCCCTGCTTAAAAAGTGGACTGTGCCACCTGTGGTGGACTCTCCAGTTTCTAGGTTAAACAGAGCAACCATGATTCCGGTTGAGGAGTCCCCAGCCTTTAAGGACCCAGCTGACAGAAAAAAAGTCCCCAGGAAGGAGGGCAAGGTGCGTCAAATTCTGGACTTCAAGGCGCTAAACTGCTCTGTGCAGGCGCAGAAGTTCCAAATGGAGCCCATTGGTAGCGGCATCCCTGCATCAGGGGGATCTTGCTTCAATCGATATCAAGGACGCTTACCTTCACATTCCAATATGTGTCTGTCACCAGCGCTTCCTCCGCTTTGCCGTGGGAGAGGAGCATCATCAGTTTGTGACGTTACCCTTTGATCTCGCCTCCGCTCATGGGGTCTGTGACGAACGCCTATTTGCTTGGACGTTCGCCACGGGCTACTGGAGGTGTGTGGAGGCCAGACTCCTGCCCACGGACTATGGGCCCTGGCTTGTAGGGGAGTGCACCTCTGTGTGGGGGCATATGCTGGAGGAATATGGGAGTAGTGTTGCTTTGGACTCCAATCCATGTCACCCCAAGATACAGACTCTGAGACTAGGATCAATGTTGCAGGCCCGAATCTGCCTGTTACAGCAGAGGACTTCTCCACACAATGAGAGACTAAGGCACCTTACACACGATACTCCTGTTAGAGCATCTAAGTTTTCTGGCGTAATTGTAATGCGCGCATTTTTTCCTTATTTTCGCGATTACGCGCTTGCGCGAATTCGCGTAAATTCACGCAATTGCGCATAAATTTATTCTAGCGTCCTGGATATTCAATTGACATTTTAGGGTCATTTGCGCGCATTCGCGCGTATTTGCGCGCATCAGGCGTAAATTACTGACCAAAAATGCAGACTTTTCTATTCTGTTCTTACTGAAGAATAAGCGGCGCTCAATTACGCGGCTGTGTGCATAGGCACATAAGAATGAATGGGCTCTTTTTTAGCACAGAAAAAAAAATGCTGTACTGAGCATTTTTAAGCTGCAGTGTGCAAGAGGCCTAAAGAGATGCTAACGAAGTTAAACTCAGCCATTATCTACTGTGGGGATGTGTATTGACACTTATAAGGTATTTTGAAAATGGAGACGGGCAGTCTACAAGCCTACGTCTTCTACTTTCATCTGTCTAGAGGTGGTTTTGTATTTACACTTCTAGGAATACGTATTCGGCTTTGTTTTGGGGGCTTGTTGTTTGTTGAGTTAATTATGATAATGTTGCAGTCTCATTCATCTATTGTCTCTTTCCAGATGGCCAAGGTATGCTAACTACGTTCTGTATACAATTACATTTGCATATGATAATGAAATCAAACACATGAGACTGTATATATTGGAAGTGAGTTGTTGAATAAAGGGTCTTTTGTTTTACCCTTCATCGAGCTTAGGCTGATGTTTTGGGGAATTGAGGGGCCAAGTCACTACATCACTTGAGATTCTGGAGACCTAAGATAGAAATTCTTGGTCCAAGTATTGGGGATCTGTTACAGGTCCTTCACAAAAAAGTTGGCCCCGGTGCTGGCATTGTTGTGTCAGCGGGGGATCGTGGTACTGGGGTACCTGGATGTTCTTCTGCTGCGAGCGGAGTCTCTGACTGCTCTGGTGGACAACTTGTGGAGATTACTCTGCGAGCTCTGAGGGAGTTTTGTTGGATTCTGAAACGTCAGAAGTCTGTTCTGGTTTCGGCCACAAACCTGGACTATCTGGGTCTAACTCTGGACTCGGCCTTAGCCAGAGTGTTCCTTCCTCTGGAAAAACTCCAGAAACTGCAAGAAGCAATTCAACTTCTGTTGTCCAGCAGACGGTCATCCATTTGGACTTGCATGCGGATGCTGAGCTTTATGTTGTCTACCTTCGAGGGGGTTCTGTTTGCACAGTTCCACACGCAAAGAGAGATTCTGGTCAAATGGGACAAGAATCCACAGTCTATAGACAATCTGACCTGGCTGAGCAGGGGTTAAGAGAGGGCCCCTGGTGTGGTGGCTTAGTTCTCCAGCACTTTATCATTCCAGCCATCTCTGCTGTACACATTCCGGGGGTGGAAAATTGGCAGGCAGATTACCTCCAATAAGAGGTTGGACAAGGGGGAATGGCCACTTCATTCTGGAGGTGTTTCATCACTTGTGCCTCCAGTGGGGTACTCCAAAGGTGGACCTGTTGGCCTCTCGTCTCAACAGGAAGGTGCAGAGGTTTGTGGCTTGGTCTTGGGACCCTCTGGCAGACGCCACAGACGCGCTGGTAGCCCTGTGGGGTCAGTATCGTCTGATTTACGCCTATCCCCCTCTCAAGCTTCTACCAAGACTTCTGCGCAGGGTCGAGGCAGAAAAGATTCTGGTCATCTTAGTGGTTTCAGACTGGCCTCTCCGGTCTTGGTACGCTGATCTGATGCAGCTAATAGCTGATGTTCCTTGGAGACTTTCTCTCAGGGAAGATCTGCTGTCCCAAGGGCCAATCTTTCATCCTGCTTTACAGCCGCTGGCTTTAACGGTTTGACTGTTTGAAAGCCAGGTGCTGAACGATAGGTTTTTCTGATTCAGTAAGTCCTACGCTGTTCAAAGCTAGAAAATCTAACTCTAGGAAGATCTACCGTCGTACATGGAGGTCGTATATTGCGTGGTGTGAGTCTCTTGGGGTTCATCCTTGCTCCTTTTTGTGGCTCGACTCTTGACCTTCCTCCAATGGAGGGTTAACCAGCGCCTGGCCTTGAGCACTATCAAGAGCCAGGTAGGGCCGGCACTCCCGCTAGGCGAGCTAGGCGGTCGCCTAGGGCGCACTGCTGCCTAGGGGCGCAGTCACGGATGCAGTTCTCCCTCCTGCTCAGAGTCCCACCACGGATGCTGGCCCCCTCGCGCTGCGCGCCCCCCGTGGATGCTGTCCCCCGTCGCGCTGCGCCCCCCATGAATGCTGGCCCCATAGCGCTTCCTTCCTCTCTCAGCGCCCGGGGCCGTGATGTGCAGCTCCGCCCACCGCTACTTCCGGGTTTCGTCACATGGAGCCATGGGCGACAGGGAGGGAAGTGCTGGCGGCGGGATCTGGCTGCCCGTAGTCTGACCAGAGAACACAGCACAGGATGCTGAGCCAGGAGGAGGCGGTGCTGTGGCTGCTGGGGGGGAAGGTAAGTGCATGGAGACCTTTGTGTGCTGCTGCTGTGCCCTATGTTAACTGACACCCAGTGCTACCCCCCACCTGACACCCTGCTACCCCCCACCTGACACCCTGCTACCCCCCACCTGACACACTGTCCCCCCACCTGACACCCTGCTACCCCCTCTCACCTGACACCCCCTGACACCCTGCTACCCCCCCACCTGACACACTGTCCCCCCACCTGACACCCTGCTACCCCCTTTCACCTGACACCCCCTGACACCCTGCTACCCCCCACCTGACACACTGTCCCCCACCTGACACCCTGCTACCCCCCACCTGACACCCCCTGACACCCCCCACCTGACACACTGTCCCCCACCTGACACCCTGCTACCCCCCACCTGACACCCTGCTACCCCCTCTCACCTGACACCCCCTGACACCCTGCTACCCTCCCACTTGACACACTGTCCCCCCACCTGACACCCTGCTACCCCCTCTCACCTGACACCCCCTGACACCCTGCTACCCCCCACCTGACACACTGTCCCCCCACCTGACACCCTGCTACCCCCCACCTGACACCCAGTGCTACCCCCTCTAACCTGACACCCTGCTACCCCCCACCTGACACCCAGTGCTACCCCCTATAACCTGACACCCCCTGACACTCTGCTACCCCCCACCTGACACACTGTCCCCCACCTGACACCCTGCTACCACCCACCTGACACCCAGTGCTACCCCCTCTAACCTGACACCCTGCTACCCCCTCTCACCTGACACCCTGCTACCCCCCACCTGACACACTGTCCCCCCACCTGACACCCTGCTACCCCCCACCTGACACCCTGCTACCCCCTCTCACCTGACACCCCCTGACACCCTGCTACCCCCTCACCTGACACACTGTCCCCCCACCTCACACCCTGCTACCCCCCACCTC
Source organism: Pelophylax lessonae (assembly GCF_965119305.1). Taxonomy (NCBI): domain Eukaryota; kingdom Metazoa; phylum Chordata; class Amphibia; order Anura; family Ranidae; genus Pelophylax; species Pelophylax lessonae. Next base: position 190,397,687 of record NC_138773.1, read on the forward strand.
ACACCCTGCTACCCCCTCTCACCTGACACCCCCTGACACCCTGCTACCCCCCCACCTGACACACTGTCCCCCCACCTGACACTCTGCTACCCCCCACCTCACACCCTGCTACCCCCTCTCAGATGACACCCCCTGACACCCTGCTAACCCCCCACCTGACACCCTGCTACCCCCTCTCACCTGACACCCCCTGACACCCTGCTACCCCCCACCTGACACACTGTTCCCCCACCTGACACCCTGCTACCCCCTCTCACCTGACACCCTGTTACCCCCTCTCACCTGACACCCCCTGACCCCCTGCTACCCCCCTCACCTGACCCCCTGCTACCCCCCTCACCTGACACACTGTCCCCCCACCTGACACCCTGCTACCCCCCCACTTGACACCCTGCTACCCCTCTCACCTGACACCCCGCTACCCCCCTCACCTGACACACTGTCCCCCCACCTGACACCCTGCTGCTACCCCACGTCACCTGACACCCTGCTACCCCCCTTCACCTGACACCCTGCTACCCCATCACCTGACACACTGTCCCCCACCTGACACCCTTCTACCCCCCACCTGACATCCTGCTACTCCCTCTCACCTGACACCCCCTGACACCCTGCTACCCCCCTCACCTGACATAATGCTTGCTACCCCCCCCACCTGACACACTGTCCCCCACCTGACACCCTGCTACCCCCCACCTGACACCCTGCTACCCCCTCTCACCTGACACCCTGCTACCCCCTTCACCTGACACCCTGCTACCCCCCTCACCTGACACACTATCCCCCACCTGACACCCTGCTACCCCCCTTCTGACACCCAGCTACCCCCCCCACCTGACACACTGCTCTCCCCCCACCCTGACATAATTTTCTATCCCCCCCCACCCTGACACACTGTTCTCCCCCCACCCGGACACACTGCTCTCACCCCCTCCGTGACACTATGAGTAATGCAAGTATAGGGTGGAGTATGGAGAATGCATTAATGCAAGTTCTGCGAATATAGGAAAATAGGGAATTTTTGACGTTTTTTTCAATTTATTTATGGGGGGGGGGGCGCAAGTAGCTGGTCTTGCCTAGGGTGCAGAATATTCTAGCACCGGCCCTGGAGCCAGGTCTCAGGCCTTGGTGGTCTTCTTTCAACGATTGAAGCCATTGGCCACGCTTTCCTTGGTGCATACTTTTATCCAGGGAGTTTGACACTTGGCTCCTCTGGTGCGGTCTCCATTGCCCCCTTGGGACCTCAATTTGGTGCTTTCAGTCCTCCCAGAAACCACCTTTTGAAAATCTTAGGGAGGTTCCCCTGCTTACGTTATCCCAGAAGGTGGCCTTCTTGGTGGCAATCACTTCTGCGCGCAGGGTGTTAGAGCTGGCAAGGGTGTCTTGACATTCACATTACTTGGTGGTTCACAGAGATAAGGTGGTTCTAGTGCCCCTGTCTGTGGTTCCTTCCAAAGATTGTCTCTGATTTTCATTTGAATGAAGACATTGTGTTGCCTTCCCTGTGTTCCAGGCCAAAACATCCTAAGGAAATTGCCTTGCATTCATTGGATGTGGTTTGGGCAATTAGGGTGTACCTGGCAGCTATGGAGTCTTTTAGGAAGTCAGACTCACTACTTGTGCTCACGAGCGGGCCTCTGAAGGGGTTGTCTGCTTCTGCTGCGACCATTTCCAGATGGATAAGACAGATGGTGTTTCAAACCAATTTAATTAAGGGACAGGTTCCTCCTTTCCCTGTTACGGCGCACTCTACTAGGGCGCTTAGTGCCTCCTGGGCCTTCCGTCATCAGTGATGCAGGTTTGCAAGGCGGCTACCTGGTCGTCTGTGCACACCTTTCCAAAATGTTATAAAGCGGATGTGTTGACATCTGCGGATGCTTCCTTTTGGCTGCAAGGTTTTGCAGGCTGTTGTTTAGAGGACCTGGTCCTCTTTGAGGGTGTATTGTATTTTTTTTTTTCAGGTGAGCTCCAGTTGTTCTTGGTTGAGCTTCATGTTACCTGCTTGGCCATGGTTTCGTTTTAACACTGTTTTGGGACGTCCCAATAGTTAATGAGATAGTTAATGAGATCAGGAGCTGTGTCTGTCAATGAACGATAGAGAAAATGGGATTTTGTCTTACTGTAAAATCTATTTCTCTGATGTTCATTGACGGATATAGCACCCACCCCTCTGTGGAGTTGTAATTCTTCTGACACTGCTTGTAACAAAACTGAGTGCCTATAGCTGAGAGTGGAAGTATACCCTCTGGGACTGCCCATAGGCTTAGTCAAGCTTTTTTTCTGCCTAATGTCCTACTCCTGTAGGGGGGAGTATAACCCAATGGTTAAGAAGATCAGGAGCTGTGTCCGTCAATGAACATCAGAGAAATGTTTTTACGGTAGGACAAAAATCCCATTTTCCTGGTATGTTTGCCAGGTAGTACTAAAGCGGCTCATTCAAGTGAATGAGACCAGACCACAAGCTAAACGCTGGGCTAGCAGTTCCGGTACAGTATCCCTTTAAAAAAATTCTCTGTTCGGCTGTCAAAGAAAAAAAAACACAAACAGTCATTCAGAAGGCAGCATTGTCTCCTCAATGCCTGTCAGCTGCAACTGTACTACTCTAAGAAAGTCCATTTTACCGTGGATCGCTTTTCAGAGAGTAATGCAGGTGTAAAAATAAGCCTTAGTACTGTATATCAGTCTAACAGTCAGACAACTAGCGTAAAATAAATAAATAAATGGGCAGCAGTGTATATGCCTTCATTATTTATTTCAAGTTTACTTAACCACTTCAATACAGTGCACTTTCAACCCCTTCCTGCCCAGGCCAATTTTCAGCTTTCAGCACTCTCACATTTTGAATGACAATTGCGTGGTCATGCTACACTGTGCCCATATGAAATGTGTATAATTTTTTTCACACAAATAGAGCTTTATTTGGGTGGTATTTAATTACCGCTGGGTTTTTTATTTCTTAAAAAAAAAAAGACAGAAAATTTTGAAAAAAAAAAGTTTTTCTTATTTTCTGTGAGTAAATTTTGAAAATAAATAATTTTTCTCCTTAACTGATGTGCGCTGATGAGGCGGCACTGATGGGTGGCACCATCAGTGCCCACAGTGCTGCCAGTCAGTGCCTAGATGAGCAGGCACTGATAGGCACTGACTGGCAGCACTATGGGCACTGATTGTAGGCACTGATGGTGGGCATTGATTGGCACTTTATTTAAATTGCCCTGATTACCTGTCTTTGTCTCCCCTGTGAGAAGGAGCCCTGCTGATCGGCTCTCCTCGCCTCACACTCTGACAGTTTGAGGCTAGGGAAGTCGAATAACGGCACTTCCTCATTTACATGTGACCGGCTGTGATTGGACACAGCCGATCACAAGGGCAAAGAGTCATGTCATTGACTCTTTACCAAGATCGGGGTCCACGTGCGAGAGGCCGTTCTGGTGCGCTGTCTGATGACGGCATCCCAGAACAATGGATGCACCACTCCACCGTCATTTGACGGCCGGCGGGTAGTTAGCAGTTAAGGACCGGAAGGTTTTACCCCCTTCCTGACTAGGCCATTTTTTTTGCAATACAGCACTGCGTTACTTTAACTGACAATTGTGCGGTCGTGTGACGCTGTACCGAAATAAAATTGATGTCCTTTTTTTCTCACAAATAGAGCTTTCTTTTGGTGATATTTTGATCATTGTCTGATGATGGCCTATTGGCCGAAACTAGTCAGGCATCTGTGACGCTATACGACGACGTAGAAGCCGCGGCAGTTTTGGAACTTTACTGCTTTACAATCTGTGATCTGATGTAATTACTGGTTTACAATAAATTCACCCTTTAATACGGACTTCACTTTGAGGCTTTTCATTTACTTTTGGTGATGCTTGTGGTCGGGTGGAGTGTAAGAGGATAGGATTCATTGGAAGTATATATTGCTATTTCCTGAGAGGCTGCAGGCTCGGATCTAGCGCTGGAGCATTTATATTGTTTCACCATTCTGAATAGCTGCTAGTTTGGTTGATATCCAGCTGCCGTTGTGGATCGGAAGTAGGGACCATGTTGCATATTTTCTGGTCATGTCCTCTTATAGAGGTGTTTTGGACAAAAATTGCTTTAGTTATTAAACAGCTAACAGCAGTAGAGATACAGGGGGACCCTGCTCTATGTCCACTTCATCTTACGAAAAGCTCTTTAAAAAGATACAGAAAATCACTGACACTTAGACTTTTGAATGCTGCAAAGGCGTGTATACCTGCTTTGTGGAGACAAACCCAGCCGCCCACCATGGAATTATGGTACTCTAAAGTAAAAGAGATCCATAAGATGAAGGAACTTACATCCTCTTTGAAAAATACAGAGGAAGAGACCAGAGCTAGATGGTTACCATGGGTGCACTTTAATGGCTCGGCGATAATATAAGAAACACTGCCCGGACTCCTCCGTTCCCCCCCCCTCCCCTCTTTTTTCTCTTTCCATCTTTTGGTACCTCCCTCTCTCCCCCCCCTTTTTTTTTTTTCTTCCTTGGGGGGAATGGAATGCGGAGGATTAGATTATTCACAATTCTTTCATATTGATTCACAGTTTGCATTGTTTATAAGAGTTTATTAGGGGCATACACCCCTTCTTCCTCACAGGGGTTTTATTTATTTATTTTTCTTCTTCCTCCCTTCGAGGGGAATGGATTGTGGTGGATTAGATGAGTCACAATTTTTCCATGCTGATCCACAGTTTGTAATGTTTCCAAGAGTCAGTAGGGGCACATGCCCCTTCTTCTTCACAGGGTTTTTTTTTTTTTTGTGTAGGTGCTTATTGGTTCATTTTTCTACTCCGCTACGGGAGTAGGAAAACATTAAGCGGGGGGCACGTATGCACATTAGTGTTTTTTTCACAGATATACACTTATTAGATTGGGGTTTGAACATTGGTGGTTTATTTAACGATATGGGAGAATGCCTTAGAGCAGTGGTTCTTAACCTGGGTTCGATCGAACCCCAGGGGTTCGGTGAGTCAGTCTCGCGGGTTCGGCGGAGGTCATTTCTGAACTGGTCTCTGAAAGACAACAGCAGAAGTCACACTGATTTGCAGTAAATATTCATTATTATGTTTTTGTTTTTGTGTGAAAATCATGTTTTAATGGTTTTGTTCTTTGATATTTATGGTTTTGTTCTTTAATGGTTTTGTTCATTTTGTGCACCTATGTATAAATATATACCTAAATATAAACCTATGTTTTGAATTTGAAAAAATCATATTTTATTTTTCCAATTAAGAAGGGTTCGGTGAATGCGCATATGAAACTGGTAGGGTTCAGTACCTCCAACAAGGTTAAGAACCACTGCCTTAGAGGCATGCTTTCCCCCCACTTCCTTTTTTTTTTTTTTTTTGGGTAACTGGGAGCCGATATCATAACGATTTAATATGTGTTGGTATCTCTGTGTCCTAAATAAATTCCCTTTTGTTTATGTTAGTTTGTTTTGTATATGTATTAAAATCAATAAAAATTGTCAAATTTAAAAAAAAAAAAAAAGATATCCAGCTGCAAGATTTATTATATACTCCCCATCGCATACCTTAGTCTGGTAAGGAGATTGAAGTGCTTCACGGTGGTGTAGTGCGCTTTTCTCCACACTGAAGTTGGTGGAGGAACTTTCATCTCTGCATTTATTCATACTGATGCGTGCTATTGCTGCATATGGACCCACACTGTAACAATATGATTAGTAAATGCTACTGTTTTTTTTCCACATATTCGCTGTCAGGAGGGGCTAATTACCATGTGACAATCTCTTTTTGTAGTTTTGTGTTAAAGCGTTATTTATTTTTGAAATCCTTTATTATCTTTGCAAATAACTTTACTGTACTTTGCTCTAAAAATATTGTTTTAGTGTAAACAAATAGGAAAAGTCAGATACTAAAATTAGCCTTTTGTATTTAGAGCGATGCTAGTTTTTTTTAAATAATATCACTGGTCAAACTGGAAAAAAAAAGCATATTTTTGGTAGAAAATTAAAATTCTGCTTGGAAGACCATTTCTCTGAAGGCCTCTTCCACAAAACTAGAGTTTTACTTTCTAGCTTTACAGTATTTCTGAAGTGAGAACTTTGGGTGATTTGGAGCAATGTTTGTCATCCGTTTTTCAGTCAGGCACACCCCTTAAAACATCCACACACATAGGACACCCAACATTAGAAGTAACTGATTTTTCCAAATCATATTTGCACACTGGTACTGACTAGTACCCCAATGTTTCTCTTCTCCCTCATGCAGATAATAAGACCCCAGTGCTGACAGGGGAGGGGCAAACAAGGATGCTGTGTAAGATGCCTGACCTCCTCCTTATGAGCCGACGATGTCATTACATAGCTCCCAACTGTCTCTAATTTGGAAGGTCTGACACAAGAGGAGCAGATTATCGGGTCTAGGGCTGCAACTAACGATTAATTTGTCTGTCGACTAATCTATTGATTATTTTTACGATTAGTCGACTAATCTAACGATTATTTTTATTTTATTTATTTTGCTTAATTGAGTGTTTTTTTGATTATCTAATTAATCCTGTAATTAATACAGACCCCTCAGTAAGCCCCCTCCTAGTACAGACCCCACAGTAAGCCCTCCCACCTAGTACAGACCACTTAGTAAGCCCCCCCTCCCAGTGCAGACCCCTCAGTAAGCCCTCCCACCTAGTACAGACCACTTAGTAAGCCCCCTCCCAGTACAGACCCCACAGTAAGCCCTCCCACCTAGTACAGACCACTTAGTAAGCCCCCCTCCCAGTACAGACCCCTCAGCAAGCCCTCCCACCTAGTACAGACCATTAAAAGCCACCACAGTACAGTACAAGCCACTGTAACGCCACACGTGACATCTCTAAGTAGCTGGATGATCGGGGAGAATGGCGAATGTGTTGCGGCAGAAGCTGTGGCGGAATACGGGGGTGCTGGAGACGGTCAGGGCTCACCTCTTGTCTCCGACATCGGTGTGGACGGAGCCCGGGGGGGGGGGGGGGATTTCACCCGGCCGGCAATGCTTCAAGCGGCGCTGCGGCCAGCCAGGGGGCGTGTGACGTCACGCGTTGACGCGTCGACGCCTTTCACGCACGTCGACAATTTTTTGTAGTCGACGCGTCGTGGCAGCCCTAATCGGGTCCCATGGACCCTATGTCTGCCAACAACCCCTGATCATTCAGTACACATGCAGAACGGGAGTCTGCCTATGTAAACAAGACAAATTGCGGTTCTGTCACTACAAAAGACATGGATCCTGTGTTCCATGTCTTCCACTAGTAAAAGCAACTCCCCCACTACACTGAATCACCAGCTAGGCACACAGCATCGCCCCTGATGTTAACCCCTTCCCACCCAGTGTCATTAGTACAGCGCATATTTTTTAACACTGGTCCCAAAAAGTGTCAGGTGTCTGATTTGGCCGCCGCAATATCGCAGTCATGCTATAAGTCGCTGATTGCTGCCATTACTAGTAAAAAAAAAAAAAAGTTCAATAAACATCTCATGATTTGTAGATGCTATAACTTTAGCGCAAACCAATCAATATACGCTTATATGCCAATGTCATTATTACAGTAACAGTGCATATGTTTAGCACTGATTAGTGTACTAATGTCACTGATCCCCCCAAAAGTGTCAAAAATGTCAGTTAGGTGTCCAATCTGTCTGTCAAAATGTCGCAGTCCCGCTAAAAATTGCTGATCGTCGCAATTACTAGTAAAGAAAATAAAACAAAAATGACAAATCTTTCCCCTAGTTTGTAGGCGCGATAACTTTTGTGCAAACCAATCAATTACGCTTATTGTGATTTTTTTTTTTTTTTTTTACTAAAAATATGTTGCAGAATACAAATTGGTCTAAAAGGATCAAAAATTTAGATTTTTAAATTTTTTTACATTTTTTTTTTGGGAATATTAGGTTGCAGAGTGTGAAAAATATTGTTCTTTTTTCAGAAATGTTGCTTTTTTTATTTTTGTTTATAGCGCAAAAAATAGAAATCGCACAGGTGATCAAACACCCCCAAAAGAAAGTGGGGAAAAAGGACATCAATTTTATTTTTTTACAGTGCCGCATGACTGCAAATTTTCTGTTAAATGAACGCAGTGTTAAATCACGAAAAATGGCCTGGTCATTGGCATATCCTTCTGTTCCAGAAGTGGTTAAGGATGACAGGCAGCCTATTACTGACACTGACAGCTGTATACATATCTGCCTGTCCTTGCACAACCACAACCAGGACTTGCAGCGCCATCTACCGACCACCGGCGGCAGCACACACGCTTTACTCTCGCTCTGCCCTTCGGAACACGTCACGCCCGTTTTTTGATGCAGCGCGGACGGCATCCCTTTGACAAAGTTTGGAGATCTGTGGACGTAGTTATGAGGCACTACAAGTACCAACATGCCCTTCTGAACTATTCTGAGCACACCGGGTAACAAAACATTATTGGAACATTAGTAGTTAATGTTAAAAACGTGTAAGCCCTTCAAATAATCCTCGTTACAACAAACGAAGTAAGGAAGCGGTAAACAATCTAGTTCTCCCCCTGTCCACAGTGTCCAATGGTTCTTCCCAGCTCCAGAAGGACAACACTGCCACTTCCTGTTCTGGAACGGTGGCCAGGTTGGTACAAAGACGCATGCGCAGTGGCCACTCATCTTCTCTGTGGACCCTATTAGCCTGCACAGTGCCAGCTGTGTTCAGCCGCTGCTCTTTGAATGACTGCTGCTTTTCAATGGTAAGATGCATGTTTTTTTTTTTCTTAACACTTTTTTGGTTTGCAGTAAATACAGCCTCTCCTAGCTTTAATGCCAAGTAATGGTTGTCATGGCAACTGATGGGTGATGCTGGAAGGATTCCCATCCCCCAGCCAATGGTCACCTTACTATAAGTACATCAGATGAACACACCTCATTTCATAACCTCTTTTTGCTGTAATTTTGCTTTGTGAACTATTTATATAAGAATTGTAGGAAGTTAGCATGTTTAATAAATGAAGTGTGCGGTGCCTCAGGTATGTCATTGAAATAAAATGCAGCCGTTACCTGTACAGGATGGGGGTAGCCATCTTTTATCTGATACACAAAGTCTATTTTATTAGATTACAGGCCTGGTGCACACAGCAGAAGCCATAATGTTTACACTATTTCTGCAATGCCTAAACTGAATGTCATAGCTTCTTCCCTTCACTTTCCTATAGCCAAGGATTGTCCATACCCCAGCCCACCAAACAATGGGATGTATACTTGCAGGGGGGTACATCTGTTGGTAAAATAAACGAATCATGACATGCATACAATTTTAATAAATAACAAATCTTATTTAGAACAGGTCTGATGGAGGATTTTAGCTGTTGTAAAGTAGATATTAACCACTTTACCACCAGAGGATTTTCCTGCTTTACGTCCAGGCCACTTTTTGCAACTTGGCACTGCGTGACAATAACTGACAATTGCGCGGTCATGCCCAAACGAAATTTACGTCCTTTTTTTCCCACAAACAGAGCTTTCCTTTGATGGTATTTGATCACCTCTGTGCTTTTCATTTTTTGCGATATTAATAAAAAAAGAACGGAAATTTTGCGAAAAAATTGACATTTTCTACTTTGACAGTTAAAAAATATCCAATATATTCAATTTTTGTCATATATTTAGGCCAAAATGTATTTAGCTACATGTCTTTGACAAAAAAATTCTCAATGAGCGTATTTTTAACCGCTTTAAGAACGGATGATTTTAGCCTATTCCTGACCAGGCCACATTTTGCGATTCGGCACTGCGTTACTTTAACGGACAATTGCACGGTCGTGCGACGTTGTACCCAAATTTAATTTATGTATTTTTCCCCCCACAAATAGAGCTTTCTTTTGGTGGTATTTGATCACCTGTGCGATTTTTATTTTTTGCGCTATAAACAAAAAAGTGCGACAATTTTGAAAAATGTAACAATATTTTTCACAATTTTTTTATATGAAATTCCCCCCCAAAAAATGCAAAAATCAAAATTTTTTAACATGTTAGGCCAATTTGTTTTCTGCTACATATTTTTGGTAAAAAAAAATCACAATAAGCGTATTTTAATTGGTTTGCACAAAAGTTATCGCAGCTACTAACTACAGGAAAGATTTATGTCATTTTTATTGTTTTTTTTTTTTAACTAGTAATGGCGGCGATTTGCGATATTTTTTTTTTTTTCGGGACTGCGACAATGCGGCGGACAGATCGGACCCCTAACTGACATTTTTGGACACTTTTGGGGGTACCAGTGACATTAATACAGTAATCAGTGCTATAAATATGCACTTTTACTGTAATAATGTCACTGGCAGGGAAGGGGTTAACTTTATTGCTGATCAAGGGGTTAAATGTATGCCTGGTGCTTACTGACGTGTGTGGGGGGAGGGGATTGTGTGACACAGGCACAGATCGCATGTTCAGCTATGCTGAATCCTGTAATCTGTCACTGTCTGTCACATAGGAGATCCGCCCGCTTTGTTTACACAAGGGGGCGGATTTCCTCACTCGATCCCCGACGATCGGGGAAGAGCGGCGGTGATCACCGCCTCTCCTCCCCTGGCCTGACTCCCGCTGTGTCTGAATACAGCGGGAGCGAGCCTCCGGCGGCGCACGCGCGCCGTCGTGAAGGGGAGGAGTCCAGCGACGTAGGTCTACGTCGCTGGACGATAACGAGCCACTTTGCCGCAGTACCAGCTCAGTGAGCGGTCAGCAAGGGGTTAAACCCTAACTGGATGACATTTAATTTGCTGCGGCCGCGGGTCACAGCAGGGGGCCCGTTGCGTCCCTGTTCAAGGAATCGGGTCTGAATTTCTGCCTAAATTCACACCTGATTTGGAGCCAAAAATGCATGGGACCCTTTCCAAATGTGGACCGCGGCCACCCCGGAGTTATATGAACCGGCTCCAATGAGAGCCGGTCACACTCGCCTGTCATGGGAATTGGAAACCTGCATCCAAATTTGCATAAGCGTGAACCCAGCCTAAAGCATTGTGTATCATGGTTGATTTACTAAAGGCAAATATACCGTGCACTGCACGTACACTTGCTCCAGAGCTCAGTAAATGAGGTAAAGCTTCACTTTGCAAAGAATACCTAATCCCATGCAAGAGAAAAAAAAAACAGAAATTGTGCTTGCACATGATTGGATGATAGAAATCAGCAAAGTTTACCCTAATTTCAGGGCTTCCCCCTCAGATCTAGGGCAATTGCATTTGCAGTGCATTATGCTTAAACTTTTACAATCTTCTCCATAGTGACAGCTTTATTTAAAGTAGTTGTAAACCCTCACATATACCCAGTGAAGTGACTGGTCTCAGCTGAAGGAGAAAAAAAAAAAAACAGCATTTTTGCTTGCACGATTGGATGAAGAAAGCAGCAGAGCGTCTCCTCATTTCAGAGCTTCTCCTCAGATCTAGAGTAACTGAATTTGCAGTGCACAGTATATTTGCCTTTTTAGTAAATGTGTGTGTGTTTTCTGTATAAAATGTTGCTTTTAACATTTCTTTCATGCTTTGTTACATCTCAGTGCTGATCACCTCCAGCCTCTTTCAGACACTTCGTGCCTGCTCCAGTGACCCCTCAATGCTCCGGACAAGCTTCTTGACAATGGTGGACCATACCTGTGCAATGCATGTCAGCGCTGATGCTTGTAGTCTCCACCAGAGGAGCATGTCGCAGGGTGTCAGACTTAGGAGCACTATAGGAGTTGTCATCCTATAACAGGAAGTGCCTAAACAAGGATCTACATGACAGGGCTTTAAAGCTGAGGTTCATTTAACTTTTCTTTTTCTGTACAGCTTTAAACAACTTTCCAGTAATGGAGAATGTCCCAAATTGTGGAGCTGGATCCTGTAGAAATCTTCTGTGCAGTAATGCTTTCATTAATAAAAAGCAATCTATGAATGGAGAATGGACCGATGAATGAAATGTCCTTTTTCTTCATTTATTGCATGCTTTTTATTAATTTCATTTATTGAAGTCATAGTACAGCTTCTATGAATAGAGGCGGGATGGAAAAGGCATGTATAGCCGGGACACTTGATGAGTGCCTGCGACAGGTCCAGTGCACCTATTTAACCCTGGAAGATTATGGTGGCAGGGGTATGGGGGGTGGCAGAGGACTTCATATCTCAACTAGAACAACTCAAAGTACACTTCTCAATTGAATTTAGGTACTGTCCCTTGTGCTGATTTAACAAAAAAAAAAACATTTAGCTAAACTTATGTATGCCATACTTGGGTTGAATTCTGAACAAATTTTCTTTTGAAACATCTTAAAATGTGGGCGTTTTGTGATCCGATGGTGCCACCATTGATTTCGACCAGCCAAGCCTTTAATTTTCGTCTCATGTTGCTACAGAAAATAATTTTCGTGACTGGGAATCTTCTTCTTTTTTTTTCCAAGTCACAACTCATGGGCATTTCTTTTTCGATTTATATTTGTCACATGATTCTGTCGTCATTGATTAGAAATAGGTTTGTTCTTCAAAAAATTCCCAACATGTCCGATTAGTCAAATTAGATGGCTGCATGAAAATTGGCCGTTGCTGGGTTGTTTTGATTTTCGAAAGCAAGTTCTTTTGGAATTCAACTCATGTATGGCCGGCTTTAGGTTTTAAAACGACAGTTAACACAGAAAAACTTTCGGTTAGTGGTAGAATCTGATGGCAGCAGTCAGTTACTGGCTTCTTGGAGATACCAGCATCAAGAGCTCATGGCTGTTGTTGTGTTGTAGCCCAACTGCCATTCTCACTCATTCTGTCTCATTCTGTCTTCTTGTTGTTAATCATTTTAAATAACCAGCTTTTGTTAAAGCCCAACTGAACTTTTAGCCCTCGTTCACAGTTGCGGCCTATTCCCGGCAATTGCACCGTTCCAATTGGTGCGGCGACGACGACTTTGCGGAACTGCACCGATCTGCAAAGGTAGTTTAATAGACCTCTGTGCATGAAGCCGCACAGATGTCTTTCAAGTAGCACCTGAAATCGCGCTGACCTGCTACTTTGGAATCGTGCTACCTTAGATGAAGTAGCATAATTTCAAAGTAGCATCAATGTGATCCAGGGCTTAGTTTAACCACTTTACCACCGGAGGATTTCGCTGTCTTACGTCCAGGCCACTTTTTGCGATTCGGCACTGTGCGACTTTAACTGACAATTGCGCGGTCGTGCGACGCCGTACCCAAATGAAATTTACGTCCTTTTTTTTCCCACAAACAGAGCTTTCTTTTGGCGGTATTTGATCACCTGTGCGATTTTTACTTTTTGCGCTATAAACAAAAAAATAGCGTAAATTTTGAAAAAATAACAATATTTTTCACATTTTTTTTATATGAAATTCCCCCCCAAAAAAATGTAAAAATCAAAATATTTTTTTAAATTTTTGGCCAATTTGTTTTCTGCTACCTATGTTTGGTAAAGAAAATCACAATAAGTGTATTTTGATTGGTTTGCGCAAAAGTTATTGCGTTTACTAAGTACGGGAAAGATTTTTGTCATTTTTGCGAGTAATGGCGGCGATCTGCGATATTTTTTTTTTTTTGCGGGACTGCGACATTGCGGTGGACAGATCGGACCCTTGATTGACATTTTTGACACTTTTTGGGGGTACCAGTGACATTACTACAGTAATCAGTGCTATAAATATTCACTGTTACTATAAAAATGACACTGGCAGGGAAGGGGTTAATTTTATTGGAGAGGGAGGGGTTAATGTATGCCTGGTGCTTACTAACGTGTGTGGGGGGAGGTGACTGAGTGACACAGGGACAGATCGAAGGTTCAGCTATGCTGAACCCTGCAATCTGACCCTGCCTGTCACTTAGGAGATCCGCCGCTTTGTTTACACAAGCGGGCGGATCTCCAGACTCGATTCCCCGACGATCGGGGAAGAGCAGCGGCGATCGCCGCCGCTCCTCCCCTGGCCCGACTCCCGCTGTGAATGAATACAGCGGGAGCGAGCCTCCGGCGACGCGCATGCGCCCTGCCCAAAACGGGAGGAGTCCAGCGACGTAGGTCTTCGTCGCTGGACGATAACTAACCACTTTGCCGCAGTAGAGCTCGAGTGAGCGGTCGGCAAGTGGTTAAAATCTGCTAAATACATTCCAGTTACATTAAAACAAAAGATGTGCAAGGTCATACAGTTAGTTTTCTATAGAAAGTAGCCACAGCCTGGGTAAAAAAAAAAAAAAAAAAGGTCATCATCCAAAATGTTGTGGAGAAAAACCCTTGCTCTTTGTGTGGAAACAGCGATCTCTCTGCAAAAGTTTGACACCCCTCCAAAGTCAGACCTTTAGCTCTGCAATCAGCAAAACGCATGGTCACTAATAATTGGAAAGCTTTAGCCATGACTCAGGAGGGCCATTTTGTACATCTTCAAAGAGATAGTGCCTTCCAAATTGAGAGCAAGGGTTCTTCTCTGCAGCATGCTAGCAGGGGATCATTTTTTTTAGCTCAGATTGTGTCTGCTAAGAAAAGGAAGTAAGATTGTAAACGCCTTTGATTTGATGCACTTAGTGATGGCGAACCAAGGTTGTTTTGGAACTACATTTCCCATGATTCTCAACTACACTCCAGTGTGCATGAGCATCATAGGAAATGTAGTTCCAAAACATCTGGGGTGCCAAGGTTTGCCACTTCTGACCTTGAATGTATTCAGCGGATTTAAAGAAAGGATTAAAGTGGAACTTTCGTCAGAAAATTGAGTCCTTCTAGATCACCTTAGGCTGGCCCCTTTTTTGCAGGTATAGCCTCTATTTAAAACATTAAATATAAGTGCCTATACTGTTTAAAGCAGATGTTCACTGCATCTGAGCACGCCAAACCAAAAACACTATTTCATTTATTTTTGATATTTAAAGCAAACTTCCCCATCCATGTCTCCATGCTATATTTTGGTGAGAAATCACTTGATGAGAAAACACCCCCTAGTATTTCTTGCCCTGGCCATCTTGAGTAAGGGCAAATGATTTGTGTAGCATTTACTTCCTGCCCTGCAATGTTGAATGGGAGAGTGAAGTTCCACTTTAAAATCCAGCAATACACTCTCACCCTTCTCTGCACATGCTTGGTTGCTCTCTATTTTTAGGCACTGTGCCAAATTTGTAGAAGCCGATCTGCTGACAGCCTAAAAAATGTACTGCTGTTTGGGTGGGGGCTCTGTGCTTCAGCAAAATGGCAGCCTCCAGCAAGAAGAAACTGTAACCATGCCGGAGGCTATTTACAGCAGACACTCATTTTTGGTAGCATAATTATAAATGTGGAATGTATGCTCCTTGCTAAAGAACATTATTTTTTATCAAGTTATGAGTAAAGTTCCACTTTAATTGGTCTTGAAACAATACCTGGGCATCCTATCATGAAGGTTTTTGTTTAGGTACTTCCTTATTTGGCCCTGTTTACATGGGACATACTATACTATACGCCCATGCAGAACCGTGTTTACCTGTATGGGATGCACAGGTGTTCTGTACATGGACACAGCCACTGTGTCTCAATATGGCATCTGTGGGTGCATGCTGGTGCGTGTCCCCAAACACACACTGTCTGTGCTCGGGGACACGCACCCACATGGATGTCCCAGTGGGACGGTCTGCTTGGAACACCTTTGCACCCCTGTGTGGATAAACACAGCCCTGCTTTGGCTTGTGGTATTTTATGCCATGTATAAACAAGACCTGACATGAGTGCATGTAGGCAGGAATTGGCTAGGGAGTAAGAAGCACTGATATAAATAAAAGGATGAAAAAAAAGTAGTTTATGAGAGAGAGTGGCAGAGATTTATGACATGCAGTACATTAGCAAGCTAAATGTCATCCAGTTAGGGTTTACAATGACTTTAAATTGCAGGATAATTATTATTTAAGTCAAGTCACAACTGGCCAAAATATGCCTAACTACCTCCATATTGGATCATAAGCAGTCTGTTCCTCTCTAGCAGCATAAATAGAGATAAATGGGGTGGGTAAATATGTTTATAGATGCATAACCAAGAGGTCATTTCACAGCATTTAAATAGTGGGGTATATTATAATTTACTAAATTATTTCTTTACACTTACAGGTCTTACCATAACAGTTTGAAAGAAGAGAATTGTGAAGACTGAGCAAAGAAGTTTCTTATTTTTCGCCCAGCGTTCTGTATTAGAGTTGCATTTTGAAACCATCAGTGTGAGTTATGTTTATGACTTGAGTATTTTTATGCATGAAACAAGTGAAATTAAAGTGGAAACCCAGTAAGCTGCTATGTGTCCCCCATGACACCCGTTTCCCTGATTTCTTGTCCTAGTGTCATCAAGACAGGAAATAAGTAGAAATGTACCGAGCTATAAAAATCCAGTAGGCATAATAACCCTTTCCCACTTCATCCAAAACTAAGGACTCGGTTACACTACAATGCATTTGTGTTGTTGCGTTTTTTTTTTTTTTTTAATTCTTTATTTAGAGGTATGCCATGAAAAATTAAGAACAACACTACAAACAAACGCATGATAGTAAAATAAATGCAGTCTACGTAGTACAGGGAACAACCATGTGCACAACAGACTAACAGACAACAGACGGGTCAACAACAAGTAATGTAACCTGGGTTCGTATGTCGTCTTTACGACAATTTTGATGCATTCATATGCAATGCTGCCGTAAACAATAGTTTGTGTGGAGGGTGGTCCAGCGTCACCCACCCGAGTGGAGGGGGACAGAAATCCCCGCCGGCATCTATCACATGGCCGGCAAGGGGGCCCACCAAATCTCCACCCCGAAGCGGGGAGGACCGCGGGACCAACCCCCACCTTTTGTCCGGAGCACACCTTGTGACATTGTATAATTTAGTGTTGTTGCGTTTTATATGATGTGTTGCCATGCATTGTCAGTTATGCACATCCATAGTCAGGGGCGAATCTACTGAGAGGCAAACAAGGTGTTTGCCTTGGGCGGCATTTTTCAGGGGGGTGACGCCACCCACAGGCAGAAGGGACAATACGAGGACTGCCGTCCTAATATGTGGCACTTGGACAAATCCTGTCTCAGTATCTGATGAGGAAGCCACAGCTGTTCACTGTGAAGGGCTGCAGCTTCCTCAACAGACCCTGAGACAAGAACAGTATACCCCGGCACCTGCTTTACATTTGTAAATGTCCCGACTTCTGACTTAGTATGCCCCGATCTGTACAGCCTCCCTATGCCTCAGAGCTGCATGCAGTGTTCTTCTGCATCTCCCCAGGGGGCCATCAACCAGTCTGTCTGCCGGCAAGGATAGCTGGGGACTTCAGTAATTACAGCCGGGGACTTTTTAAATCAGGCAGGACCTATTTTTCTTTTTTGCACTGAGGTACGTTAACAGCCTATTTAGAATAAATAGGCTTCCTAACACAATGTGCCTCAATGCATAAAAAGGCATGCATTGCTGCACACCGTGCTGTCATATGAATGAGCACTAATAGTAAAAGTTTTGGCTGAGTTGGCATTTAACAATAGGAAATAGTTACAAACAGACTCAGGACTCCTCCAGGCGTACAAAGATACAACAAAGTAAGGTTCTGACCCTTCAAAAATAAAAATATGGCATTGGCTGGAACTGGGTCTAAGTAAGGTAAGGGGTAGTAAAACATTATAATACATTAGCTATAACCATTCTTTTTTCTAAACTGAAAAGAAAACTGTTGTGGCAACTATACATGGTGCTTGCAAGGACAAGCTACTTAAAGTGAACCCCACTCCCAGTCCTAACTGGTGGTCATACACTAGTAGAAGTTTGTTAGAATTTTTTTGATTTTAAGAACATTTGGTTTTCTAATCGTTAGTGGGGTTAAATTTGACATTTGTTTTTAACCACAGTTAGGAGAAAAAAAGAGCAGGATGGGAATTTGTTTGGTGAACGCAGGAATTTTAGTGTATTTAGTTTTCGTTTGGGAAAGTCCATTTATTTCAAAATTGAATGCTTAAAAGCAAACAAAAATTTTAAGTGCCTTCATTTGAATGCCATTCATCAAGGTATCAAATGTACTAAGAATTTTTGTATGAATGTTCATTCAAAAATCTACAAGTATATGGCCAACTTTGTACTCACCAGTCTCAAACTAACTTAGCGAGATATCGTTGACTAGGTCATACAGCCAGTTGTCAAAATCTTTCTTGCAAGACCCATGAGTCTTGCACTCCTGTTCATCTCTATGTAGTGTATTCATCCCTACATAAAGTCTGAAACCTTCAAAGGAACGAATGAGAGTGCAGAGTGTAGGCATAGACCCTGCCAGGAAGATTGTGACAAGCAGCAATGCGATCTAGTCAGGTATAACCGCAGGATCAGGGACAAGCGAGTATGAAGCTGGTTGTACATGGATTGAAATTCAGCCAGTTCGACCTATGTATTACCACTGTGGTTGAACTGCAGTTGCTCTACCGATCGATTGCTGTTCAACTGCCCTGTTGGGGAAAAAAGCCAGTGGATCAGTACTGCATGCTATAGCCTGCAGCGCTGATCAGTATATTCTTTTGGCAGGGAAGTAAGAATACAATAACACAACAGGGAGGATTACACCATCCACACTGAATGGGATTGGGGAATTAGGTCTGGGTGTTTTTTTTTTTTTTTAAGGGGAAACGCGTCGGATGGAGAAGCCGCGCTATCACTACTTGCGGACCACGCGGCAGAGCGGCCGCGAACATCTGTCACCTGTCCAAATTTTTTCCATTCATGTAAGTGTGATTCCTTTAATAAATTCCTTATCAAGAAGATAATGCATTATTGCCTGCATATATTTTCTTGTCATATGGGGAGCTATCCTGCGGGCACCTTTAGGAGGCTATTCTAAGGAAGAGGTCCCTATGCTCAATATAAAGAGGCAGGATGGTTTAAGGAACACCAATTCCTGGACAGCAGGGGATTCTAGACGTCCATCTTTAACCCTTCATCCAAGCGATTGTTCATGTGACATCTGGTAAGAGTCAATTTACATTTCTTGCACTGGGTGAAGGATTTTGGTCTGAAGATTCCTTGCTGTATTCCGTGGGTTCATGACATCTTTCTTGCATGCTCAAACTGTCAGTTGGTAAGGGTACCCCTTCCTTCTTCATATTTTGGTGATATGAGAGATCTGTGTATTCATCATCTGCGCCTTGGTTTGAGCACTTCAACACTAAGAATATTTATCTGCACCAGTTTTTGGGACTTTATTTAGGAGTCTTGCATTTGCCACTTTCCCTTTTTCACAAGAGACTTTTTATTTATGTCAATGTCACATCTGGTTATTTATTTGTGTTTATTTTTGTGGATATTTACACATCTTTAAAGTCTTTCTCCAAAGCTCTAAATGTCGTTTCTCTCTGGTGCTTTGTTCCTCTGTCATCAGCCTAATACGTTTTCCGATAATAGAGATAATATAATGAGCTGAAAATTTGTGTCGGGAAGGGAGCTTAGAGAGAGATTAGCACTGAGCTTGTCTATTCAGAATACAGCTCTGCATGTTTCTTTGTTCCTCTGCCTATGTGGAGGGGGGGGGGTGTGTCCCTTTCCACCAATCAGCCTTCACACAGTGTAAATCTAGTCTCCCCACCCACCCCTATGTACTGCTGGCAGGTGAAAAAAGATTTTTACCACAATCTGCACTTTTGAAAGGGTGTAGAAAGGGGAAGACCGCAGATGTACAAGTAAAACTTATGTAGGAGGATGTTTTTCATCTTTGTGTAACATCTGAGGCTAATCACTTGAATTGGTATATGTGATGGTTTACAACCATTTTGGGACTGGATGGGGGAAGCTGTAATAACAGTAGAAAGAGTGTAGGGAAGTTAGGTACTGTCCATTTGTTTTTTGGAAGGGTAGTGTTTTCTGTTTCCCATACCACCTGAACTTGATTCCTGCTGGATACAACTATCCACCCCCTGCTGAATACCGCTATATGCTGGATACAACTCTCTGCTCTCTATGGGATATAGCAGTGTTTTCACCACAATGCACCTGCATTTTACATGCCATTCAAAAAATACATGCCATAATGTGGAGCCTGTAGTATACCTTGAAGTTCTCTCTGCCTAACACTTCAGAGAGGCCACGTGACTTCAAACGACAGATCAAACTCTGCACTATTCGGTCTCAGCGAACCTGTCCTTGCACCAAGGAAACAAAGGACCCAAAAAAACTGTTAAAATACCTGGCACATACAAGTTCATTATATTTCTATAAGTAAATCTTAAATTAAAGTGTTTTTTTAAACAAACCTCATACTTACCTGCTCTGTGCAATGGTTTTGCACACAGCAGCCCCGATCCTATTCTTTTCCGCTCCCCTGCTGCCAGTCCTGGTTTCTCCCACTTGCTGAGTGCCCACAATAGCAAACCTTTTGCTATAGGGGCACTCGAGTAGGCTTGCCTCCGAGCCGTGCTCCTGTGAATGGACATTGTCTATTTACACATGGAGCACGGCTTGGCCCCGCCCCCACTTCTCATTGGCTCACTGACTAATAGACAGCAGCAAGAGCTATTGGCTCCTGCTGCTGTGAGAGCCTATAAGGAGAGAGAGACCCCGGAGAGCCACTGCTCTCATGCCCATCACTGGATTGAGATAGGGCTCAGGTAAGTGTGATGTTTTTTTTGCGGGGGGGGGGGAATAGAGAGCTGCACCCAGAAGGTTTTTTACCCTAATGCATTCTCAAAAAACTTTAAGCCTTTAGAACCACCCTAAAACATCTCACAGTATGGCAAAAGATAATAAAATGGCTTATAACTCTATTTCTTAACAGCAACATTTCAGATTTTCAGATCTCCTCTGAAACATTATCACTCACAGCTTCAAAGCATTTTCTTCAGATAGCATCCCATTTCAATGTAATCAAAATGACTGCTTTTTTCTTCTATATAGCTTTTTGCTCATAAATTAAATCCATTGACAGACTTTGTTCTGCAAGTTAATTCTGTGGTATTCCAAATAGTTGACAGGGGTGGGGGTTAGGGAAATGATGAACATCTAGATTCATTTACTTCTGTGCAGATGACGGTACCCCCTCTGTTTCCATGGAAACCAGCCAGGATTTCTGTGATAAGTGCTATAGGCATCCTGTTTTAGGATGGGTTATTTGTTTTTCCCTCAAATAGGTTAGGGAATACGGTGTATATTTCTGGTGTAAAGTGATTGGAAACCTTTATATTTCTGTCCCTAAGAACGTTTGGCAATCTTGCTTACTCATTATTAAGATACGTGTATATAGAATGAGTTGCACAAAACCATATTGACACATTCCAACTGTTCACTGCTCTGCTTCAAGTGACCCTGTTTTTACTGATATCCATTTCAACAACAATCGTCTCATATGATTGTATGTGAACTGTAACTTATTTTATGCACGTTTATTGCGTGTAAAATCCTCTCTTGTGCAGATACACTTTATTACCAACAGTATTGGGACGCCTGCCTTCACACACACATGAACTTTTTTGGCATCTCAGTCTTGATCCATAGGGCTCAATATTGAGTTGGCCCACTCTTTACAGCTTTACCAGCTTCAACCCTTATGGGAAGTCTGTCCACAAGGTTTATGAGTGTCTATGGGAATGTTTGACCATTCTTCCAGAAGCGGATTTGTGAGGTCAGGCACTGATGTGGACAAGAAGGCCTGGCTCGCAGTCTGCGCTCTAATGCATCCCAAAGGTGTTATATTGGGTTGAGGTCAGGACTCTGTGCAGGCCAGTCAAGTTCCTCCACCCCAAACTCTCTAATCTTTGTCTTTATAGACCTTGCTTTGTGCACTAGTCCATATCATTTGGTGGTGGAGAGATTATGGTGTGGGGTTGTTTCTCAGGGGTTGGGCTTGGCCCCTCAGTTCCAGGGAAGAGAACTCTTACAGTTTCAGCATACCAAGACATTTTGGACAATTTCATGTTCCCTACTTTATGGGAACAGTTTGGGGGTAGCCTCTTCCTGTTCCAACATGACTGCACACCAGTGCACAAAGCGAGTTTGGGGTGGAGGAACTTGACTGACCTGCACAGAGACTTGACCTCAACCCAATAGAACACCTTTGGGATTAATTAGGGCAGACACTGCGGTCCACGCTTTCTCGTCCACATCAGTGCCTGAGCCCACAAATTTGCTTCTGGAAGAATGGTCAAACATTCCCATAGACACACTCCTAAACCTTGTGGACATCCTTCCCATAAGAGCTGATGCTGTTAAAGCTGCAAAGGGTGGTCCAACTCAATATTGAACCCTACGGATTAAGACTGGGATGCCATTAAAGTTCATGTGCGTGTAAAGGCAGGCGTACCTATACTTTTGGTAATATAGTGTATCTAAATGCCCTGAGACTGCCGCTGGCTGTGGTCCTCTTTTGATTTAATGTCAGCAAACTCTGAGCTGTCACTCTAACGACACTCTACTTCCCAGAAGCTATTTAAAAGGTTACATACAAGGGCGAGGGAAATTAAAGGGATGCTGGGCTCGCAGGGGCAGCGATTAAAGACACTTTTAGAAGAGAAGAGGGTAGAGCTGCACGATTCTGGATAAAATGAGAATCACAATTTTTTTTGTTTAGAATAAAGATCACAATTCTCTAACGATTCTCGTAGTAACATCGTCTTTTACATTTTACAAAGAAATTGGGCTAACTTTACTGTTTTTTTAGTGTTTTTTAAATTCATTAAAATGTATTTTTTTC